>NC_067399.1:60007943-60336693 GCF_016432865.1 Antechinus flavipes
AGGCTGCCCAGCCAGAAGCACTCCGGCCAGGCAGCTTCCTAGAGATGACATTTCAGCAGGGTTAAGTCAGTAGTTCTCTCTGTGGTGACTTCCCACTGTTGACCAGTGGAGCTAAAATGTGTCTGGACCACTGCTAACCCGAAAGCCCCTTCTCACCGGGCCCAATCACAGAGAAGCTGTGAGGGGCTATGGTTTGAAATAAGGGGCTCCTTTGCATATACCAGGGTGGAGGAGCCAGCCTGGGGACAACCTGGCTCTTCTCCACTTGGGTTTGTTCTGCTTTTAAGGCTCCATCTTCTCAGTGGAGGAAAGACACCAGCATCATCACTGGACTAGAAAGACCAGCTCTGAGAAGGAGCAGCATGGGGGAACCAAGCGGAGACCCCAAGAGCCGCTGCCTTTCCCCCAGAGGGTCTGCCACTTAATCTCTTATTGATGTCCAAGGAGGCTGCCCATGTTCTTGGTTCGGACTTGACAGATGTTGGAGGCAGGAAGGAGAGAGCCCTCAAGATTATGCAGCTGCCTTTGAAAAATTTAGCTCAGAAGAGCAGAAGCAGAAAATTGGGGCAGTCTCTCCTCCAAGAACTGCTAGGGTGGTCTGTCCTGACAGCCTGAAAGGGGCAGGGAAAGAAAAGGCAAAGCCATTCCCAGGGCTTGTCCTCCGCCTTCCTGCCAAGGACTCTTCCTCAGGTCACTCCTGGGGAAGGAGCTTCCTCCCCAGCCAGTGGGACCCCAGAGCCCAGGAGGGAGATGCCTGAGCACAGGGAGTGTCGGGGCTATCTCCGCTGGGCTCCCCCTGCCTTCAGCCCTCCAGCCCCACATAAGTGGGACTCAATAAACAGTATTTTGTGAATGATGGGGCTTTTGTTCTAATCAGCTTGGGCACCTAGAACCCTTCTTCCCCCAAGAGACATTCCCATCGCAAAAAATTCAGTCCCTTCTCCCTTAGTACTAAGGACACAGGCCGCTCTCTAAGTTCAATTAATCCATCTCCCTGGGTTCCAGGTAAGTTTACATCCAACATGAGGACCTCTGGGTACCCACAGGGACTGGGGCCAGGATGCCTTTGCTTTTTTAATCACCCCATCACCTTAGAACTGTGCTGAATCACCTCTCAGTCTGCCCCACCCCCATCTTTACTCCTCCTTGTTCCAGCTTACCCTGATCTACCCAGATTTTATATCCTGCCACAGATACTTACTTCTTGTGTTCCTGGACAAATCATTTAACCTATTTGCCTCAGTTTCCTCATTTGTAAAAATGGGCATAATAATAGGTTCAAATGAAATAATGTTGTAGAGTGCTTTGTATATTTTAATGTTCTGTATAAATATTAGCTATTTCCTTCTGTCTTCACCTAAACCCAATGCTTTCTTCGTGTCACAATCCAATCCTTAAACTGAAACTACATCTTAATTCAGACACAACCTTGAACCACAGATTATGCCATCTTTCCAGCATTTCAGACTTACCCTGACTCTCCCATGATGCAAATTTCTCTTGTTTCATGCTGGTCCCCTTATCTATACTTCCCCTTACTTTATCAGTCTCATTTATCACCACTTCTCCAGCACTTCCCTTAACTCCTTCCTCTCCTCATCTCAGCCTTGTTCAGACTTGCACTCTTTCCCTAGAAGCCCCCTAGTCTTCATAATAAGATATTCATTTGATCCTTAGCCTTACCCTAACCTCAGTCTTTCCTTTACCTCAGATTCTCCTTATTCCCAGTTGTTACTTGATTACCCTCAGCACTGCCCTGATCCCACTCCCAATCTTTTAAAAATTATTAAATATTTTATTTTTCCCCCAAATTGGAAATAAAGTATTAAATAATTATATAAATATAACCTTCATTTTTTAAAAATTGAGTTCCAAATTCTGTTCCTCATTCTCTCCCTTCTCCCTCTCAACAAGAAGGCAAGCAATTTGATAGATTTACAAAATACATTTCCATGTTATTCATGTTGTGAAGGAAAACACAGACAAAAATAACAAGAAAAATAATGTTTAAAAAGTATGCTTCAATCTATATTCAGACTATTGATCAGTTCTTTCTCTGGAGATGGCATTTTTCATAAATTCTTCAGAGTTGTCTCTGATCATTGTAGTGGGAGAATAGCTAAATTAATCTTAGTTGATCATCATACAACATTGCTGTTCCTTGTACAATGTTCCTTTGGTTCTGATTATTTCATTTTATATCAGTTCATATCTTTCCATCAATATAGCACAATAATTAACATTCCATCACAATTACATATCACAGCTTGTTAATCATTCCACAAGGGATGAAGTATCTAAATCATGACCCATTTTGACCCTATCATATGGTTACGCCTCTTATGTCAACTACTCTCCTGACCATTCACTTCACCTCAACTTCCTTTCCCATCAGTGGATATCCTCTAGAGAGCTCAGGCTTTGAACATGAAGGAGGTTAAATAGGGGTGAAGTTGGAACAGACATCATCTGTACCCAAAGAGATAAGAAGCAAAAGATTTAGAACTTTTAGTGGCAGCAAATAACTGGAAACTCAGAGGATGCTCATCAATTGATGTTTCTCAATAAGGGGGTCTTAGTCAATTCAGTGGACGTACGAGGCAGACTCAAAGAAGAACCCATCTCTTGACAGCAAGGGACTAGAGAAAAGGAAGCTTTGCAAAAATAAGTCATCAAAGCGTAGCTAGCGAAGACTACCACAAAAAGAAGAACCAGGACTCTTGGAGTGAGGCTGCTTAAGTTCAAGGTAGGGTGGAACAGTCGCTGCTCCATCAAGTGATAATACACTAGCTTCTTTCTCTCCTTGATTTCCTTACAGGATCCCGAAGTTGTTTTATTCTGGAAAATCTGTTTATCTTTGTTTTAAAGTTTTACTTTTCTAGAACTATAAAATTTGCTTGTTGGGATTTAATTTATGATCTAATGAATTAATTTTAAAGCACTTAGCACCCTGCCTGGCACCCTAGTAAATATTATAGAAATGTTAGCTGTTTCTTCTTACTGCTCTTGTATGTGGCGCAAGGAAAAAGGTGCAGAGGATGCAAAATGTTGACATATGAGGATAGTGCAAAGCTTTATTGCTATTCATAGAGAAATGAAAACTTGTCACTGGGAAGCTGTATATGGCTCCCTATTGCCCCACAAGTCCATGAATAGAATAGGGATGGTGGTTCAGACTTAGAGATGCAGTGGGATATGCTCTCTAACTGAAGGCCTGGAGCTATGCAGGATTCAAACTTATAGAACCTGTAGATAAAGAGCTAATTTAGTAGAAGTGGGAGACTGCTCCATCCTCCATGGGACAAGGCAATAGAGTAAATCACAGGAATGAAGATATTTTGAATTGACAAGGAATGGGGAAAGAGGGGTAGGGAGTTAGGAAGCTTAATTCTAATCCTGACATAGCAAACAAGAGAATGGATCTGGAAATGGGGGGATGCCCAGTTTCTGGCTTGAATACATCTTTAGTGGGGTTAGGACTGATCATTCAAATTGGATTTCACTGGATCGAAAGTTGGGAGACAACACAGAGGGAAATAGCACCAGAGAAGAGATAGAAATCATTTTAACACTGATGTTTTCTCAGAGTGCTTACTCTGTCTAGGGGCTCAGAGCTGACAAAAGGTTAAGAGAATTAAAGATCCTTTGATCATTCTTCTCAGACTGGAAGAGTATTTACATTGGGAAACCCATCAAAGTAAGAAGTCAATAGTAGGATGAGAGCCAAATAGAAATGATTGAATATCTCTGTTCATCATATTACTACGTAAATGCCATGTAAAATGGAACGATGCTGAATTTGGATCACATCACATTTTAAAAATAGCATTTTATTTTTCCAAATTTTTCCAAATACATGCAACATTCCCCTTATGTTACAAATTTTTTTCCTTTCCTCCTCCTCTCCCTCTTCCCTAGACAATAAACAATAGGTTAAATATGTGTGATTCTTCTAAATATATTTCCATATTCATCATACTGAGCAAGAAAAATCAATGAATCATATTTTTGACATTACCAGAGGCAGGTAGGTGGTACAATGGATAGAACACAGGTCTCAGAGTCAGGAAGAGTCATCTTCTCTGAGTTTAAATAAAACCTCAGATGTTTACTAGCTGTGTGACCCTGGGCAAGACACTTGACTCTGTTTGTCTCAGTTTCCTCATCTGGAAAATGAGCTGAAGAAGGAAGTAGCAACCATTCCTGTATCTCTGCCAAGAAAACAAAAAGTTGAACATGACTGAAATGACTAAATGACAAATTTAACATCACCTGGCTATCTGAATATTGGCAAATAGCTTAGCCATCGATAAAATGGATTTAACAACTTGGTCCCATCCATCCTTCCAGGCTTCTTATACATTCTTCCCTCCATGTACTCTGATCTAATGACATTGACTCCCTTACTCTTCCTTGCACAAGCCCCTCTCCTTTTAATTCCATGTATTTTTCACTATCTTTTTTCTATGCCTTGAATGGTCATCCTTGTTTCCATTTCTTGGCTTCTCTGGAATTCTTAAGCTAGAACCCTACTTTCTGCAAGACGTTTCTAATCACTGGTATCATTTGCAATTCATTCTGCTTATATCTTGTTTGTGCATAATCATTTATATATTATCTACTCCATTAGACTGTGCCATGGGAGCAGGGACTGTTATCTACCATTACATAGTGTCTGGCACATAGCAGGTATTCAATAATTGTTTATTCACTCAAATTGTATTATTTCTCAAGACTGATAAGGGCAAGTTGCTTTGTAAATCTTCGTGAACCAAGGGTTATAAAATGCAGCAAGAAGAGGAATAATGAATAAAAAAGCTGGAAAGGTAAGATGGGGTACAGTTGCGGAATACTTTAAATGCCAATAGTTTGTATTTTATCTTAGCATCAGTAGGGAGTCAATCCAGTTCATTGAGTAGGCAAGTTACATGGATACATGGTCTAGGAAAATCTCAAGAAAGAATGAGGCAAGGTCAGCTGAAAGCAAGGGGTAACTGGAAGTGATGAGAGGCTTGAGGATACATAATCTAGTAAAATCACTTTAGCAATTGCATGCAGGGTGGACTGGAGGGGGGAGAGATAAAGCAGGGAGACCCTTCAAGAGGCAAATGGACATAAACAGGTGACAGTGACATAAACTAGAGTTGTAGTCATATGGGAAGAGAAGGGGATAGTTGGAAGAGATTTAGTGGGGGAAAAACAACAGAATCTAGAAACTGACGATGTATAGGCTGAAGGAACATGAAAAATTTAGGCTAAAGCCAAGTTTTTGAATCTGAGAGACTGGAAAGATGTGATGGCCTCAGGAAAAATAGGGAAATTTGAAAGAGATGTGGATTTAGAGGGAAAGACATTTGCAGAGCACACAAGGACTAAAGTTCATGATTGATAGTAAAGACGGAGATTGAGGTTTGAGAAGAACCAATGAGAATGTTGGCAGAGGATGAGCTTAAAGATGCTGTTTTAGTGTTTTCTAATAGATTCTTCCTAAAGCCATGAATGTAGCTGAAAACACTTGAACTGCATTCTCTTCATCAGAGAAACTGGTAAATCCAAGCCATCTGTGTCACTGTCAGAGAGGGCTATCCGGAGGACCGGACCAGTGGTCCAATCAGCTCTGAAACCAGAAATAAAACAAAAGTTCCTCCTCCTTTCTCTCATTTCCTCCTATTGGCTCTTTTGCTTTGCTCTGATGTGGCAAACTCTGCTACTCTGTGATATTGAGTTCCGGAAACTACTTTTTTCCTATCCCTTGTCACATTATGTATTGCACCATGCTGTAAATATAGCAGATACAGGCTTGAAAACAGTTTTCTCATTTGATGCAAATAGCTTTTGTTTCCAATGGGCCAGTTTCTGGCAGTCCTATGCAGTTTTACTCAGCATTTTTTTTATTGTAAGAAATCAATTCATTTAGTACTGGGGAGAGATTTTCCTAATTTTTCTCTCCCCCTCCCTCTTCTCCAAGACAGCAAGTAACCTGATATGGGTTATATGTGTGCAATCATATTAAATATATTCCCTATTAGTCATATCAAGAAAAATCAATACAAAAGAGAAAACCCATGACAAAGGAAAAAACAAAAAACAGTGAAAAAGCGTGCTTCAATCTGCAATTGGATTCCATAGTTCTTTTTCTAGATGTGGATGATATTTTCCATTATGAATCCCCTGGAATTATCTTGGATTATTGTATTGCTGAGAAGAGCTAAGTCTATCACAGTTGAACACCACATGATACTGCTGTTAGTGTGTACAATATTTTCCTGGGTCTGCTTACTTAGCATCAGTTCATAAAAGTCTTTCCAGGTTAAGAAAATAAATCGAACATGGGAGCTTGCAGTGTCATTCCATTCTAGAAATATTTTGTCTCCTATCTGTGTGTAAGAAATATCCTTTACTGCCCCTCATTATTACTAGAAGGGTCAGATTTCCCATAACACACATGTTGCTTTTAATATATCCTACTTTCTATACGTAATTAGTAATTGACTGTTTTGTATATTTATTTTCTGTTTTTATTTTGAAAAATAAGTACTGTAATTAAAGCTTTTTAGAATAACATCTTCAAACTATTAAAAGAGAGAGAGAGATTGCTGGAAGGAAAGAAGGAGAGAGATAACATGGTGTAACTGGACTGGGATTCAGGAAGACATGGGTTCAAAGTTAACCTCTGATACTGACTCTGGGCAAGTCATTTACCCTCTCTCAGCCTCAGTTTTTCTTTCTCTAAAATAAGGGATTTGGTCTGGGTTGCTACCTCACAGCTCTCAGACTGGTTAAGATGATAGGAAAAGATAATAAATGTTGGACAGGATCTGGGAAAACTGGGACACTGATACATTGTTGGTGGAGTTGTGAAATGATCCAACCATTCTGGAAAGCAATTGGGAACTATGCCCAAAGGAATATAAAACGCTGGCCGTCTCACTACTGGGTCTGTCTCTCAAAGTGATAATAAAAAGGGGAAAAGGACTCATATGTGCAAGAATGTTTGTGGCAGCCCTCTTTGTAGTGGCAAGGAACTGGAAACTAAGAGGATGCCCATCAGTGGGGGAATGGCTGAATAAGTTATGGTACATTAAGTAATGGAATATTATTGTTCTATAAAAAAATGATCAGCAGAATGATTTCAGAGAGGTCTGGAGAGACTTACAGACTGAGGGAAGTGAGCAGAACCAGGAGAATACTGTTCGCAGTAACAACAAAATTATGTGATGGTCAATTGTGATGGACTTGGTTCTTCTCAACAATGTGGTGATTCAAGGCAATTCCAATAGACTTGGGATGGCAAATGCCAATCCCATCCAGAGAGAGAACTGTGGAGACTGAATGTGGATCAAAATATAGTGTTTTCACTTTTTTGCTTGTTTGTTTATTTTCTTTCTCATGGTTTTTTTTTCCCCTTTTGGTCTGACTTTGGTCTGACAAATATGGAAATAAAAAAAACCTGAAGACTGAAGATGGAAGCATACTATTTTCACCTTTTTTATTTGTTTTTCTTTCCCATGAGTTTTCCCTTTTGTTCTGATTTTTCTTTCATAACACAACTAATATGGAAACATGTTTAAAATGATTGCACATGTATAACTTATATTATCATTTACTGTTTTGGGGAGGGGAATAAGAGAATTAAGAGAAGGAAGGACAGAGAAAAATCAGGAATTAAAAATCTTACAAAAATGAGTGTTGAAAATGATTTATATATATATGAAAAACAAAATAAGATTAAGTAAAAAGAAAAAGAAGATATTGAGAATTCAGCTATCTTTTATTTTACAAGATATTAAAGAGATTTTAAAAACATGTAAGACAAGCAATTCTCACCAAAACACTTTGTTTTTTAGAAAGTGTAGTTATTTTTCATAAAGATATTCAGGAGGATTCAAGGTGAGACTGACTGAGCCCTCTCAAGTTCCTGCTGGTTCTGAGTCTACCACTTCATTTTTCTGTCTGACAAAATCATTTTTCCTGTGTCATTACTAATAGAGAGCCACTCATTATAAGGCTAACACAACAAACCAACCGGAGTAGAAACAGAACAAGAAATAAATGCCAAGGGCTTAGAAAAATAAAATAAAATAAGGGAGTTGGGCTGGAGGATCTCTAAAGCCCTTCAGTCTAGGATCTTAACTCCTGTCAGTAAGGGTCTCTACTTTTGCTTGGGGTGATCAATCCAGATTCCGCCAGTTACACTCCCCAGATGCCTGGTCCAACTAGCTAGTCAAAAGTAGGAGAAAAGCCAGTGTGTCCTTGCCAGGTTCTGCCCCACTGGCAAGCTCACTGACTGGCTGGCCCTTCATATGTACATTTACAGATGTGCTATTTTATACTTATTATAGTCAATACTTATATATCAGTGTTTGCTGCCGGGATTGCAGCCATCCCCTGTGTTGCAATCTAGGAAACTTTGGTGCCTTTTGGTAAATGGAATAAATTTACAGGGGTCCTCAAACTATGGCCCGTGGGCCAGATGCAGCAGCTGAGGATGATTATGCCCTCACCCAGGGCTATGAAGTTTCTTTATTTAAAGGCCCACAAGTCAAAGTTTTTGTTTTCACTATAGTCCGGCCCACCAACAGTCTGAGGGACAGTGAACTGGCCCCCTATTTTAAAAGTTTGAGGACCTCTGAAATAGAGTGTTGGTGAGGAGAAGGTCAGGAGATGCACAAGTCTTTGGTGGGAGTGACCTTTGCTGCTGCTCTTTCCAGCTCCATTCCTGCCAAGGACTCCCTGCATGTCAGGTGGTCTGAGCCCCCTCCAGCATTAAAGTCCTCCTTGGGCTCAGTGATGAGAAGGGGCTCCAGGTCTTCATAAAATTTCTCTCTGACCTCATCAGGGTTCATCAAGGTGGGAGCACGGACACAATGATGGGAGCACAGCCCTTGAGTCTGTTGTTCCCTCCTTTTGGAGGCACTCAGATTTGTGGGTCAGATTACACCAGTTTCCCGGGGTTTTCTTCCACTGTGACCACATGTATCCAGCTCCGGTTTCAGTAAGATGGCCTTCATCTGCAAGCCTTGTTACTTTTGGAGGCGATACCTACTGAGTTCTCTGCCAACGAGAGCAGTTCATCTCTTAGATCTGCTAGATTTTGTGTTTGTGTGTCCATGTTACACGGACCCATCGTGAGGGAAATCAGCTTTGCAAAAGTGTTTGTCCATTTTCCGTTTTCACCCCATTACCCAGCATACTGCAGTAACAGGCCAGGATTTAGTAAGCTGACAGTTGGGGGACACCTTTTCTATCCCCTTTCTCCCACAATAGGCGAACAGTGTGATCCTCAAAAGGCTACTCAGAAACCCACCGGGCTGCCAAACCCCACCCAGGGAGAAGTCAGCCCCAGGGTTGGGGCCACCTTGGTGAAAGGCGTGACTGTGGCTCCCAGTGCAGCTGCTTCTTTGTCACTCCCTGTTGCCACAGGAAATCGAGTTTGGCAGAAATGGTCAAATGGCAAGAGGGACATCTTCTGATTCGTGTGTAATTTGGGTTGAGGGTAACCAAAGGGCCTCAAACCCGCCAGAAAGATGGGTTTCTACCCTAAACATGTGAAGACTTCCCTTGGGGGAATTGGCAGATGAGAACAATTTGTTACAACAGCCATGGAGTGGGCACTGTGAAGCACTTAGAGTTTGGTTCGATCCCCATCCCAGTCCGTCACCAGTCAGGTGGACTCTGGCCCCTGGACAGTGATGAGTGGAAGAGAGAGTGAGACCCACAGTTTCGTGTAACTCTGCTTCCCTTGAATCTAAATCCAATTTATTATATTTTATATGTATTATCGTTACCTATTTTTGAATTATTAAGTATTTTATTTTCCCCCCAATACATATAAAAACAATCTTTAACATTTGTTTTTAAAAATTTAGTTTCCAAACTTTCTCCCTTTCTCTCCCCCCCACTGAGAAGTCAAGCAATTTGAGTAGCTAGAATCAAAAGATAGAAGAAAAGCCATTGTGTCCTTGCCAGACTTCTGCCCCATTGGCAGAATTCTCATTAATGGGAACATGTGAAGTCATGCACAACATTTCCATATTAGTCATGTTATCATTAACTATTAAGCTTCAGAATGTTTCTTTTATATCTGAAGGGCCTTCCACTTTTCATTTTAAAGTCTTTTTTTTTTTTTTTTTTGCCCCTTCGGATTATCTCTTTGCTTTGTCTCAACAGAGCAGATATTTTATATTTATATTTATACATACATATTTATAAAGCCCTTTGCAAGCTTTAAAGAAATATAAATGTCAATTATTTTTAAATATTATGATGATCATGCTTAGCATATTGTATCTTGGTCTTGAGAGATGGAAAGGATCTTAATTTGAGGCCTCGGATATTAGTTGGTCCAACCCTTTCCTTTTGCAAATAAGAAATTTAAGGCAGAGAGAAGTGATTGACTTGCAAGGTTCCAAGGTGGCAGCTAGTAAGTAGAGCTTGTAGCTTTAAATCCAGGTCTTCAACCTCCAGACCTAGGGCTATCTCAGGATACCTGCCCTTCATCTGGAAGGTGTTCAGCTATTATATGTTGGTCAGTCAGTGTTACTGAGCTTCCCCAGAACTTGGCAGGGGATGTATCTGGCAAGAAGTTGTTGAAAGAAAATTCTTCCTTTAAAGAAATCAGGAAAATAGATAGAAAAAATATAGCAAATATAGCAAACTTTACATACAAGGGATGCACATTTTTTAAGATAAATTTTGGTAACAAGAGATGTCAGTTCTGATAGATTAAAAGTAGAAATGGGAGGGGGGGGCTAGTTAAATCAATGTCAAGTTTACAATCCAGGTTAGTTATTGATTTCTGAGGGAGGTAAGGCACACGTGGCTATTACTGTCAGTCTGGCACATAAAACAGTTTCCCTACAAGAGCACTGTTGCTTTGCCTGTGCCATTCCCTGTCATTCATATCTCTAAAGGGAATGGAATCAGGGTTCCATCCAGATTTCCATGGTGATATTGGATAAATTCTTTATTGGGAGCGATAGAAAATTGCTAATATGTTGACAGAAAATCAATACCAAATGTAATGTTCCTTGCTTTTCCCTTAATGATTCTGATAATGTCAGAATTTCAATAATTTTTACATTCCTAGTCTCAATTAGGTTGATCTGACCCATACCCAAAAATTTTACTTCACAAAGGAACCCAGATTAAACAGGATCTCAGCTTCTAAGGCCCTTGATCCTTCTTTTGAGATTCATGGAATGAGGGGCAAAACAGCCAGAATGAAGTGGTTTTCCTTGCCTGAATTTCCAAGGGTCACTGAGTTCTCCTGACCAGGCCTTGCTATTTCATACTATTTCCTCCTTAACCCTTCCTAAAAGTAGAAAAAAAAAACCCTTTTCATGAGTCTCTGGTTTGGGAAATCTACTGTGCTCTGCACCCATGAGACATTTCCTAGGCTGGCAGTTTTGCAATCTTGTTATCTCAATGAAAAATACTCTATTTCTCAATTCATGACTTTGATTTATTTCAGGATTTGGTAATTTGCTGAACTCCTAGGACAGGGGAATTCTGGATCCACCTAGGGAGAGCCAACTGTTACACAGTCACTGTGCATTTATGTCTAGGGAAATGGACAAACTGGAAATTGAGATTTGATTTATTGTTTTGCCACATATTGACTTAGAAAACCACAAATTAATATTATCTATATTATATTGAATTTTAAAAATTGTTAAATATTTACATTTCATTAAACAGTTACACTTTAATCTGGGTTGGGCTGGGAGTTCTGCTGCCTGGCCCAAGGCCTGTGAGTTTGACACCTCTAATAAAGAAATCGGATAAAGAAAAATGTTATTGCAAAGTATAACTTGAAAGTAGGTAGTGTGTGCATTTTTCCCGCAGAGAGCTGATTGCTAAACATTTACTAGCACACCCTTTTCCTAAGGTCTACCTGTCTCCTGTGGGGTGTGACTTAGATCCTCACTGATATGCTATTCTTATTATTCTCCTTTTTATCTTGACGTGGGCCCTCACAGTCTGACTAGCTGGGCTGCTAGGTGGCTCAATGGATAGAGAGCCAGGTACAGAGTCAGGAAAGACCTGAGTTCCAGTCCTGCCTTGGCTGTGTGACCCTGGGCAAGCCATTTTCCCTGTTTCTGTCAGTTTCCTCACCTGAAAAATGAGCTGAAGAAGGAAATGGCAAGTCCCTCTAGTAGCTTTGTCAAGAAAACCCCAAATGAGGTCGTAGAAAGTGGGACAAGATTGAAATAACTCGACAACGAATCCTACTTATGTGAACTATTTGCCTTTGACATCATTGACTGTCTTCTCTCTTCTCTTTGGATTTTCATGAGCATAAGGACAGATGTTTAAGACTATGTAATGTTATTCCATAGTGGGACATTTAAAGACTAAGAGAGAGAGAGCTTCTAGTTCCGAGATTAGTGAAGAGTAGGAATGAGTCGCAAGATTGGCTTTGGCCCATAGGGGAAACTATTAGCCAGAAAGTAACTTCTACTCGATTTATGGGAATGTGCTGAAAGAAATGCATCATGGAAAGTGGAATTGCAACATGAACTCATGAGGTGGTTCCTTAATTTAGTGGATGGAGGAAATCCTCTGAGAGCAAAACACTAAGGGACAACTTTTCCTGCCAAGGGAATTTTGCTTGGCCACCCTCTGCAGATTCAAATGAACCCACCTGGTGGGCGGCCAGGTGTGAATGATTCAGGAGTAAGGATGGAGGTTTGCTCCTGCCATGAAGTGAAAGGGTGGTGGTGAGCTTGTCGGCCTTTAAGTCTGAGAATGCTTCAGGTGAGATCCCTCCACCAAGATGGTGGCCCAGGGTCACACAGTCAAGGCAGGATTGGAACTCAGATCTTCACTTCTGAAGAAACACCAGGTGCACTGACATGGAAGGGAATTAAAACTCGGGATTCGACTAAGAGGGGGGAGACATAACTTATTGCTCCAGGGTCTCAATCCAACTCTTTTAATTTCATTTTCTTGTCTCAGTAGCAGCTAGATTCTCATTAATGGGAACAATGGAACCTGCGAAATTGCATGATATGAATCCATAGTGCTCATTTTGTTGGGATTGGAACCAATGATCACATTAACATCATTATAACTTTAAACGGAGCAAATTTGAATCTATGTGATCACTTCTCAGAATTCACTCTGCACGAATCTGTACATCACTAAACTGTAATTTAATCTACACGTAAATAATTAGTCCTTTTAGACCATATAAAGTAGTGAAGGAGATGAGACATTAGTCAAATGAATATAAATTTATAAATTATCGTCATATTGTATGTTCCAAACTAGATAAAGATCAATTTGAACTTTGGCATTAAATGGTGACAATGGGGAAAAAGAACTCAGACAATAAGTCTTAATTAGGACCCATCCCCAATTAAATGAGAGAGAATCCACCTAGATGCCCAGAGCCCAGTTAGGACTGAGAAAATATTTACTTTGGGGAGAGCAGTTTCAGTTGAGTGACAACG
The DNA here is from genome assembly GCF_016432865.1 of Antechinus flavipes. NCBI lineage: Eukaryota > Metazoa > Chordata > Mammalia > Dasyuromorphia > Dasyuridae > Antechinus > Antechinus flavipes. The sequence continues at coordinate 60,021,401 of NC_067399.1, forward strand.
TCAGAAGCCAGACTACAAAAGGCTAGGTTTACCTACTCCCTACTTGCATGCTTTGTTCTTTGGCAATGGCATCATATTTATAAAGTGCTTAGCACAATGACTGGACACAGTAAGTGCTTCACAAACGCTTGCTCCCTTCTCCTTCCCTTCCCCACCATTCCCTGCCTCACCTGTCCCCCCTTTCATCTGGGTTCATGGGAACTTGAGTTGGTGAATGTGGGCCATTTCCTGAGAAGTGCCCGTACCTCTCATTCTGCCCTGTGACAGCCAGGCTGCAGGAGGCGGAGGGACCGGGGTGGTTTAGTGGGGAGGATGGAGGAAGGAAGGGAGGGAGGGTGGGTGCAGTGAAGAGCCAAATAGGCAGCACTTTGCCAACTGGTTTGCAAGTGAGTCACTCCCTGGGCTTCAGTTCCACCCCCTGGTCAGACTACCCAAAGAAAAGAGGGCAGCTCTTAAGGACAGAGAGGGAACATCTGCCAGTCTAGACCAGCTTCTCTAAGATAGGGAGGGAAAAGTCAGTCAGGATCCCTGTGCAAGCTTGAGACAGCTGGAAGTGAGCATCTTAAGACAAAGGAAGACAAGGTAAGGTCTGTCTCACCCCAATTCCTTTGGGGGACCAAAGCTGGGGTCCATCTGTTGGAGATCTTGTTAGCTGGGAGCCATGGATTGTCCTTTAGGTCCAGGAGAGACTGAGGGCTCCGAGGGAGAAAATGAATGGTACAGTAGCTCCAGTACAGGTGGGTCTGATGTTGGATAGTGACAACCGAGGATTGGGTTGCCAAGGACACAAGTGACCAGAGGCTGGGAATCTCTGGCAGGCTGGCTCCTCGGGAAGTAACCAGAACCTTTACACACCCAGCCACTAGAGTACCAGCATGTTTGCAGAGGGGCTAAGCTGAGAGGGACATGAGTGTAACAGGACCCAGGCTTCGTGACTGCAGAATCAGAGAAATCAGAAGAAAAAGTTACAGACGGAAGCATCTAGTGTGATCTTTTTGATAGAGAAAACCCTGAACTGAGTTTTGTGAGGAGGACTGCAAAATCTTTATACCAGAGAAAGCATTGGATTTTAGTTCAGAGGGCCTGGGTTCTAAATTGGCTGTGAAAATGGAGACATTGAGCCTCCATCTCCTGCTCTGCCAAACAGAGCTGTTGGGGAGAAGATTGCTAAAGGCCGCGATCCTCTTCTCTTCTTGGAAAGTTTGTTAAGGCTGAAGGTTCACCTGCGACTCTGAGAAGTTAGATCCAGTCCTGGCTCGTGGTAAGGGAATGAATGGGGTAGGTAGCCTTTGGGGGACTTTACTAGCTTACAGAACCCAAGGAAGATGGAGGAGAGGAGTAAGTGTTAGGTGGGCAAGCCCATCGTTGAGGATCCCAGTCACAAGAGAACATGGCTCTGTGAAGCACTTCTGTGTTCCCCGAAAACTAGAGATGATCCAGGACAGTGGGAGCCCTTCCCTCCTTCTAACCCCTGCTCCCTCCCAAGCACTAGCCCTGCTTAGATTCCCCTTCAAGAGGGAGAGGAAAGGACAGAGGATGCACTTCTCACTAAGGGAAATTGCGGGGCACGCAGAGATGATAATTGTCTTCTCCAGTTTGTTATAGTGAAGGATAGGAAATCTGAGCGTAGGAAAGCAGATCTCAAAGAATTCAGAGGAAAGATAAAAAGGATCCCATGTTCTAAATGCCCAGGAAAGATGGGGATACTCAGGAATGAAATTCTGAAGACATAAAGGGAAATCATTCCATTGAGGAAGAAAAACGGGGTTTGTTTGAAGAGATCAGTGTAGACACATAGAGAACTTCTAAAGGTGTCTTTGAGGATTAACAATTTAAAAAAGAAATACCCATATATTGGATTTAACATATATTTCTACCATGTTTAATATATATTGGACTACTTGCCATCTAGGGGAGGGTGTGGGGGGAAAGGGGGTACACAATTGAAACACAAAGTTTTGCAAGGGCTAATGTCGGAGAATTGCCCACACATATGTTTTGAAAAATAAAAAGCTTTAATAAAGGAAAAAAATGTAATTGGGAAACAAACAAACAAACAAAAAATACACAGAAGGGGAAGCTAGATGCTACAGTGGACCTGAATTCAAATTTGTCTAGTTGTGTGATTCTGGGCAAGTCACTTAACCCGGATTATCTTGCTCAAAAAAAAAAAAAAATACAGAAGATGTAAGCAAAGCCAGATAACAAAAAAATAAATATGACACTGTCCTATAAAAATAGTGTCCAAACTCTGAGGGCACAACCACTTTATTTTTTTTGGATTTGTGTATGTGTTTTCTTTTGCAACATGATTAATATGAAAATATATTTTTCATGACTTCACATACATAATTAACATATTTCTTATTTTCTCAATGAGGAAAGAAGAGGCAGGAAGTTGGAAGAGAATTTGGAATTCAAAATTTTAAAAATGAATGCTAATTTTTTATATGCAATTGGAATATATTTAATGAAATAAATAAAAATACATTTTTTTAAAAAAAAGATAATATCCAAAATCCCAAAAATTAGAATAAGCTGAGGCTGGTAAGGTAAGGTAAGGAAAATAAAAAACAAGATCTTAGCTTGAATGAGTGGAAATGGACGGGAGAAGCAAATGGACATCCAAATGTCAGGAGATAGAAATTATTTAGCCATTTTTGATGTCATCTGGCCCAGATGAATTACAGCCTGAAATATTGAAATAATTGAAAAATGCGATTACCAAGCCACTATTACTAATATTTGGAAGACCTTGGAACATTATGGAGAGAGAATATAACTTTGGAAAAGGAAAGATGTCCCAATTTAAAAAAAAAAAAAGGAACCCTATACCAGTGAGCCTCATCGATTCCCAGGGAACAGCCTAACTTGGTGTGACATTTTCATAATCCCTACTACTAATGAGAATGAGCCTGGTGGGTTGCTTGAGCCCTGGAGTTCTGAGCTGTAGTGTATTAGACGGATTAGGTGCGTTCACTGTTCTGTACCAACATGGTAAACTCCTGGGAGAAGGAGGGAAGGCAGGGCTGCTGAAGATCAGCCAAGTCAGAAATGCAACAGTCTAGACCCCTTTACCGATCAATAGTGGGATCAGTGCAGTGAATGACTACACTTCCATCCTGGGCAAGATAGGGACCCAGATCTCAAAAAAGATTTCTGGGACTGAATATTAAAGCGATGTTTTGTTAACATACAGAAAAGGTCATGCTACATTATTCTCTTTTTTCTTCCCTCCTCCTTTCCTTCCTTCCCTCCTTCCTTCCTTCCTTCCTTCCTTCCTTCCTTCCTTCCTTCCTTCCTTCCTTCCTTCCTTCTCTTCCTTCCTTCCTTCCTTCCTTCCTTCCTTCCTTCCTTCCTTCCTTCTTTCCTTCTTTCTTTCCTTTCTTCTTTCCTTCTTTCCTTCCTTTCTTCCTCTCTTCTTCCTTCCCTCCCTCCCTCCCTCCCTCCTTCCTCCCTCCTTCTTTCCTTCTTTCTTTCCCTTCCCTCCTTCTTTCCCTCTCTCCCTCCCTCCCTCCCTCCTTCCTCCCTCCTTTTTTCCTTCCTTCCTTCCTTCCTTATTTCCTTCCTTCTTTCCTTCCTTCCTTCCTTCCTTCCTTCCTTCCTTCCTTCCTTCCTTCCTTCCTTCCTTCCTTCCTTCCTTCCTTCCTTCCTTCCTTCCTTCCTTCTTTCCCTTCTTCTTTCCTTTCTAACAAAACTATTCTTGTGAAGATAGAGAGGCAGGAATAAGAAAACAATCTATATAGACTTTATAGACTATTTATAGACTGAGAGCTAGTTGTATGACTGCACTGAACAAACAGTCATGAAACGTTCAGAGTCAGTGGGCGATGGAACTAACATGTCCCTATTCCTGGAAGTTTTGTGGGCATTAATTCATTCCAGTTATCTGACTCCCGATGATCCCTTTTGGGGTTTTCTTGGCAAAGAGACTGCAGTGGTTTTCCATTTTCTTCTCCAGCTTATTTTTATAGGTGAGGAACTGATGCAAACAGGGTGAAGTGATTTGCCCAGAGTTACATAGCTAGTAAGTACCTGAGGCTCTAGGGAATGAATCTTCCTGGCTCCTGGCATAGAGGTCTGCCCACCCCTCTGAATTTCTCTGCGTCTCAGTTTCCTGATAGGAAAATGAAGGAATTGGACTAACTTCCAAGATCCCTCTCTAGGATCCAGAATGAGGGACATAGTTAAGTGGAAAATGTGCTAGACCTGGAGACAGGAAGATGTGAGTTTAAATTCTGCTTCCATTACTCCCTAGTTTGGGAATAATTACTTAACCAAGTGTGCCTCAGTGTCTATCTGTGAGATAATAGCACCTAACTCCCAGTATTTTTGAGAGAATTAAATGAGATATTTGTAAAGCGCTTTGCCAAACTTAATACATTCTATAAATGCTAGCCATCGTCATTATTTTTATTAGGCTATCTTCTGTGTTGGCTCAGGTACCCCATTTTTGGGAACACTTAAGTGGGATATAATAAATGTCTTTAAATATTGACAGGGCTGTCGCTTGGAAAAATAGATTCAATTTGTTCTTGTTAGCTTCAGGGAGCAGAGCAGCACATAGGAATTAGTATGAAGCAAATTGAGGCTTGATGGAAGGAAAAGCTTCATAATAATTAAGGTCATCCAAGAGTTGGCTATCTCTGGAAATAATTAACAATGATAATGATAATTAATCATAGTTAGCACATTAAGGTTTATGAACAGATAATATCTTATTTGAACTTCATAATGGGAGTGCTATTATTATCCCCATTTTATAGATGAAGAAACTGAGGCAAAGTTAGATAAAGGGACTTTTCCGAAGTCACACAGGTCTTCCTGACCTATCTGGTCTAACCACAGGGCTACCCAGCTATGAGATAGAATGGGTTCTCCCTGACCGGAGGGTTTCAGGCAGAAACGGTATGACCATTTGTCTGGAATAATGGAGAGATCATTCTTTTTTAGGTCCACTTGACCCCCTGAGATCTTTCCCAAGATTTTCCCAGGCTCTTTATTAACTGTTCTAGCAGGCCCTGCCCCCTCCCCAATTACTTCCCACTCCCAAAACCAGGTCTAAGGTCCAAGAAGCCCTGCCCCCTTGATATATCCAAAGCCGGCTGGCCCCCGGGGTCTCTCCCACCAGTGTTGGGTACGGACGCGGGCCAGGGCTCAGGACAGTGACACCCCTCTGGTACTGGCTGACTCTCTGGGAGACCTTTGGGCCTCAGACCAGACTCTTGGAGGGTGAGTGGGGCCTGCAGGATGGACAGTAGGGACCCCACAGGCTTAGAGGGGAGATCTGCACTAGGAAATGTCGGCATGGGGATCAGAAGGGAGAAAAGGAAGGAACTGAGCCTGGAGGAGGGGCGGGACTCCCGTGGCCGCTCCCGGGGGATCTCAAGTTCTGCACAGAGAGCTGAAGAACGGTTACTTAGGCATGAGGTGCTGGAGCTGAATGGCCCCCTCACTGCACTCCGTTCCTTCCCTCTCCCTCCTCCTCCAATCGATCAGTAAATAAATGAAGGAATGAATTAAACCCCCAGAGTCGGTGTAGTGCACAGGGCAGGGTGCTGGGCTTGGAACTAGAAAGGCCTGGGGGCAAACCCTTCCCCGGAACCGGAGAGGGCTTAGAGAAACCGCCCCAAACTCTCTCTGAGCCCAGAATCTCATGACTCTGCAGCAGGCTGGGGCCCCAGAGCCGCCTTCTTCCACCCCATAACCCCATGCTGCTCGTTAGGAAGGGCTCCCTCACCTCCTGCTCATCTCTGAATCTCACAGCTCAGGCAGCCAGAACCCGGCCCCTGCAATTCATCTCCTTCCCCTGCCCTTATTTGGAAAGGATGGAAAATGAGGCTAGACCCAGGACTTCTGACGCCCAGTGAAAAACTCTCATGGGGCAGCTAGGGGCGCAGTGGAGAGAGCACGAGCCCTGGGGTCAGGAGGACCCGAGTTCAAATCCAGCCTCAGACACTTAACATGTCCTGGCTGTGTGACTCTGGGCAAGTCACCTAAGCTCAATTGCCTCAAAAAAAAGAAGAAGAGACATGAAAAAGTCTCTCGACTCCACTCCCTCTTCAAGCGCGTGTCTTGTTTCAGCCGCTTGGTGGGAATGGGACCTTGTCCCTGGGATGCCGGGCGATCAAAGAACTGGGAGCGGGGAGATTCTCCAATCCAATCCCAAAGACACAGTTCAGAAAGTCTGGGGCAGGAGGTGGAGCCTAGGCTGAGCAGGTTCAGGCTTGTGTGGGACGGCAGGACCTCACTCAGAATGACCACTCAGAGGCGTCTCTAGGTACAGACAGAAAGTTTCTTTAGAATCTCGAGAAGCGGGCGGTCCAGCACTGAGTCTAAAGGGGAAGCTCAATTCTTGGAGGCCCCCGGACAGATATTGTCACCAGGCTTTTATCATCAAAACCCACAAAATCCAAGGTACTTCCTTAACCCACCGGTTCCTCCTTATCTGCAGAGAATAAGGAAGTTTCCAGCCTTTCTGCAAGGTACTTTCGCAAAGGCTTTACAAGAATAGGATTGTCACAGCGGCATAGTAGCATTATTGTGAAGGGTTTTAATAATCTTATTTCTGGGAAAAAGAAACAGGCTCTCAGTCTTTAATTATTTTAATAAGCTTTTCTGGGAGACTTCATAGATATATTTCACTCAGTTCCTCCCCTTTTATTTGGTAATGGAAGTCTCCCAAGATGGTTCAAATTCCTTTAGTAATACTTCACACTTTCTATCCACCCTTCCCCCATCCAGGTCCTTCCCACCCACTGGTATCCAATGGGGACTTCCAAGTCTGTATTGGCACGTGGGCCAGTTTCCTGATACTTTGGGTTATTTCTTTCACTACTCATCCATTGTCATCACTCTGCATACAACAATTGGATAGATTAAGTTTCCCACAAACACCTCCTTCTTCTGCTAACAGATAATAATCATAAACCAATTTGTGTTTTAACCCTGTGGGTATAAGCAGCAATTCCCAGTGCTTTGGTTCAGGTTCTGGTCCCATGTCAGATCTCTAAAGCATAACAAAACAGTCCAACACTTTTCAACAATGACAAGAAAATTACCTAACAATGCTCCCCAGATAAAAATCCCCAGAAGTCTAAGCACAAAGTCCATTAGTCCTTCATTTTTGCTGTTAGCTCCAGTTTGATGACAGCCCACTCCCTCAGAGACTCCACAGGCCTTTTACTCGGTATGATGAGCCCATCTTCTTTCTCGGGTCCAGACTGCAGTACCAGATGTCAGGAGCATCTGGAAAGGGCCTTCCCAGCTTGGGGTTAACTTGTCTTCTAGGACCGAATCAGGATCCAGTCTCCTGGCTTATACTGGTGTACTGCAAACCCTAGAGGAGGGGTCTGAGCAACAAGGCCTTTTAATTGTAATTCCTTCAAATGAGTCACCAGCACTAAATATATTTCCTTAAGAATAAATCTTTGGTCACGAAAATTGGAACTACTTGTTCTTTGACAAGCATCCCAGGAAATGGATGACCGAACGATAATTCATAAGGTGACAGCCTATGTCCCTAAGGGGCTTAGTCCTTATTCTCAAGAGGACAAGGGGAAGGCCCTTGGTCCAAGGCAGCTGGGTCTCCAGAGATTTGGTTAGCTGCCTCTTGATTTTCTGATTCATCCTTTCCCTTCTCCCTGAGAAAGGAGGATGCTGTGGAGTATGGAAATCCCAAAGTAGTTCTGAGGCCCTAGGCAGGGATTGCAGGATCTTAGCTGTAACCCTGGTCTGAATCAATACGTTCTATTCCCCCATACCTTGCAATAATTTACTCTTTGTTGGAATCCTTACTAACTGCTAACTAATTAGAGTTGATCTAATCTTACAAGAAGATGTTTTGGCCAGAACCTGAAACAAGGTACTAAGTAGAACTAATCAATACAAGGCTTGTGTTCACACCTTTATTCATTGGAGTTCAATGAGTTCACACCTCCCTTGAAGTCATTGGCCAGAGAGCACTATGGGAGAAAACCCATAATCCCTCTCTCTGGAAGGAGCATAAATAGGCCAATGGGCCAGTTGGAGAGTTCTAGAGAGGAAGACGCTACAAGTCGAGATTTCACTGGAATGACATGAAGACTGGAGCTGGCTGGAGGCTGAAGAAAGCAGAGGCAGAGGCTGAAGGACCAGACCTTTGGATTTAAAGACATTTGGAGAGAGCTCTTGGAACCAAGCAGAGAGATAGGCCTCTAAGCTAACCGGGCTATATTGGAAATAATAAAAGATCTGAACTTTTATCACCTGGCTGCGTTTTGAGAAGAAAAAGGTCACAACACAGGAATGTGGATATTTCTCTTCCAGGACCCTTGAGGCCCACGCATTGTGGCTTAGATGATTCCATTTGACATTATCCTTAGTTAAAATGCTGGAGTGGATTGCTTGGGGTCAGCCAGGTGGTAAAAGTTTAGATCTTTTATTGTTTCCAATATAGCCCGGTTAGCTTAGAGGCCTATCTCTCTGCTTGGTTCCAAGAGCTCTTGCCGCTTTGTCCTTTGCTTCTGCCTCTGCTTTCTTCAGCCTCCAGAGCCAGTACCAAGTTGAATCTGTCTTGCCTTGAAGAGAGGGCTTCTGGCGTAATTCTGCTGAAATCTCGACTTGTAGCGTCTTCACTCTGAAGAACTTCGACTGGCCCATTGGCCTATTTATGCTCCTTCCAGAGAGAGGGATTATGGGTTTTCTCCCATAGTGCTCTCTGGCCAATGACTTCAAGGGAGGTGTGAACTCATTGAACTCCAATGAATAAAGGTGTGAACACAAGCCTTGTATTGATTAGTTCTACTTAGTACCTTGTTTCAGGTTCTGGCCAAAACATCTTCTTGTAAGATTAGATCAACTCTAATTAGTTAGCAGTTAGTAAGGATTCCAACAACTCTTCCCTTTATATTTTGGGATTCTATCCCAGTTTTGAAGTGATTCCCCAGAGGACTATTAGCCGGTATTCCCTGCCTTCCATCCTGACTCTTTCTTTGGACTGCACTTTCCCCGTAGTATAACCTGGCCCCAGACCAGGCTCGGTGAAGGTCACCCTTATACCAGCAGTCACCTGAGAGTGTCCTCGGAGAGCCCTTTCCTTGGAGTCGGAGCAGTCCCAATAATTTCATGCTAGTCCCTCAGGTTCCCCTGGACCCAGCCAATAGACCCGCAGGCCCCCCGAGGGCCCACCTTGAGCCTGCCGTAGATATTCCATCCTGCCGGCCATCAGGATGGTTTGGATCTCCTCCAGTTCTGTCTATACTGAGTTCCCCTGCTTCAGTTAACTGGCTCTCTGGGAGGGAGGCAGCATTCCCAGTCAAAAGCTGTAGATCAATCGGTCCACGGCACCTGCTTTTGACCTGAGATCACCCCCGTGTCCCCAAAGACCACTGATCCTGGACGAGCCCCCAACTGCGTGGGATGGCAGCACCTTCACTCAGACCGACCACTCAGAGGTATCCCTAGCTATAGACAGAAAGTTCCTTTATTTACAGTCTCAAGAAGCGGGTGGTCCAGCACTGAGTCTAAATGGGAAGCTCAATACTTGGAGGCCGTCGGACAGACACTGACAGCCAGCTTTTATCATCAAAATCCAAAAAATCCAAGGTACTTCCCTAACCCACCTGTTCCTCCTTGTCTGCAGGGAATAAGGAAGTTCCCAGCCTTTCTGCAAGGTACTTTCTCTAAGGCTTTCCAAGAACAGGATTGTCACAGCAGCATTTTGCAAGGTCTGACAGTAGCATTATTGTAAAGGGTTTAGTAATCTTATTTCTGGGAAAAAGAAACAGGCTCTCAGACTTTAATTATGTTAATAAACTTTTCTGGGAGACTTGGTATATATTTACGTGTGTGTGTGTGTGTGTGTGTGTGTGTGTGTGTGTATGTATGTATATATATATATATATATATATATATCATTCAGGCTGGGCAGGCTCGAGGTTGGAAGCTGAGGAGGTTTGGACTGGAGGCTGAGCAGGTTCGGGGTTGGAGGCCAGGCAGGTTTGGGGCTGGAAACTGAGGAGGTTTGGACTGGAGGCTGAGCAGGTTCGGGGCTGGAGGCCGGGCAGGTTGGGAGTTGGAGGCCGGGCAGGTTGGGGGTGGAGGCCGTGCAGGTTGGGGGTGGAGGCCGTGCAGGTTGGGGTTGGAGGCCGGGCAGGTTGGGGTTGGAGGCCGTGCAGGTTGGGGGTGGAGGCCGTGCAGGTTGGGGGTGGAGGCCGGGCAAGTTTGGGACTGGAGGCGTGCAGGTTGGGGGTGGAGGCCGGGCAGGTTTGGGACTGGAGGCCGTGCAGGTTGGGGGTGGAGGCCGTGCAGGTTGGGGGTGGAGGCCGGGCAGGTTGGGGGTGGAGGCCGGGCAAGTTTGGGACTGGAGGCCGGGCAGGTTTGAGACTGGAGGCTGTGCAGGTTGGGGGTGGAGGCTGTGCAGGTTGGGACTGGAGGCCAGGCAGGTTGGGAGTTGGAGGCCGGGCAGGTTGGGGGTGGAGGCCGTGCAGGTTGGGGGTGGAGGCTGTGCAGGTTGGGGTTGGAGGCCGTGCAGGTTGGGACTGGAGGCTGTGCAGGTTGGGGGTGGAGGCCGTGCAGGTTGGGACTGGAGGCCGGGCAGGTTTGGGACTGGAGGCTGTGCAGGTTGGGGGTGGAGGCCGTGCAGGTTGGGGGCGGAGGCCGGGCAGGTTGGGGGTGGAGGCCGGGCAGGTTTGGGACTGGAGGCTGTGCAGGTTGGGGGTGGAGGCCGTGCAGGTTGGGGGCGGAGGCCGGGCAGGTTGGGGGTGGAGGCCGGGCAAGTTTGGGACTGGAGGCCGGGCAGGTTTGAGACTGGAGGCTGTGCAGGTTGGGGGTGGAGGCTGTGCAGGTTGGGACTGGAGGCCAGGCAGGTTGGGACTGGAGGCCGGGCAGGTTGGGAGTTGGAGGCCGGGCAGGTTGGGGGTGGAGGCCGTGCAGGTTGGGGGTGGAGGCCATGCAGGTTGGGGTTGGAGGCCGGGCAGGTTGGGGTTGGAGGCCGTGCAGGTTGGGGGTGGAGGCCATGCAGGTTGGGGTTGGAGGCCGGGCAGGTTGGGGTTGGAGGCCGTGCAGGTTGGGACTGGAGGCTGTGCAGGTTGGACTGGAGGCTGTGCAGGTTGGGGCTGGAGGCGGGCAGGTTGGGACTGGAGGCCGGGCAGGTTGGGGCTGGAGGCCGGCAGGTTGGGGTGGAGGCCGGGCAGGTTTGGACTGGAGGCTGAGCAGGTTCGGGGCTGGAGGCCGGGCAGGTTTGGGACTGGAGGCCGTGCAGGTTGGGGTTGGAGGCCGGCAGGTTGGGGGCGGAGGCCGGGCAGGTTGGGGCTGGAGGCCGGGCAGGTTGGGGTTGGAGGCCGTGCAGGTTGGGGGTGGAGGCCGGGCAGGTTTGGGACTGGAGGCCGGGCAGGTTGGGGCTGGAGGCCAGGCAGGTTGGGGTTGGAGGCCGGGCAGGTTGGGGCTGGAGGCCGTGCAGGTTGGGGGTGGAGGCCGGGCAGGTTTGGGACTGGCGGCTGTGCAGGTTGGGACTGGAGGCCGGGCAGGTTGGGGTTGGAGGCCGGGCAGGTTGGGACTGGAGGCCGGGCAGGTTGGGGTTGGAGACCGGGCAGGTTGGGGTTGGAGGCGGGCAGGTTGGGGGCGGAGGCCGGGCAGGTTGGGGTTGGAGGCCGGGCAGGTTGGGGTTGGAGGCCGGGCAGGTTGGGGTTGGAGGCCGGGCAGGTTGGGGCTGGAGACCGGGCAGGTTGGGACTGGAGGCCGGGCAGGTTGGGACTGGAGGCCGGGCAGGTTGGGGGTGGAGGCCGGGCAGGTTGGGGTTGGAGGCCGGGCAGGTTGGGGATGGAGGCCGGACAGGTCGGGGGTGGAGGCCGGGCAGGCTCAGGACTGGAGGCCGGGCAGGTTTGGGGTTGGAGGCCGTGCAGGTTGGGGATGGAGGCCGGACAGGTTGGGGGTGGAGGCCGGGCAGGCTCAGGACTGGAGGCCGGGCAGGTTTGGGACTGGAGGCCGGGCAGGTTTGGGACTGGAGGCCGGGCAGGTTGGGGGTGGAGGCCGTGCAGGTTGGGGGTGGAGGCGGGCAGGTTGGGGGTGGAGGCCGGGCAGGTTGGGGGTGGAGGCCGGGAAGGTTTGGGACTGGAGGCCGGGCAGGTTGGGGTTGGAGACCGGGCAGGTTGGGGTTGGAGGCGGGCAGGTTGGGGGGGAGGCCGGGCAGGTTGGGGGTGGAGGCCGGGCAGGTTGGGGGCGGAGGCCGGGCAGGTTTGGGACTGGAGGCGGGCAGGTTGGGGCTGGAGGCGGGCAGGTTGGGGTTGGAGGCCGTGCAGGTTGGGGTTGGAGGCTGTGCAGGTTGGGACTGGAGGCCGGGCAGGTTGGGACTGGAGGCCGGGCAGGTTGGGACTGGAGGCCGGGCAGGTTTGGACTGGAGGCTGTGCAGGTTGGGGGTGGAGGCCGTGCAGGTTGGGGGCGGAGGCCGGGCAGGTTGGGGGTGGAGGCCGGGCAGGTTTGGGACTGGAGGCCGGGCAGGTTTGAGACTGGAGGCTGTGCAGGTTGGGGGTGGAGGCTGTGCAGGTTGGGACTGGAGGCCAGGCAGGTTGGGACTGGAGGCCGGGCAGGTTGGGGTTGGAGGCCGGGCAGGTTGGGGGTGGAGGCTGGGAAGGTTTGGGACTGGAGGCCGGGCAGGTTGGGGTTGGAGGCCGGGCAGGTGGGGGTGGAGGCTGGGAAGGTTTGGGACTGGAGGCCGGGCAGGTTGGGGTTGGAGGCCGGACAGGTTGGGGGTGGAGGCCGGGCAGGCTCAGGACTGGAGGCCGGACAGGTTGGGGTTGGAGGCCGGGCAGGTTTGGGACTGGAGGCCGGGCAGGCTCAGGACTGGAGGCCGGGCAGGTTGGGGGTGGAGGCCGGGCAGGCTCAGGACTGGAGGCCGGACAGGTTGGGGGTGGAGGCCGGGCAGGTTTGGGACTGGAGGCCGGGCAGGCTCAGGACTGGAGGCCGGGCAGGTTGGGGGTGGAGGCCGGGCAGGTTGGGGTGGAGGCCGGGCCGGGCCCTCGGAGCTTCGTAAGTTTCACCCTGAGAGAGACAGAGGAGCCGGCCACTCAGAGGAGGCAGAGCGCCCCTCCCCCACCGTGGGAGGCGGGCAGGACCCAAGGGCTTTCACTTCCTGGGGCCTTCCCCGGGCCGGGCCGCTCTGCCCCCTACGGGGCAGTCTGCACAGGGCGGCGGGTCCTGGGCTCCGCCCCGAGGCCTGAGGGGAAGTTGCTGACTGCTGCTTTGTCCCCAGGACCTCCTCGGACCTCAGGCCTCCCGGGCTTGCAGGCGCCTGCCGGCCATGGAGAAGGCGCCGGGGCTGCTGCTGCTGCTGCTTCTGGGGGCGGGCGCCAGGCCCGGCGGGGGCTCCGAGCTCGGGGAGAGAGTCCGCGCCCTCATGAGAGCCCATCCGCTCATCGACGGGTACGTGGCGCCCCCTCCCGGACCCCGAGGGGAACCCGAGGCCGGCCCAGGCCGGTCGCGCCCGGAGCGAGCCGGGAGGCCCGGAGCGAGCCCAGAACCAGCCAGGAGGCCCGGAGCCAGCCGGGAGGCCCGGAACCAGCCGGGAGGCCCGCAGCGAGCCTTCCAGCCGGGAGGCCCGGACCGGTGCCAGAGCCAGCTGGGCGCCAGGGCAGGCCCGAGTCCCCCTCAGCAGCCGGGAGCCCCGCCGGCCTCCGTTTCCTCATCCATAAAATGGAGCCACACGGCCGCCTCACACAGCTGTCGTGAGGATCCCATGAGGTGCCATCTGCTGAGCACTTTACCCAACATGGAGCAACAGATGGATGCCGGCTGTTTATTATTACCGTTATCCCCATTTTGTGGCTGAGGAAGCCAAAGATGGCAACGTACATGAACTTCTTCCTCCCTGGGAACGCCAGTGCTGGGGTGTGAGCCCCCTTTTCTGATAACCCCGCTGCTTTCGGGGAGCTCGAGGTCTTCCCGCCAGAAGACTCACTGTCCGTCCCCAGCCGTCCGGGACCTTGCCCTCCTTCCCCCCTCTCCCCCCGAGTCCCGGAGCCTGACTCCTGGTTTCAGTTCTCCCTGCTTCCCTCCCAGTCCCTGCCCTGAGCCACCTCTGACCTTGGCCTGTGACCTTTAGGCTCTGCCCCCTGACCTCAGGCTCTCTCTCCTCCAGCCACAACGACCTTCCGGGAATCCTGAGATGGTTCCATCAGAACCGAATCCACAATCTGGACCTGAGAACCTTCAGCCAAAGCCAGACCAACATCCAGAAACTCCAGGCAGGAATGGTGGGAGCCCAGGTATGACCTCCAAATGCGCTCCCTGCTCCCGGCCATTGTCCCGTAGCCAGCAGACACAGACTTAGTCCTGGAAGGAGCCTGCGGCCCATCTCACCTCCCGCCCGGCCTAGTCCCTGGGCCACACAGCTGGTCAATGACTTAAATGTCCATTTGTGGATCGTTGTTCACTTTTAAAATTCAGTTTCATTTTATTTCCATTTCTGCATCCTTTCCCTCCTGCCTCTTGGTGCCCCTTAAAAAATGTACAGTCAAGTAAAACAAATTCCCAAAATAGCCGTATCCATAAAAAATCTCTACACAAAGGGTTGATCAGAGTTCCTAAATCTAAGTGGTTTTATAATTGTTCTCCTTATTCAGTTGAATTCATTCTGCAATCAAATCCCAAGTGTCTCCGAAACTACCCCCTTCATCATTTTTTACATTTAATTTTATTTTACTTCTCAATTTTACATTTAATTTTTATTTAATTTTTCCTCAATCTTTTTCTCATGTAAATAAAAATTTTTAACATTTTAAAAAATTTAAGTTCAAAATTCTCTTTCTCTTCCCTTTTCCTTCTTTGAAAGGGCAAAAATTTTGACTTAGATTATATATGTGCAGTAAAATGCACAACAATATGCAAAACATTTCCCTATCAGCCATGTTGCAAAAGAAAAAACAGGCCAAAAAAAAAGTGGGGAGCTAATGGAACAGTGGCCAGAGTTCTGGTCTAGAGTCACGAAACTCATCTTCCTGAGTTCAAATCCAGTCTCACATAATTCCTAACTGTGTCACCCTGGGCAAGTCACTTATTCCTGTTTGTCTCCGTTTTCTCATTTGTAAAATTGGAGAAGGAAATGGCAAACCACTCCATGGTCTGAGCCCTCGAGTGCTGGCATTCCAGCTCCAAAATCTAAGATTTTCCTCTTCTCGGAGGTAAGTACTCATTCCCTCATCACAGTTCACATTGTCAGCATTTTGCTTGTAGTTCTTGCCTGTCATTATTGAAGTAGCCTCCCAACTGACCTCCATATCCAGCCATTAAAACTCCAAATGGTGTCATAAAGATTAGGACTTAATTGAAGGATAACTGAACAAAAACAACAGCAAAAGGTATGCTTCAGTCTGTATGGAGACTCTGGAGATGGATCGTGGTTTCCGTCATAAGTCCTTCAACATTTTCTTGGGTCACTGTATTGCTGAGAAAAGCTAAGTCATTATGTTCACAATTAATCATCATATAATATTGCTGTTACTGTGTACAATGTTCTCCTAGTTCTCCAGAATTTATCATTTTCCTTTTCTGTCATCTTAGCCACAATGGTGGATGTAAGGTGAAACCTCTGGGTTGTTTTAATGTGCATTTAATTATTAATAGTTGTCTATTTATTAGTGATTTGGAGCGATTTATCACACACCTATTGATAACTTGGATTTCTTTTCCTGCAAAGAACTTATTCATGTTTTTTGACAATTTATCAATTGGTGAATGGCTCTTTTTCTTATAAACTTGACCCAATTCTCTACATATCTTAGAAAGGAGATTTTTATCACAGAAACTTGCTAAAAATATTCCCTCTCTCCCCCTCCATTTCCCACTTCTTCTCCAATTTCAGCTACATTAGGTTTATTTGTGCAAAAACTTTCAAATTTTATGCAATCAAAATTGAGGCTAAATTGTGAAGAACTTTAAAGCCAAGCAAGGGGATTTATATTTTATTTGGAAGCAATAGGAAGTCACTGGATTTTGCTGAGTAGAGGGGTGAAATGGCCAGATCTGAGTTTTGACAGCTTTGTGGAGAATGGAGGGGAGTAGGTAGAAATCTGAGGCAGGGAGGTCAGTTGAGAGGCCACTTCAATAGCAACAGGCAAGGAATACAAGCAAAGTGCTGACCGTGTGAACTGCAACGAGGGAATGAGTTCTCATCTCCTAGAAAGAGGAAAATCATAGATTAGATTTTGGAGCTGGAAGGACCCAGCACTCAAGGATGCTCAAACCTTGGGGGCTTGCACTCCTGGTCTTCTGCTGCTGCTTTTTTATTATTATTATAATAATTATATAATAATATTATTATTACAATATTTATTCTCCTGTGCCTCCTTATTCCCCAGAATCAGATTCTAGGTTAAAGGCCAGGAACGGGCAGAGGGAGACGAGGCTCAGGGAAGGTTCTCCAGGTTTCATCCCAGACTCTGGGTCTCATGTCTTGTACCTCCCTCAGTTCTGGTCGGCCTACGTCCCCTGCCAAACTCAGGACAAAGATGCTTTGCGCCTGACTCTGGAACAGATCGATGTCATCAAGCGGATGTGCAAGGCTTACGAGGAACTGGAATTTGTGACCTCAGTGAAAGGTATTGCTCTTGGGGAAAGGGATGGGGCCCAGCCTTCCAGCCCCCCAGCCCCCAGAGGCCCTTCTCAGCCTCTGCCCACAGCTCTGAGCCGTCCCCTTTTCCCTCTTACCTTAATGCCTACCTGATGCAAGAGCCAGTGTGCAGACAGATCCCCCAGATATGTGCCTCAGCCAGTGTGCTGGCTCATGTAATCACCTCAAGAAGTCTTAGCCACTCTGCAGGCTCTGGGGACAAACCCAGCGCCCCGATCTTGCTCAAGAGAAGAATCAGCTCCAGGTGACTGGTGGGGATGGAGGGTGGGCTTCTCACAGCCACTGGCTGTGATCCTGAGAAAGGGCTAGGATGATAGGAAGCTTCCTCCCCTCCCCTCTCATCTCCTTTCCAAGAGAGCAACAGGACTCACTGTTACTTCTTCTCCCACTCCCAGAGCTTAATGAGACCCGAAAGTTGGCTTGCCTGATTGGGGTGGAAGGTGGCCATTCCATGGATGGAAGCCTGGCCATCTTGCGAACATTCTATGACCTCGGAGTGCGCTACATGACTTTGACACATTTCTGTAACACACCCTGGTAAGGATGAAAAGTTCTCTTTTTATTTGTTTTCTTTTTTTTTTAGGGGGGGAGGGGAGAAATTCCTACTAAATTCCATTTTCCAATTAACAGGCTTTCATTTTCTCTCCTTCCCACCCAATTTTAAAGAAAAAACAAACTCCAGAATTAAACAAAACAAATTCCCACATTGTTCATGTCCAAAAATGTGTCCGCTTACGTGTTTTGTATCCAGTCCCTCTCCGTCAGGAGCGGGTAAGCCAGATCGTCATCAGTCCTCCACAATCACGGGCGATGAACCACAATTCTTGATTCTTTGACCATTTTATGTCTTTATAATGCAGCTGTTATTCTACAAACTCTTCTCCTGGTTATAAAGCCTGGGAATTCTGAGGAATGTGAGGGTATAAAATGGGCGTCCTTGTAGGGCTAACTTAGGGCTTCTGAGACAGAGGGCATGCTGGGTCCGGTCCAACCCTGGGACGGATGGGAAGACCAGGGTAGGCGGAGAGCTCTAAGGCGCCATACTTTCCCAGGTGCTGCCCACACTGGCACCGGGTTCTAAGAAGTTTCAGAAATTTAGTAGACTCATATTTGACATATATCGGACTACTTGCCATCTAGGGGAAGGGGAAGGAAAAATTGGAACACAAGTTTTTTTGAGAGTTAATGTTGAAGAATTATCCATGCGTATGTTTTGAAAATAAAAAGCTTTAATAAAAGAAAGAAAAAAGGAAACCACAAGTTAATATTAAAAATAAAAACTTAATAGACTTTCTTTTTAAAAATTTTTTCTTAGTAGACTTTCTTTTTTAGAGGAAGTAAGATCTCATGTGGCTGAATGGGTTCAATGTTCAAAGTTGGGAGATCCTGACTTGTGCCTATTACAGCTAATTTACTTTATTTTTCTGCTGTCTTACAGGGCAGAGAGCTCCTCGAAGGGTCTACATCACTTTTACCCATATGTTAAGGGACTAAATACTTTTGGGGAGGTAAGAGGTCTCAGAAATGCAGTGGGAGGTCTGGTGCCCCCAGTGTCAGAGTAAGAAAGGATTATCCAACCGTTGCCAGAGCCCAGCTCCCATCTACAATCTCCCTCACTGGTGGTTGTATAGATGTTTCCTAAAGACCTCCAGGGACAGGGAACTCCCAGAATATCTGGAACAACTTTTAGGTAGACAAGGTCATTGGGAAGATGTTTCTTAGCTCGAGATGAAGTCTTCCTCTCTTTGTGCCTTTTGCTTCTATTGCTGCCCTCTGGTACCAAGCAGAATAAAACTAGCTCCTCTTCCCCTGGATGATCCTTGAAGAGAGATCATGTCCCTTCCTCTCTCCCAGGCTTTTTCTTCATGGGAAATGCTCCAATTCCTTCAGTGGATCTGTGCATTGCCTCATCTCCATGTCCCTTTGCCACCCTAGTTCTCATCTTCCATGAACTCCATGATCCACTCCTGAAGGCATTTCCTTGCTCCTTGGCCTAAAATTAATTTCATTTTGCTCTCTCCAACCTTCCCGGCCTCCTTCGTTGACCCTGGTGCCCCAGAAAGTGATAAAGGAAATGAACCGTTTGGGCATGATGGTGGACCTCTCCCATACGTCAGTGGCCACGGCCAAAAAGGCAATGATTCTGTCTGAGGCTCCAGTGATCTTCTCCCACTCGTCCGCCTTCTCAGTGTGCAACAATGATAGAAATGTGCCAGACACCCTCCTGAAGCAGTTGGTGAGAACCCTGCCCAGTGACAGCCCAGGAACACTTTGAGCCCCTTCTTCCCATCCCTAGAACTCCTCCAAGCCCCCAAGCCTTACTAGGGTTCTTGCAGAAGTCCCAGAGCACCCTTGCAGGTTCATCTTCCACTCCAAGCAGGAAGGGCAGCTTTTGGCTCTCCTTGAACTCTGGGGATGGTAGAGGAAGGGACAGTCCATCACAATCCATCACCAAGCCAGGTGTCCCCAGGGTGAACAAAGGTTCATGCAGATCCCCAGGACTGAGGAGCATAGTAGTGGGTTTCTTAGAGGGCATCAGAATCCATTCCCTTCTTTTTACATACAAGGAAATTGTAGCACAGAGGGGTTAAGGAAAGGAGCAATTTTGAGAATACCACAGATTACCCCATCCCACTGCCCATAGCCCCTTCCCCTCCTCTAGGTTCTAGCCTACTTGAACTGTTCCGTTTCCATCCTTTAAAAGGAGAAGGGAAACAGGATGGGTGGGATGTGGGGAATGGGAAGCCTGGCTCTCTGTAGAAGTTATAGGAGGATGGGAGACAGAGGGATGAGGGAGAGAGAACCTGGGAGAGACATAGAGAGGGAGAGATGGGGAGAGGTGGAGAGACATAGACAGAGAGAGGGAGAATAATGGGAAAGCATGAATGGTCTTGAGCTACTCCAGGCAACCTCACCGGCTGCTCTGTGGAATTGTGTCTGCTTCTGCAGAAGAGGAATGGCGGCATCGTGATGGTGACCTTCTCTGTAGGCGTGATTCAATGTCAGCTGTTGGCCAACATCTCCACAGTAGCAGGTGAGGGCCAAATCCCTGCCCTCCCTGGGCCTAGAGGCGGGTGGGTGGGTGGCAAGGAGTGTATCCTGGACAGAGGAAGCGTCATGAACTTCCATCTTCCCCCTTTACTGAGAACCTGGTGCTCTGTTCCTTAGATCACTTTGACCATATAAAGAAGCTTATTGGAGCCGAGTTCATGGGGATTGGAGGAGATTATGATGGTGTTGGCAAGTGAGTATTCGATTTTTCTTTCCTTACCATGTGGTGGGGACACAGACATTTATTGAATGTCTGCTGTGTCCCAGATACTGTGCTAAGGGCTAGGGATTCAAAAAGAAGAAGCCTAGATCTTGAGCTGAAAGACCATTTTATAGATGATGAAACAGAAATTAAAGTTTAAGTGACTTTTTCAAGTTTACACAGGTGGAATTGGGAGAGCTAGGATTTGAACTTGGGTCCTCTGGGGGCCCAATCTGGGATGGGTGGGAAAGATTTTTGTGGAAGGAAGTAACAAATGTAACAGCATCAATCGATCAACATTTATTAAGTGCTTTTTATGTGCTAGACAACATACTGAGCTCTGGAAATACAAAAAAATAAAAGACAGTCCCTGCCCTCGAGGAGGTTACAGTCTAATGGAAAAGACAATAATAATTATATACAAACAAGCTGTAGAGGATAAGTCTGAAATAGTTAACAGAAGGAAGGCCTTAACATTAAGAAGGATTGGGGAAGACCTGTCCTAGAAGATGGGGTTTTAGATGAGACTTAAAGGATATTCCAGGCACGGCATAGAAAAACATCCAGAGCTGAGAGGTGGAGGGTCTTGTTCATAGGATAGCCAGGAGGCCAGGGTCATTGGGTATGTGTTGGGAGTAAGATGCAGATGGATGGATCTTGTTAGGTTATGGAAGGCTTTGAATGCCATGTGGGGGGTTTAATAGGTAACCTTTGGAGTTTATTGGAAAGGAGGATGATATGATCAGATCTGAGCTTTAGGAAAATCACTTCAGTAATCAAATGGAGGATGGATGGCGGGGGGTGTGAGACTTGAGGCAGGTAGATCAACCATGAGATGATGGGCACTGCACCAGAGTGGGGGGCAGTGTCAGAGGAGGAGGGGGCCATATTTGAGAGAGATTGTAATGGGCCTTGGAAACAGCTCAGTTATGGGGGGATGAAACAATGAGGAGTCTGAGATGACGCCGATGTGGGGACGTGAGGGACTAGGGGGATGGTGTTGCCTTCTACAGTGAGATGGAAGCTAGGAGTTGGGGAGAGTTTAAGGAGAAAGATAAAAAGTTCTGTTTTGGATATGTCTAGTTTAAAATGTCTACTGGATGGCTAGTTGGAGAGGTTTTGAAAGTCCAGTGGAGATGCAAGATTGTGGCAGAAAAGCTAGATTTGAGAATCATCGACATAGAAGTGGTGATTAAATCTTGATCTTGATAAGATCACAAGTAAAATAGTACAGAGGGAGAAGAGGCCCAAGATGGGGCCCTGATGGAGTGTGTGATCTAGAGGAGGATCCAGCAAAGGAGACAGAGGGGCAGTCAGAAGGGTAGGAGGAGAACCAGGAGGAAGTAGTTCCCCAACAAATACCAGCTGCCGCCCCCCTCACTCATTCCTTTCAGTTCCATATTTCACAAAGGACTAGCCGGCATTCCCTCCTCAACTCTCCAGAAAGGGAGAACTGGAAGGGACTTGTTGCTAAGGATCTCCTAGCCTTGCACTGCCTAGTTCCACCAAACGTCCTCTCTAAGGTCACATGTCACTTTGCAAATTCAGTTTAACATTGAGTGCCTCCTGGGCTTGTGATCAGCCAAGGTCTCACCAGACACCAAGACCCAGTGTCTGGGATCTCCTCCGATCCTGACCTCTCTCTGCACTGAACTACACTGTGGCCCACTCTCCTCCTAGATGCTTTCCCCCTCACCTTCTCTTTGCCTTTTTGACAGCCTGTCCTGACTTGATTGTTCTCCCGTTTTGGTTTTCTTTGTTCCTCTCTTTTCTTTCTCACTCTCAGTAAGATTGTCCTCCACCCCCCTTACTTTACATTCTCTCCCTAGTAAATCTTACCCATTCCTTAAAAAAATTTTTTTTTTCTTTTTGCTGAGGCAATTGGGGTTAAGTGACTTACCCAGGGGTCACAGACCCAGGAAGTATTAAATGTCTGAGACCAGATATGAACCCAGGTCCTCCTGACTTCAAGGCTGGTGCTCTATCCACTTCATCATCTAGCTACTGGAGTCCCATTCCCACTTTTAATATTCACCATTACAGTCATGATTCTCCAAAAATAGGAACTTCTTCTTGAATTTCAGTCCCTGTCCTTCCTCCCAAATTCCCTTGGTTGACATACGATTTCCTCCCATTTCCCTTGGATGTCAACCAATTATGCACTATGCTAAGTACTGAGGATGTACAGAGAGAAAAGACAATCTCTGCCCTTAAAGAGCTTATTATCTAATAGGAGAGACAATTTGTAAATGAATATATACAAAGCAAGTTATATGCAGAATAAATATTACATGAGAATTAAATTCAAAAATTACATAATAATTTTTAATTTATTATTATATAATCATATAGTATGTATAATATATGCTATATAATTATGTAGTATATATAATGTGTTATGTACTATGTAATTATATGGTATATAACATACTATGTAAATATATAGTTATTATGTTAAACCTTATATATAAAATAATATATTATTGTATAATTAATATTAAATAAATAAGGTTGCCCAGTGGATAGAGCACCAGGCCTGGAATCAGGAACACTCATCTTCCTGAGTTCCAATCTGGCCCCAGACACTTATTAGCTGTGTGATTCTGGGCAAGTCACTTAATCCTGTTTGCCTTGATTTCTTCCTCTGTAAAACACTCTGAAGAAGAAAATGGCAAACAGCTCCCCTATTTTTACTAAGAAAACCCCTCAAAATGAGGTCACCTGAAACATCTGAACAATAGTAACAAATAATTAGCAGAAGGAAGGCACTGGAATTAAGGGGGGTTGGGAAGGGTTTCCTAGAGATGTCCCACTATTGTTTCAAGCTCCACACATCTCAAACCAAACTCAACATCTTTTCTCTAAAGCCAGCTCCCTTTTGGATCTTTTGTTTCTCTCAATTGTATCTTACCTTGAAATTATGCCTGATGAATCCCCCTGCTCCCACTCAGTCATTCATCAGCCCTGTTGATTTTTCATTGTTGATATTCCTTATATCCATTCCCCCACTACTTTTCATGTAGTAATACCACTCTAGTGCAGGTTTTCATTACTTCATGACTATCTGATCTCCCTGATACTAATCCCACCATATTTTAATCCCGATTACTAGAACCCTAACTAGGACAAAGCAACTGGGATTATGTCCCAGGGAACTACATTTGGAGGAAATTGAATTTAAAAGCCCCCCCCCCCATATTTGGAGTCCAACAACAATTAAAAACAATAGAGCTTAGGATCTAGTTGTCAAGGATGATTACTTAATGAGAAAACTATCAAATGAGAAATTGGGGCAAACTCTTTTGCCCATCCTGCTTCTTTCACTTGCTCAACTGAGAATATTCTGGTCTCCTTGCCCTTGGTACAGTTTATATGTGTCCTAGACATACCGTGTTTCCCTGATAATAAGACACTGTCTTATTAAATTTTTTTGGACAGAAAACCTCCAGAGGGCTTATTTTCAGGGGAGGGCTTATTTTAATGAACATTGACAGCAATTTTAATAAACAGGTAAATGTGAACAAAAAAAAGTACCTTTATTCAATAATGATCATGTCATCTTCAACAATATTGTCATAAGTGTCCATACCCTGAATTCCGTCCTGGATGTCTTGCGCCTCTATTTCCTTCAGAAGAAGTGGACCCAATCTGTCATGTCCTGCAATATAGCTCTCTTTAAATGAACATGTCTTGTCCAGGTAACCTGCTCGTAGTGCCTTGGCGACACAGCTGTCAGTCATTTTATCCCATGACTTCTTCACCCAAGTCACGACTTCTTGCAGACAGGGCTTCACAAAGTTTCCACGCTGATTTCTTTCCATTCTATGTCCAATGTAGTCATTGACTTCCACGCGCAAATGGTCCTTGAATGGCTTGTTTATTGCAATATCAAGGGTCTGGAGATAGGCAGTCATTCCTGCAGGAATCATTACTTGATCTATTCTTCTCTCTGCAAGGAAGTTCTTCATTTCTTTAGTGCGGTGAGTGCTGGCTGAGTTCTTCTTTTATCCTCCATCATGCCCCCTGAGTTCTTCTTTTATCCTCCATCATGCCCCCTGAGTTCTTCTTTTATCCTCTATCATGCCCCTTTTATCCTCCATCATGCCCCCTCACTCCTGCTTACATACCGGGTTTTTATGTTGTCCTGCCTCAGCTCTCCTCCGTGGCACTGCTCTCAATGGCGCCAGCAAGCAAATCACTGGGGAAGAACAGGATGACGCGCGTGTGTTTCACCCGGGGCGGGGGGGATGGGAGGGGTGTGGAACGGTGCATACAGAGGGTACTGTAATGTAGCGTGTAGTGCAGAGGATCACCTTCACTACAGTAGCAATCTCAATAGGGCTTATTTTCAGGGGAGGGCTTATTTTAGAGGAATCTTACACAGTAAGGGGAGGGCTTATTTTTGGGATAGGTCTTATTATCTGGGAAACACGGTACATACAGTATGTATAGTTATAGATCTACATATATTGTGTGCCCATATGCCATCTTTAGATTAATTAAACAATCCAACTCTTCCAAATTTGGTTGGCTACTATGAACCCTCCATGATTCTCCATTGCCTAATACACAAAGTCTATCATTGGATATTAAAGGGATTCCACAATGTGGCTCCAAACATGTCTCTAATTACTTTGCTACAAGTCTACTCCCCTATGGCTACTGTGAGAGAAACAGCAAGCTTAGCATTATTGTGCATCATCATCATCATTATTATCGTTCCTGAACACATCTTCATACTCATAGTCCTACCTGGAATTCCCTTCTCCTCGTTTTTGAGTTTTTGAGTCTCACTTCCTCTACAGCCTTCCCAAATCACTGAAGCTCACTGAGACCTCTCCCTGCTCTGATCTCCTTTAAGCAGGTATTACCTGTAGCAAAATCTGGTTCTGATCCCATACTGCCTGATATTCTGCTTTCTTGATATGTTTCTGTCTCCCTATAGTTTTATATATATGTATGTATACACACACACACATATATGTATGTATGTATGTATATAAGCTATAACTTTCAAAAAAATTAGATTTTTTTTTGTTTCAAAAAAAAAAACCACTTACCTTTTCTACCTTTCAAAGGTGTGGGGGGGGAACCTCATAAATATGCATTGGCAATTAAAGCTTATTTCCACATTTGGTATTGTTGTTCTTGGCAAAGATACTGGAGTGGTTTGAATTTCCTTCTCTGGCTCATTTTGACACATAAGGAAACTGAGGCAAATAGAATCAAGTGACTTGCCCAGAATCACACAGCAAGCAAGTATTTGAGACCATATTTGAATTTATGATAAGTCTTCCTGACTCCAGGCCCAGTACTCTATCCTCTGTACCACCAGCTACATCTCCTACTCAGTCTCAATGAATGTTTACCAGTTATGATGATAATACATATAGGCAATGTAGACTTGAGCAGCTATTCTGTAGGATGGTCTGTCCCCTGATTCACACAACAGGTTTGAGCCTGGAGAGAATGGGAAAGTTGAAGATAAGACTTTCTGAATCCTGCTACGGGTCCCCGGGCTACAGGTCTCCAAAAATTCTTCCTCATCTGGGTAATGTAAAAAGTAGCTGGATTGGTGTCCCTGGAGAAAAGAGAATTTTTGGAATGAAGGGAGAGGAAAGGGAAAGCTGTATCTATGTGGGCTTCATCTACTTTCCTTATTGATTTTCTTTGGAAAGGGTCATAATTAGCCCTTTTCAGAAAGGCTTCTATTACAGGAAAGGTCAATCAATAACAAGCATTTGCTAAATTGTTGGAATTCAGAGGTGGGGGTGGGACTGTGGACTAGCAATGAACGCCTCTGTGAGAAAGCCCTTTTCGGCTTGGGTGAAAGTCGGATGGGACATGGTGAAAATTGGTCACTCACAGGTTTCCAGAAGGCCTGGAAGATGTTTCCAAATACCCTGCTTTGATTGAGGAGCTGATGAGACGGGGCTGGAGTGAGAAGGAACTGCAGGGTCTTCTTCGGGACAATCTCCTGAGAGTCTTTCAGAAAGTGGAACAGGTGATGTCTGAACACTAAGGCCACCATCTTGTTTTCTCAATGGGGCTTCCCCATTAGGTCTCTACAAAGGGATCCCCTTATATCTTTAGATGGAGGAGCAAGAAAAGGACCAGAACCTAAGTAAAAGCAGTTAGACAGAGACATTCTTAGTCTATCGTATCCTATGTCTCAATGTAGCATTTTTGCCATTTAGCATTGGCCATTTTGAGAGAAAGGTTAACCTCGTCATAGAATATTTCTCTGGCCTTGATGGTCCCACTCCTGTTGACCCTGTGTCCAGTATCATTCCCCATAGTCTATTTGTAATGGTTGGGGTGTCACTTACTAATAATCCCTCTCCTTAGGTGCGGCAACAGAGCAAGAACCAGAGACCCAATGAAGAACTACTTTCTGAAATAGTGACAGATAATAAGTGTCGTTCAAGTTTCCAGCAACTGATAACACTGAAGCCACTTTGGAATGGACAGCCTTTCCTGGGCCCAGCTCTGCATCTCATCTCCTTTGCCCTTGTTCTTATATCCTTAGTGGGGCAGTTCTTTCTTTGAGATAGAAGGTTGGGGAGATCAGAACAGATCTGAAGCCTTTGGTTTTGGCCCTTGGAAGATGGACCTTGGTCTGGTTTAGAGGGACAGCCGTATCTCCTCTCCCCTTCTGGTACTCGTCTACTCCCTGGCTAGGTTATTGTCCCTATTTAGAAGTAAAGGCCTGTCAGATATTGCTTCCTCACAACTTTCCTTTCTAGTGACCAATTAAATTTTTAATGGTTTTTCCTGAGAACCAGACTCATCTGCTGGGAGCCTCAAGGTGAAGGTAGGGAGGATGGTAGTGATGGTACAGAACCCAAGTAGTTTGCAAATTATCGTCCGAGTTCCTCCAGACTCAGATCCAAACCCCTGTCTTGGTATTACATAATTTCCAGGAGGACTTGTGATTAGTAACTCCCCTTTCTTGAGAAGCCAGGGATGCAGATTTGTTTCCCCCTCCTAGCAAAAGCTCTGATGAGGGAAAATCAAAACCTGTCTATCCTCTCAGCTTCCTACTCCTTAACTAGGAGAGAATGTCTCTAGGCCAATAATTCAGGCAGGAGAGCCAACAAATAATGGGATTGTGGAGACTCAAGTTCTCATCATGTTCACCCCTCAAACTGACCTTCTTTGAACTGACTCAGATACCTCTGGAGTTTACATCTTCAATTTATAGTTCAATGGTATCTTATTCCATTAACATTCATTTTCTGTTTGGAAGTAAAGGTCTGACTCTTTTTTTAGCCCTAAATTTAGCATCATAGCATCTTATCAGCAATTCATATCTTATAAGTTGCTTTTCTCTTTCTCTCTCCTTTTTCCCTTCTGAGGTTTTCATTCATTTCTAGACCCCCATTCTGAATTCCAATGAGAAAATTTATACATTCTCCCCTGGAAAGGCTGATAAGATTAGGTAGGGCATTAATTTCTATCCAACAATCTTTACTCACTATCCTAGGTCAAATGAGTAAGAATAAATTTCTTGTAAATAATATGAAAATCTGTGTCTTCTCTATTTCCTAGTTTATACTCAGTGGGGTAATGGTGAATCTATAAGGAGACCCTGGGTCTCTTTGGCTATATATGGAGGGAAGGAGGATGGCTTATTTGCTGGATAATCTCTCAAAGAAACAGAATTAGGGCTTGATCCAAGATCCTGAGGAAGCTAGGGAACTGGATTTCTTTATGTCCTACTAAGATCCGCCTGGCATCTGGGAGGGAGAAGAACATTCTATTATGAATCTCACTATAGGTTTTGAAGGAATTCCTGAGCTTCTAGACTGGCTATGGTGGGAAAGGGAAGCCCAGGATCCAGGAATCATAGAGGGAAAAGGGAAACTCCTAATCTGGGTCAGATCCCTCTCTCAGTGCCAGCCTGGATATTTACTGCCTCCAGATCAAGTTTATTTCTGTACCCAAATTGGATGGCACTGAGGTCACTCATATCCAGTTATCTGAATGATCAGTTATTCAAAGACTTCCTTTGGGTGCCATTGAGACAAGGAATTCTGGTAATCGTTAAGGTTAATAATTAATAGCTGTCTATTTGGATCTAGAAAGAAAATAAAAAAACCTGAGAAGGAAAACAAAAATGCAAGCAAACAAGAACAGAAAGAGTAGAAATACTATGTTGTGGTCCACATTCATTTCCCAGAGTTCTCTTTCTGGGTGTAGCTGATTTTCTTCATTACTGAACAAATGGAGCTTTTCCAGCACTTTTTCTTGCCTCCCTGGCAGCAAATGAAATTCCTCACATGGGTTTTAAGATAACTACGAAGGAAGGGGGGAAAGGGGTTTAACAGATTCATGAACATAGACTCAGTTCCAAGATGACTCTGTGGAAAAGGGAAGGGGAGAAACAATGGGAGAAACTAAGGCAATGAAAAAGACCCAAAAACATTATTAAAAACTGTATTTTTTTATAAAAAGTTTCAAATTGTAGAGAAGCAGATATATTTATACATTGTTGGTGGAACTGAAAATTGGTAGAATCTTTTGGAAAGGTATTTCAATTTTCCTCCCCCATGCCCATTCACTGTGAAAAAGGTTCAAAAGTAAAACATAACCAACATGTGAGTAATCAATGGGGATGAGATAAAAGGGAAGGATTGTGTCACTGAGAGATTCCCAGCCAGGATTCTATGCAGATAATTACAGAACAACATAAGAATTATGACTGGAGACTGAAGGGAGTGGTGATTCAGTGCAGGGACAATAGGTGCAGGCTGAGCCACAAGTAGAGAGAATGAGGGACACTTAGGTGCCATACCAAGTGAGAGGGAAAGGGAATAAGGGACATTCAGGGTCTCATATCCAAGTAGGAGGGAAAGGGAATGAGGGGCACTTGGTGCCATATCCAAGTAGGAGGGAAAGGATACACACCATCAGCCAGCTCAGTTGAGTCAGCTTACTCCACAGTGAAAAGTAAGGTTCACCCCTAAGGGAATGGCATCTCTAGTATAAAGTTATCAGTTCTACTTGGCCCATCTCTTTGAGCAGATTCTGACTGTTCCTTCATTCCCAAGGTTACAGAGTCCTGTGCAGTGTAGACTTTGCTATGCTCACAGTGTGGGTGGGTAGTCATTTTGAACAGCACCAATGTCCATTCCTCATTCTGGATCAAGTCTATGATCACACAGAGAGCTGTGCAACCACTTCTGCAACTTCTGCAACCACTGGACCAGTGTTGTTAGGATTAAAATCCATGATGGAAAAAATCAACAGATTGTGGTTTTCCAAAGTGATGGGGACTTCTCTAACTTCCTATTGGTTACTCACATGTTGGTTATGTTTTTGAGGGGATAGGAAGGGGAATTGAATATTTTCTCAGAAGATTATGTACAAAACACGTCTACTGTGGTCCAAGAATATTACAGGATCCTACCAGTTTTTAGCAACCGGCTACCCTCTCTTTTTCAGTTCTAGCCACTTTCCCAGGTTATTGTCAACATATACATCTTCCTAGTGGTTTTCAAACCATGAAAGTTGATCAGTTGTAATCCCTGCTACTAAAGGAGGCTGAAGTTAGTAGACCATTTGCTCTTGGAATTTGCTACAGCATGGCTAAAGTCAATTGGGTGTTTGAACATGTCTGGTACCAAAATAATGAGCCCTCAGAAATGGGGGAATATCAGCAAGCCTAAAGAGAGGCAAACAGACCCAGGTCAAAATAAGAGAGAGGATCATGGAAAGTAAAATGGATAATTTTGATTATATGAAACTCAAAGGGTTTTGCACACACAAAATCAATGCAACCAAAATAAGAAGGAAAGCAGGAAATAGAAGGAAAAAATTTTAAGTAAGTTTCTCTGAAAAAGGTCTTCTTTCTCAAATATATAGGGAATAAAGCTAAATTTATGAAAAAAAATGGGCATTATAAACAGGAGTTTTCAAATGAAATTAAAGCTAAAAATAGTCTCATAAAAATACTCTAAATCACCACTGATCAGAGAAATGCAAATTAAAACAACTCTGAGGTACTACCTCACACTTATTGAGAATGTTAACATGACAGAAAAGGAAAATGGTAAATCCTGGAGGGGATATGGAAAAGTAGACATATTAATGTGCTCTTTGTGAAGCTGTGCATTGGTACAACCATTTTGGAGAACAAATGGAACTATACCCAAAAAGTTATAAAACTGTATATATCCTGTGATGCAGCAATAATACTACTAGGTCTGTATCCTAAGGAAATGAAAGAAAAGGGGGAAAGGATCTAAATATACAAAAACATTTATAGCAGTTTTTTAAAAAATTATTTTAATTTTCAAAACATAAGCATAATTTTCATTACTCACTTTTGTAAAACATTGTTCCAAATTTTTTCTCCCTCTCTCCCCCCTTAGATTTAGATAGCAAGTAATGCAATATGTGTTAAACATGTGTGATTCTTCTATACACATTTCCACAATTATCGTACTGCACAAGGCAAATCAGATTTAAAAAAATGAGAAAGAAAACAAACAAACAAGCAAAAACAAAAAAAGGTGAAAATTATACATTGTGAACCACATTCAGTCCCTATAGTTCTTTTCTGGATACAGATGGCTCTCTCCATCACAAGTCTATCGGAATTGTCTTGGATCACGACATTGCTGAGACGAGCCTCATCCATCAGAGCTGATCATCCCATAATCTTGTTGTTTGTTATTGTGTACGATGATCTCCTGGTTCTGCTTGCTTCACTCAACATCAGTTCATGTAAGTCTCTCCAGGTTTCTCTGAAGTCCTCTTCTGAGTATTTCTTATAGAACAATAATATTCCATAACATTCATATCATAACTTATTTTCTAATTGATGGGCATTCACACAGTTTCCCATTTCTTGCCATTACAAAAGGGCTGCTACAAACAATTTTGCACATGTGGGTCCTTTTTCCTTTTTCATGATCTCTTTGGGATACACTAGACCAAAGCCTTTTAGGCATACTTCCATTTTGCTCTCCAGAATGGTTGGATCAGCTCACAACTCCACCAACAATGTATTAGCGTCCCAGTCCCTCCAACATAAAAAAGTATTTTTGATAAATAGTACAATAAAAAGATGATTGCACATGAAACTGTAAATCCACTATGTACAACTTGCTATTCCTTTCAAATATATAACAAAATTATATAATAGAAAATAGCTACCATGAGACACAAAAAGGTATGTGTTTGTGTGTCTGGATGTGTGTGTAAAATTATTCTATAAACACTTTTATCAGTTCCTTTTCTGGATTCAGATAGTATCTTTTTTCATATGTTCTTTAGAGTTAATTTGGGTATTTTTGATAGACAAAATAACTTATTATCTCAAAGTCATTCTTAAAACAATATTGCTTATTGCTATATGCAATGTTCTGTGGTTCTCATTTCACTCTTTATTATTTCATGTAAGTCTTTCCATCTTTTTTTAAATCATTGAGCTCATCATTTTTATACCACAACAGTATTTCATCATAATCGTATAATACAACTTGTTTTAGCCATTGTATCCCTGCAATTTCCTGTCCTTTGCCACCAAAAAGAGAGCTGCTATAAACATTTTAGAACATACAGGTTCTTTTCCTGTTTCTTTAAATCATCTTTGGAAATAGATCAAGTAGTGGTATTGCTGGGTCAAAGGATCTATGCAATTTGGTTCATAATTCTAGATTGCTCTCCAAAATGATTGAATCAGTTCACAATTCCAGCAACAATGAATTAGTGTCCCAATTTTTTCCACATCCTCTCCAACATTTATCACTTCTCCTTTTTATTATTTTAGGCATTTGGGTAGGAGTAAAATGATATCTCAACATTGTTTTAATCAGCATTTCTCATTATAGCAGTTCTTTTTGTGGTGGCAAAGAATTGGAAGTTGAGGGATGTCCATCCATTGGGGAATGGCTGAACATTGATATATGAATATGATATGAACATGATACATGAATGTATTATGGAATCTATTCATGGAATTAATATTATTGTCATGCAATACTATTGTGCTATAAAAAATGACAAAGAGAATGCTTTAAGAAAAACCTAGAAATACTAATATGAACTTATGCAAAATGAAGTGAGCAGAATCAGGAGAACATCATACATTGCTGTAACAATGATGCAATATTGCATGATGATCAGTTGTGAAAAATTTACCCATTTTGATCAAGATAGCAATCCAAGATAATTCCAAAGGACCCGTGATGAAAAATGTTTTCTACTTCCAGAGAGAGAACTCATGAATTGAGTGAAGATTGAGCAGATTTTTTTACACTTAAATTTTTTTTGTAACATGACTAATATATTTTACACGAGTTCACATATGTAGTTGATATCATGTTGTTTGTCTTCTCAATAAGTGGAGATAGACAGGAAAGACAGAGAGAATTTAGAACTCATTTTTTAAATGAATGTTAAAGATTAATAGAGATTTTTTGTTTTGTTTTGTTTCATTTTCAATGGAGCAGGTTAAAAATTTGTGCTGATCAACAGTAGGAAGGAGTTTATGTACTTCTAGCCTGGGTAAGATAGAGAGATGCTATCTCAAAAAGAAAGAAAAGAAAAAATAATGTTATGAAAATAATGATTCCCTTTGACCCAGAGATAAAGCTTTGAAGAGATGAAGGGGAACTTGTGTTGAATATGAGGTTAGGAGGCCTATGTTCTATTACTAGCTATTTAACCTTTTACAAGTCTGAGTCAAATGCCTCTGTAAAATGAAGATATTGCCACTGCCTATGTCACAAGGTAAGTGGCTTTGTAATGGGAAAACATGGCCAGACTGAGGTAGATTGAATATAATGAAATGTGATTGCATAGGAAGATACGGTGAAAAAGATAATTTCAGAGAATCCTAGGTGGTTCAAACTGATGCAATGTGAAAGGCACTTGAGAAGACAATTTATATTAAGGGCAGAATCATGGCAAAAGTTGACAACCGTGAAAGATTTAGGAGTTCTGATCAATGCAATAGCCAGCTATATCTCCTGAGGACCTATGATGAAGCATGCTATCTGCGTCCTGGCAGAGAAGGGAAGACCCATGCATTTTTGGAAGTGGCCACTGTGTCGATTTGTTTTGCTAATTAGGAAGATTTTTATTTTTATTTTTTTTCAATTGGTTAATGTGAGGTAGTGAGAGACAGAGTCAGAAAAAGACAGACAGACAGAGACATAGAAGAAGAAAGAAGAAGGAGAAGAAGAAAAGAAGAGAAGGATGAGGATGAGGAGTAGAAAGAGGAGAAGAAGGAGAAAGAGAAAAGAGAGAGGGAGGGAAGAAGAAAATGGAGAAAGAAAAGGATGGAAGGAGAGAGAGATATGTCATTTTAAAAAATGTATAGACAAAAAAAAGTACAGGCAAGCGAGACAGTTTTGCAATTAAAGGTAGTATTCATATATTTGTTTGTTTTTTAGATGATAAAAAAATTTTGTTAGCATCAGCTGATGGATAGTTGCCAGGTGACCAGCAATTTCTACATATTTTTATTTTAAAAACAAACTATGAGAAATTGAGATCCACAGTTTCCTATTGAATTCTTTTTTTGTGTTTTGCTGCATGTATGGAAATGATCATATTTTGTAGGTTTAAGATCAAAATAAAAATTTTAATTTTAAAAGAGTTACCTGTTCAAAGAGAGCAGATTTGGAATTGGGAAAAACTAGAAATCACCTAAATGCTTAATAATCTGAAAATGACTGAGCAAACCAAGGCCATTACACAAGGGAAATAAGAATGATGTCAAAGGGCCTGTCAAGGAGAAACTCCCTCCTCAAAATAATCTGTATGCAACCTAAAATCTTGCAGAGGGGCTGGAATCTCAGACTTACAGTCATAGCTAATAAGTATGGGGAAAGAGAATTGTCATCCAAGTCATCCTGATTTCGAATCTAAGTCCCTTATATTCAATTCAGTATACTTTAATTCACCAAGCATTAATTAGGCAACTGCTACATGCTAGGCATTGAACTAAGTGCTAGGGATACAAAAACAAAATTGATACTCACCTTGCCCTCTAGAAGCTTATGTTCTGGCTAATGTGGAAATCTGTTTTTCATGATTTTATATGTCTTATGAATATTGCATTTCTTGTCTTTTCAATGGGTGGAGGAAGGGGTAGAGGGAAAGCAATAATTTAGAACTGCAAATAAACATTCTTTAAAAATGTTTTCTTATTTATTATTATTATTATATATTATTATTATTATTATTAATTAGTTAAACCAGAAAACTCTGCCTTTAAAATTTTGATGTTAAAATGTTTTTATTATAGCTTCTTATATACAAAACATATGCTGGGTAATTTTTCAACACTGACCTTGCAAAAACTTCTGTTTCAACTTTTTCACTCCTTCCCTTCACCCCCTCCCCAGATGGCAAGTGTCATACATGTTAAATATGTTAAAGTATATGTTAAATACAATATATGTATACATATGCAAATAAATATTTAAAAAAACTTTTTAAAATATATGCACTCTGAAGGGTAAATACATACAAAATATATATAAATTATAATAGCTAGCATTTACACAGCACTTTATGATTTACAAAATATTTTATTTATATTAATTCACTTAACCATTACAACTACTTTGTGAAGTTTTTTTTTCTTATTATCCCCATTTTATAGATGAGGTGCTCTTATTATTCCCATTTTATAGATGAGGCACAGAGAGGGAAGTGATCTGTCCAGGATCACCCAGTTAATTAGTGTCTGGTCACTGGCGAACTCTGGTATTCCAGTTCCCAACTCCTGAATCCTATCCACTATGAAACCGAGTTGTACCATCATCTTCCCTGACTGGGATGGAGTCCTCGCCAATCATCTACTAGAACAGCTGGAAAGTACAAAGAGCAGCCAAAGACTCTGTATAAAGGGCTCCACTCCTGTTGACCTTCTGAGCAGCCCAGTCACTTATGAGCTACATTTTTGATCTGGACAGGTCCTGTTATCCCCAACTATCAAGGTCGCTAAGCCTGGAAAAGGGCAGGAGGAAACGACTGCCAGAATCCGTACTCTGTGGGTCACAGGGGTGAATGCTGCTGTAGTAAGTAATGAGTGAAGGTGAGAAGCCCCTGGGACCTGCTTCGGACTCAGTGGGAGGGGATGATCGAGAGACCTGGTGAAAGAAAGATAAAGATCGCTGATGTGCTGGAGGCAGAGGTACCAAGGAAGGGACCTATTACAGGATGCTTTTGGTGCTGGCATCCTACTGTTTTCTGGATTGGGGCAGACCTGTCCCCAAAGAGCTAGGGAGTTTGGCTAGCTCCAGATACTGGTTCCAGAAGGACAACCCGGTCTTACTGGCCAGGTATAGACAATCACAGGTGGGAACGTGGTCATGGTGGACCATCAACACACAAATGAAGAAACTAGGAAAGTGAGCAAAAGTGAAAGGGCAGTCCCTGATCTTTTGCATAGACTGAACATAATAATAATAAGAAGAATCATAGCTGGTCTTTATAGTGCTCCAAGGTTTGCAAATGTATAAATATTTATAAACATTTATCTTTATAAATATTATCTCACAACAATCCTGAGAGATGGGTTCTAATCTTTTCACCATTTTACAGTTGAGGAGACTGAGGCAGACAGAGATTAGGTCACTGGCCAGCTAGTGTCTGATCCATATTTGAATTGGAATCGTCTTTACTCAGAGTATACTGTTTTCTTTACTGCATCATTTAAATGCCTTATTAGCTTATCAGTTGGAGTCTGACTCGTCTTCTCCTTTCTCCACCTTTAATTATAAAAACCCTGAGTGCCCAACTCACTTCCCAGGGGAGTCCTCTGGCATGTGGAAGGTCCCCACATTTTAAACAGTGGTGCTTAAGTGTTTCCTTTTCCTTCCTAAGAATGGGACATGAAAACAGTCATTTCCCTAGTCCATGTCTTAAAATAATAAGGGTATGGAGACAGCTCTACTATGGCTAACCATGCAACTATTTCTCATCATTATATATTGCTGTGCTGCCAAAAGACAAAACAAAATAATACAAAGTGACGAACACAGGAGCAGAAAAGGAGTACCCACATGGACTATATAACTTCAGAGATGATAGACAGAATATTTATTAAGCATTTGCTAAGCGCCAGTAATACAAAGAAAAAGACAGTCCCTGCTTCAAGAAGATTGTATTCATTTTCACTCTTTTTGTTGTTGTTTGTTTGCATTTTATTTTCTTTCTCATTTTTCCCTTTTAATTTGATTTTTCTTGTGCAGCAAGATAATTGTATAAATATGTATGCATATGTCAGATTTAACACATATTTCTACAAGGATTGGGTGAAGGAACTGGAGAGGTTTAACCTGAATAAGAGAAGGGGTGTGGGTGTGGGTATGGATGTGTTGGGGGTGGTCTTCAAGTAGTGGTAGGAATAATAATAGTAGTAATAGTCACGGTGGTAGTAGTAGTAATGTTAGTAGTTGTACGGGACGGTATCAACCACAAAAACAATCAGAGACTCTCCGAGTAAGAAAAAGCAAAAAGGGGTTTATTATGCTCTCCTGAGAAAGGACATTTCCCATCTGGAGTGGTGTTTGTCAGTAAAAGGAGCTCAGAGTAAAAACTGCAAACAAGATTAAATAGTCTTAACAAAAAAGCCTCCAAAGCCCCCATCTATCCTGGCCTTTTTCCCCCTTGTTTGGGGGAGTCTAGTTTTATACCCTAAACCCGGAAATTTATCCCAGAAACAAAAGAATGAAAGTCAATAATAATAAACTCTTAATTTAAATTCCCCTCAAGGACTGCTCCACAAGCAGATATCCTTGGATAAGAGAACTCAAAGCCATCATCACCTTTAAAAGAAGTACTTAAATGCTATTAAGAGATGGTGGGAAACAGGAGGGGACAAATACCTGCAACTTTTTTAGCTGTAGCTCCATTTGTTAGTATAAAGACTCAAATCACAGTGAAGGTATAGTTTAAAGCTACATTCGCATGAGTGTCTCACTCAGTTCGGCATAGTAGAAATAAAAAGTAAAAGCATCGGTGGTGTTGGAAGTAGTAATGATAGTAGCAGGGGCAGAAATGGTGGAGGAGGAGTAATATTAGTAGTGGATAATATTTATAATGCTTTAAAAATTTCAAGGCATTTTACATATGTCAGCAATTGCCCTCCCTTAGGCTCCCTTTGGCTTTATGCCTCAGGTGCTGCCTCCTTAAACCTACAGATAGAATCTGTATCCTTGTGCTAATTATCCCACAAGGTAATTTAATTAGTGGGTGCAAATAAATGAATTGCCCACCAGAGGTCACTCTACTTGAGCTATATAGCCCAGAGCTTGTAGTTGTAGTAGACCCATGGCAAGCATGAGCAAGAACCTGCAGGAGCTTCCCCAATACCAAACTTACTTGAGGCTAAATGGGACCGTGATAAACCCTTCCCTGAGCAGACACAAACTTAATCTAGGGCAAAGATTCTTAAAAACAAGGGGTCTGTGAATAGATTTCAGCATATCTGTAAATCTGAATTGAACTGGAAAAATATATATATATATTACTTCAATATTACTGGTTTCCTTTGGTGGTCCTATGGTTGGTGATCCTATGTACTTTATTTTATGCATTTAGAAACAGTATTCTGAGAAGGGGTCCAGATTACCAGGAATCTGCCAAAGGGAACCAAGACATACAAAGGTCTTAACCTCTGACCTAGGGGATGAAAAGAGAGATTACTCAAAATATTAAAAAGTGAAATCTCCTTTCAATATCTAGCTCAGAGCTCCCACCCAACAGTGAAAATCCTCTTTCTTAATTTATTTCTCTATAGTCACAGGTAATTTTTATAGTCAAAACAAGGCAAACTGAGGCACAAAATTCAGCACACAATTTATTCAATCTCAGCTTCTCCTGCAGGGCTAAGCCCTCAAGACAGAGAATAGCAGCTACATTTTTTAGTTTTTTGTAAAGCACAGAACAAAGAATGAGACTTCATAGGCAGGAAACAAGTTATGATTGGTTAAAAGAACTTGGTATCATATATGGTAAAAATCAGTAAAAATCAGAGCTGAAGAGTGGGGGACAACAGGATCAGTAAGAAATTGGGGATGAGAGACTAGCCACCTCCCCCCTTCCCTCCTGTGACCAAGAAATGTTTGTTGTTTGATTCTACTTTCAAGGTTAGAGATAATGGGCCAGACTTCTTTGGATAATAAGCCAGACGTCCTTGTGGGATAGCTTTGGTGGAGCAAAAATTCTAGACGTGTCTCTCTGTTGTCCACCTACACTCTTCAACACTATTATATTTTTTGACCCGAGAACAGAACAGTGAGGAACAAGAGAACTGGATTTCTCAGTTTAACTCATTACAGGACCACTGAATGTCTGAACTAAATTCCAAGACAAAGAATCGTGACTTAGGACAAAATCAATCATTGCAAATAGGATCAATAGAAAAAATAATACAGAATCAATGTGATTATTTCAGATTCAAAGACTCAGGACACTGGGATCAGTTTATCATACATCAAAAAAAAAAAAAAAAAAAATCCTGAAAAGGAAAGTAGCTCAAATATGCCTTTATGGGAACATTCCATTTCAATCATATTCAGCCCCTCCTCTCACCTTCCTATGCGATCTTCAGGTGTGAAGGAAAGAATCCTAACTGCAGCTCCCCACTGCTGGTGGAAAGGGAGGTGTGCTACTCAGCTCAGACTCAAGAACTAAAAGGGGAGATGAGCTTCCCCACCTTAACAGGATCACAACAGTTGGCAATTTTGGCATCTCTGTGCTTCTTCTCCCATCAAAGCTTCTAGCTGCTTTCTCTGCTCCAGGTCTTGATGTTCTCGTGCCATGTCTTCTGGCCAATGCTGTGAGGAGTACCCGCATCTGTTTCTTATTCACATTTTCTTCCCTTTCCTGGAAGTCCAAATCATAAGATTAGAAGGAGGAAGACACCATCACTGCCCTTATAATTAAAAAAAATTTTTTTAATCCCTTTCTCCTATTTTCTGATTTCTCTTCTTGACCACAGATAAAGAAGTCAGAGCCGATGAATTTTCCATACCAGGATCATTTGAAGTTGGGATTATTGTTGTTTTGGTTCTGTCCAACTTTCTGTGATCCCATTTGGGGTTTTCTTGGCAAAAATACTGGAGGAGCTTGCAGTTTTCAGCTGCAGCTCCTTTTACAGATGAGGAAACTGAGGGAAAGAGGGTTAAGTGACTTTCCCAGAATCACATAGCTAGGTACCGTAAGTTAAGCCCTTTTAACATGGAATGGACCACCTCTGGAGGGAATGAGTTCATTGATGTATTGCAATCAAAGCTGAGGAGGAGGGAACAGAGGGGATTCTAAGTCAGATATGTACTAGATCTCATGACCTCTGAGGTCTTCTCTGATCCTTATGATCTGTGGAAATATATATAGAAATATGGGATGAAAACAACAGAGAAGGATGTGAAAGACATGACTCAGAAAAGAAGCATGTGTTAAGTGCCTACTACATACCATGCATTTTATAAATATTACTTCATTTGGTCCTCAACAACCTTTGGGAGGGAGGAGTTATTATCATCCCCATTTTACAGTTGAAGAACCAGAGGCAGAGATTTTAAGTGACTTTTCCAGGATCACATAGCTATGAGGCTGTTCTGACTCCAAGGCCATTAACTCTATCTACCGAGTCACCTAGCATATGCAGTCCTAGGAAAGTCTTTGCTTCTGGTCAGTTGTTAATGTTAACATAGCACACTCTGGAACTACCCGAGGGAAGAAAAATTCGGCATCCTGCCCTTTTCATGCCAGAAGGCCGGCAAAAAACAAATTTATTAATTAAATTCCAAGCATCTCTGCTTGGACAACTAGTTGGACAACAATGTGGACAGAGTGGCAAGCCTAAAGTCAGGAGGGCTCATCTTCATGGGCTGTGTGACCCTGGGCAAGTCACTTAACCCTGTCTCAGTTTCTTCCATGAAATGACTCAACAACAAAAGCATCTCTGCTCAGAGAAAGAAGAATCCAAAGGCACACAGACCTATCCTGCCTTTGAAAATCTCTCTGACCTAAAGCACTTTCATAATTCATAGGGTTCAAATTCAAACCCCAAATTCCATCAGGATTAAACAAGAACACAAAGCTTAGGTCCTAGTTTTGATTCATATAACTTAATTTCCGGTGCACCTGGGAGAATCATTTCCCTAAATCATCCCATCCAATAAGACTTCTTTTGTTGAATTATTCAAGAGGCTCCTGTTCTTCCTCTGATCATTACCCTAATCAATTTCAAGGAGCAGTCCTTCTTAGGTTGATCAGGTCTAGATTTCTTTAAAAATTGATTAGGCTTTTGATCAGAATGAAGCAAAAAGATTTTGATGCAGGGCACTGTCTTTTTGGAATTAAATCCAGATAGTTTCCTATTCATATGAAAACAAGGATTTTAGACAAAGACACTGAGAAAATGTGATTTAAGATTTCTGAAAGAGGGGAAAAAAGTTGGATCTTCGTTTATTTCCATATGCTCAACTCACAGAGAGGGCTCCCCAGAGAACAGCTACCCCCAGTTTCCAAGTACTCTATGTATTTATATTATTAAAAGTATAGCTCAG
Source organism: Antechinus flavipes (assembly GCF_016432865.1). NCBI lineage: Eukaryota > Metazoa > Chordata > Mammalia > Dasyuromorphia > Dasyuridae > Antechinus > Antechinus flavipes. The sequence continues at coordinate 60,061,800 of NC_067399.1, forward strand.
GAGTCCCCACCAATGTGTTTGCTTTCATTAGTCAGCCAGAGAACAAAATTAGCTCCAAACAAATTCATGCAGAGTGTCTGACATACAGTAAGCGCTAAATAAATGCTATCTCCATTTACTAGAATAGCAAGATTTACAATTGAACATTCTCTCCTACAATGCCATATTCATATCATCAATAGGGAGACTGAGCAAGTTGAAGATGGTTCATGAGAGGTTCATAATTTACCATTTTTATCCTCAACACCGTGGGCCTTCTCACCAAGTCCTTACACTGCTCCTCACTGGGACGAACCTTGGCCAAGACCTTACCTTAGGTCCAAGAGGAGCAACCCCAGCTCTTCTTCCTCAGTGTCCTGACATCGAGGCTGACCATTTCCCAAGCAGCAGGATCCCTGCTCCCGATTCCGAGCTCTCTGTCTCTGAACTTTTTTCTCCATGTTGTTATTCATTCTTTGAAGTTCGGTAAGCAATGTCCTCAAATTCCCCTCTGAGGGAAAACCCACCCGGCCATGGGCTTTGCTACAGGATGCTATTACAGAAGAATTTCCCCTGTCCCAACCCAAGAAAATGTTGCATCCTGCTAGAAATGCTGTTTTAGAACAGAATCTCTTGAATGGATAGCCTCTGCCAGAATCAGTTCTCCGGTTTTCAATTTATCAAGTCATTCTCGTTTGATCACATCAATGAGTGGGTGTAGAAAAGTCAGTCCACAGTTTTAGAAAATTTCCTCGCCTCTGTCTAACCTCCGGGGAGTTTCCTGGCCCCTTTCATATGCAAATTTGGCCAGTCTAAAAAAAGTTTTGCCTTATATCCTATAAAATTGCAAAAGGGCCAAAGTCTGAAGCTCTGTAATTTCATCAGTTGAGCTGTGGAACTCATCCCCTGATCCTTCCTCTCCCTCCCCAATTCCTTAAGTTTAATTGGTCTTTTCATAATTCAAAGTTAATAACAAATTCAAAAGAAACAAACCCTGCAAAGAAACGGGGACAGCTTTGAAGGGAGAGCTTAGTATCATTCAGCCAAGTGACAAAAAAGTTCAAAAAAGTCAGTATGACTTTAGGCTTTTAATATGAGGCGTAGAGTTCTCCAGATTAGAGAGACAGGAGTATCCACGTGCTCCGCTCTCTTCAGAACACATTTGGAGCACAGAGTTCAGCTTTGGAGCCTACATTTTAAGGTAAACTGAAGTACCCTCCAGAGAAGGATAGCATGGTGATGAAGAGACAGAGAGATGGATTAGATTTCTTTGTTCAGAGTATAGGTAGAAACTTTAAGGCATTTTGGGGCCAATCAGTAAGCACCTACTGTATCCCAGATGCTGTGCTAAGGACTGGAGGGAAAACAAACAAACAAATGAATTAAACTATCCCTGCTCTCAAGAAAATTATATTTAATCGGGGGAGTTAAAGTGTAATATATATACATATATATATACATACATATATATATATATAAACACAGAAAAACAATATTTAGAGCTATCACAAAGTAAAATGGGAAAATTTTCCAATTAATGGAGTTCTTTGAGTAGAGATTGAATGACCACTTCTCAGGGATAATTTAGAAAGTATTCTTATTCAAGTATAGATTGGACTAGGTGACCTCTTAGGTTCCTTCCAGGTCTCATATTCTATGAGGAGAGAAGTGTGTCAGGAATCATGGCAATAAGCTCATGGCACTGTGTGAAGCACCTCATTCTCACATTTTAGCTCCACATAATAGTCAGTATAGAGTAGCATCAAAGCCTTATCCATAACCCAATGCAGAATCCAGGGCAACCTTCAAGTGAAGTACAACAGGAGGCAAAGCCAGACAATTCTTTTTTTTCTCCTCAATCGTATTTTATTTTTCCCAATGCCTACAGAGATAGTTTTCAGTATTCATTTTTATAAGACTATGTGTTCCAAATTTTTTTTCTCTTTCTCATCCCTAAGACAGCAAGCAATCTGATATAGGTTACACATGTACAATTCTTTTCAACATATTTCCATATTTGTCATGTTGTGCAAGAAGAAAACATGAGAAAACAAAAGCAAGCCAACAAAAAAGGTGAAAATACTATGCTTCAATCCACATTCAGTCTCCATAGGTCCCTCTCTGGATGCAGATGGTATTTTCTATTCAGAATTATCTTGGATCTCTATATTGCCAAGAAAAGCTAAATCTATCATAGTTGATCATCTTGGTGTACAGTTATCTCTTGGTTCTGCTCATTTCACTCAGCATCAGTTTATATAAGTCTTTCCAGGATTTTCTGAAATCAACCTGCTGATCATTTCTTATAGAACAATAATATTCCATTACATTCACATGTCATAACTTATTCACCCATTCCCCAACTCATGGGCATCCACTAAATTTCCAATTCCTGACCACTACAAAAAGGGCTGCTACAAACTTTTTTGCACATGTGGGTCTTTTCCTCTCTTTTATGATCTCTTTGAGATACAGATCCAGTAGTGATCCTGCTGCATCAAAGGGTATGCCTTTAAGGCACAGTTCCAAATTGCCCTCCCTATTTCACAACTCCACCAACAAGAAAGCCAGACAATTCTTGTAGAAGATGATTCCTAGTTTTAGTTGACATTCTTAAGACCAAGCAAGACCTGCCACATCGTCTAAGCACAAATCCAATCCAGTAAATGAGGCTAAGTAAATGGAAGAAAATACAAAACACAATGAAGAAATACCTTGAAGTGAGAAGAGTAAATCCAGAAGAAGAGAGTAATTCTACAAGTTTAAGTAGAATCGCAGAAGAAAAAAAGAATAGAAACAAGAAATACAAAATGGAACAGTTGGGCAGGAAGAAATGGGAAAATAAATTAATAGATTAGAATATATGGAAATAAAACTTACCTAAGAACTGAACAGCCTAAAAATTTTAAGGAGTAAAATAGAAAATAATTCAAAGAAATAATAATTATTAACATAAAATCAAAAGATTGAGAAAAACCCAGAAAAATAATAAGAAATATACTATTAAAAACAACTGACCTAGAAAACAGGTTAAAGATTGATCATTTAAAAATTACTGAACTATTTGAAAATCATGGCCATAAAAAACTTAGATATCATAGTTCAAGAAATCATAAATGTAAACTGCTTAGATCTCTTAGAACCAGAGGTCAAAGTAAAAATAGAATACACTGGTCACTTTCTGAAAGAAATCCCCAGATGAAGGCTCCCAGAAACATTGTAGTCAAAATTCAGAGTTTCTAGGTCAAAGGAAAAAATATTGCAAGGAGCTAAAAATAAAGTGTTCAAAGATCAAGATGTCATAGTAAGGAGCATCCAGACTTGGCAGTTGCTCGTCTAAAATAAAGGAGAGTTTGGAATATGATATTCAAAAGGCAAAATATAAAGACATATTTCCCTACAAGGGAAAATATGGATTTTTAATGAAATAAAGGATTTCTGAGTATTTCTATTAAAAAAACCCCAGAACTAAATAGATAATTTGAAATGAAGAAATCTAAAGAATATATATACATATATGTACACGTATATATGTATACCTATATATATATATCTCATATACATAGCTATCTGATCATTTTAAAGAAACTATGTATATATAAATTGCTTACACACTAATGTGTGAGAAGAAACAAATATTTTCTCAGAACTCTCATGTCTTCAAGAGTCATGGAGAAAGCTGGTTATGACAAACAGAAAGCCTAAGAGTGTGGTTTTATATTGTTTAGATTGTCTTAGGCGAACACAGAAATGGGAGGGAAAGTAAGCATTCATTATTAAGTGTCAGACACTGTGCTAAGTATTTTACAAATATCTCATTTAATTCTTACAACAACTACCTTGTGAGATTTCTCATTTCAAAGTTAAGAAAATTGAAACAGGGGCAGCTAGGTAGCCCCGTGGATAGAGCGCCAGCCCTGAAGTCAGGAGGACCTGAGTTCAAATATGACCTCAGACACTTAACATTTCCTAGCTGTGTGATCCTGGGTGAGTCACTTAACTCCAATTGCTTTAGTGAAAGAAAGAAGGAAAGAAGGAAAGAAAGAAAGAAAGAAAGAAAATTAAAACAGGAGGAGAGAGAGAAAAAGAAAGAAAGAAAGAAAGAAAATTAAAACAGGAGATTAAGTGACTTCCCTACGCAGCTAGTAAATTTATGAAACTACATTTGAACTCAGATCTTCCTGATTCCAGGTTCAGTTCTATGCACTGCACTGAGCTCAGTTCCATGCATTGTACCAGGCTCAAAGTTCTATTCACTATACAACCTAATTGCCCCTATGGAGGGATAAGAGAGTTGAGAGAAAAAGAAAAAGGGAAGGAAACTTATTCTCTCATAATAGTAGGGATATATTAAATGAAGAGAATTCAAAACATGGAGGAAGAAATAGAAGAAATGAGCATCCCTGGAAGATTTCTTTGCTCAGTAACCTTTTATTTTTTTCATCTTTCCTGTAATTGCTTATAATATTCTTCAAAAAAATCCATACTTTGTTTTTTAATAAGCAAAGGATTCTCAGACAAAAAAGCTAGGGAAATCAGTGTCTGCTAGTGATGGTGCAATAATGAGAAACAAAAGGAACTTCCAGCCAAGTATGTGTGGCTTTGGAGTGTGGCTCCCTAAGAGGAAGACAGTTGTAGGGGAAAGGATACTATTAATCTTAGAGTCAGATGAGCTGAGTTTAAAAATTGCCTCTTACACTCTACCATAACTATGATGGGCAATGTGGACTTAGTCCCAGGCACTGTTTGCTAAATTTAGAACAAACTGACTTAAGATGCTGCAAGATGCTGATGGCAGGGGAGGTAGTAGTCTCAGCTTTCCTGTGTGAAGAAGGGAGTGTTTATCTTCCTACCTCATGTGGAAGTGGGTGCCTTTCCTGAATCTTTTTCCAGATGCAAAAATTCCTAGTCATAGCTCTAGCTTTAGGCAAACTATTTAATTTTTTTAAGCCTCAGTTTCCTCATCTGTGAGAATGGGGGTAATGTATTCACACAATTGTGATGAAGAAAATGCTTTGTAAATCTTATTAAAGTACTATATAAATATCAGATATTAATGTTATTATTATTATTAGGATATAGATCTAGTAGTGACCCTGCCGAAGAAGCCTCCAAATAGTTCTGGGACAGGGTATATCTGGAAGGGCTGGCCCTGCTTTCTATTCTTGTTTTTATCTCCACAATCTGTCACATCTCCTGGAGATAGAATTGCTTGGCAGTAGGGAACAGTGGCTCCTGGGTAGGTCGTTATATAAATCCACACAAAGGAATTAACTAGAATTTGGTAGTTCAAATTATTCCCCAAAATTTCAGTTCACACTTTCTAGGTCTATCCCAGACACACACAGCCCTAGGGTGAGGCTTTACTCTGTAAGTGAGAATTAGGGAAGGCTCTCTGTGGGTTCACATCTGTTAGTATGTGGGTGTCTAGCAGAATCTGTAAGGTTAGTAGGATGTGTGAGGTAGATCTGAGAAGACTGGCCACCTGGCGTGGAGATAGGATAAACTGGGGAAAGGAGAGAAGAGGGATTTTTCATTTAGAATAAAAATTTGAAGTGGAAGGGAGTTTGGGAATAATGAATATCATCTTCAAATGAAATCTCTACTATATTCCTAACAAGTGTTCACTTTATCTCTTCTTGAATATCTTTAATGATTGAGAATTAATTACATCCCAAGGCAGTCCATGAGGCTATTAAAGAATTCTAATTATTTTTCCTCATATTGACCCAAAAACTGCTTCAAGACTCAGATCAAATCCCTATTTCTGCAAGAGATCTTTTTCTAGTTCCCTAAACTGTTAATGCCTCACTCAGTACATATCTTGAATGTACACAATGATTTGCATGTTGTCTTCCATATTAGAATATAAACTCTTTGAGGGCAATTCCTGCCTCTAGTGTATTTATGCCCAATATATTTTCTTCTTTTTGAGTCATTTTCAGTTATATCTGATGCTTCATGACCCTACTTGGAGTTTTCTTGGCAAAGATACTAATGTGGTTTGCCATTTCTTTCTCCAGCTCATTCTCCAGATGAGGAAACTGAGGTGACCCAGGTGCTCAGGGTCATATGACTAGTCAATGAGACCAGATATGAATTCAGATTTTCCTGACTCCAAGGTTGTTGCTAGATGATCTAGTTGCCCCAAGAAAGGAGGCTTTAAAAAATGTTTTTAGGTTATACATGTACATTCATTTTTAACACATTTCCATATTAGTCATGTTGGAGGAGAAAAATCAGAACAAAAGGGAAAAACCACAGGAAAGAAAAAAAGGTGAAAACTGTATATATACTTTGATCCATATTAAATGTCCATGGCTCTCTCTCCAAATGTGGATGACATTTTCCATCCAAAATTTATTGGAATTGTTTTGGATCACTAAATTGCTGAGAAAGGTTAAGTCCATCATGATGGATCAATTACACAATCGTGTTGTTACTGTGTACAATGTTTTCCTGGCTTTGCTCGCTTCACTTAGCATCAGGTCTTTCTGAAACCAGCCTGTTCATCATTTTTTATAGAACAATTATATTCCATTACATTCATATGCCATAATTTATTCAACCATTCCCTAAATGATGGACATTCACTAAATTTCCTGTTTCTGTTCACTACAAAAAATGGGCTGCTACAAACTTTTTTGTGCATGTGGGTTCTTTCTTCTCTTTTATGATCTCTTTGGGACACAAATCCAGTAGTGACCCTGCTGGATCAAAGGGCATGCACAGTTTTATAGCCCTTTGGGTGTAGTTGCAAATTGCTCTCCACAATGGTTATATTAGTTCACAATTCCACTAACAACGCCTTAGTATTCAATTTTCCTACATCCCAAGGAGGGAGTCTTTTAAAGGATTCTAGGATTCAGATTTGGAAGGGAATTAAGAGATCATCTGATTCAATACCTTCATTCCAGAAAGAAGGAAGCTTAGACTCAGAGAGTGTCAGTGACTTCCTCAGAACTACTGGCAGGAGCAGGATTCAAAGTGTGACTTCAGTTTATTATTTTTTCTCCTACATCATTCTCTTTGCAACTGGCACTGTAGAAGCTATGGATTATTTAATCATCCACAGGCAGGCTGGGCTGGAAATTTTTGCTCTTTGTTGACAAGTAATTGTTTGCATAAGTCTTTTATGGATGTCATTACTGCTGGGGTTTACTTTTATTTTCCTTTGAAGTCAAGGCCAATCAAAGAGCGGTAAGAAAAGACCTGTTGGAACCCTTTCAATTTCTCTCAGGAATAAATCATTCCTCCCTTCTTTTTCCTTTTCCTCTTCCTCCTCCTCTTTCTTTTCTTTCTCTTCCCATATAATATTTATTAAAAACAATAAAAATAGACAGCATTTATAGAGAGGTATGCAAAGTGCGTTGGATATATTTAGAATTTAAATATATATTTAGGAGATTATATATATGTGTGTGTGTATTTATATATGTATATACTCTCCTCAATCTGCATTCAGTCTTCTTAGTTCTTGTTCTGGATGCGAATGATATATTTTCCATCCCAGTCTATTGGAACTATCTTTAATCATTGTGGGAAAAAGTCTAAGATAGTTGATCATCACATAATCTTGCTGTTATTGTGTACAATGTTCTCCTGGTTCTGCTTATTTCACATGTGCTTAAACTTTGGAAAAGACAGTATGATTCAGTAGAAAGAACACTTGAGTTGATGTCAGAAAGATCCAGGTTTAAGTACTGGCCTTGCCATTTATTAGCTGTGTGAATTCAAAGAAGAAAGTTAACCTTCCTGAGCCTCAATTTCCCAATCTGCAAATTGGAGATAGGGAGTTAGGTGGTATAATGGATAGAGTTTGGGGCCTTGAGTCAGCAAGACTCATCTTCATGAATTCAAATCTGTCCTCAAACACTTATTGGCTGTGTGACCCTGGGCAAGTCACTTAATCCTGGTTGCTTCAGTTTCCTCGTTTGTAAAATGAACTGGAGCAGGAAATGGCAAATCACTCCAGTATCTCTGCCAAGAAAACCCCACACGGGGACACAAAGGGTCAGACACAACCAGAAAAGGTCCAAACAACAAAAATTATGTACCGATTATTATATTTTGGGGATTACATTGGAGGATAGCTTTGAGTATCTCAGTGAGGATGCAGAGAAAGCTAAAAGCAATACCTGCCTCAAGGTGTTCACAATCTAATGGGGGAGAAAACATGCAAATAACTATAGACACACAAGATATATATATACACACATATATATACGTGTATATATATACGTATATATATGTGTCTTTAGTATATATATAATATATATATATACACACACATAAAATAACTTGGTTTTTTTTCCTCTTCATTTAGCAAATAAATTTGGCAAGTAGGCACAGGGAAGAAAAAGAAGAAAAATAGAGGGAGAGAGACCACTGAATATTTATGATGGAAAAGGTGTGAAGTTAATGAAATAATTGTATATGAAAATCTTTGTAAAATATGTTAATATGCATTATTATATTATAATGGTGATTATTATTATTTAATCCTTGCATCAAAAACTTGCACATGACATGAAGGACAATAGCATTTATGTAGCCCTTGAAGGTCTGCAAAGCATTTGATGTATATTATCTCATTTGATCCTCATAACAATCTTGGGAGATAGATGTCATGATTATCTTCATTTTACAGATGAGGAAACCGAAGCAGAAAGAGATTGAGTGACTTGTATGCGAGCCAGGATTTGAAATAAGATCATGCTAATTCCAAGTTGAGCCCTTTCTCTATTGTGCTATCTAGGTAGCTACATTGGGAACGTCTCCTTCTGGCTCACCGACTCCATTTAAGCACTAGGATGTCCGATAATGTTTGTACCTGACTCTTTCTGTAAGCACAGGCTTTTTAAAAAAGCTCCAACAGGGCAGCTCAGTGGATAGAGCATCAGCCCTGAAGTAAGAAGGACCTGGGTTCAAATTTAGTCTCAAACACTTAACACTTCCTGGCTGTGTGACCCTGAGCAAGTCACTTAGTCCCAATTGCCTCAGCAAAAAAAAAAAAAAAAAAAAAAAAAGATAAAAACACAAAGCATAAAAAAAGAAAGAAAGCTCGAACAGTGAACAAGTTCCAAACACCATCCAAAAACAAAACAAAATACAACAAACCAACAATGAGAATTCCCCTTAGGGCTTGTGGACCAACCTCCACTAGAGACCTAAACAGACTCAGTCACTGGTAGGTAGGACCTTGCCCATGAGGCTTGTCATAGTCCCAACAAGGGATCCTGTGGCTCTCCTCATTTGCCTTCCCTTCCAGGGCTCCCCGGCCACCTGCAAAGTTAAGTATAATGCTGGATGTTTTAAAAGCCCTGCTTCAATGCCGTGCATTCCCCAGCAGATGGCAGTGGGTCACTGCTCCCATAGCTGCTCCAAACCCCAACGCCGCCGTGGCCGCAGGTAGCATCTCTCCCCCACCATTCTCCAGCAGATGGTGTCAGTGACCGCTCCCACAATCGCCAACCATCCCTTGGGTTTTCTCAATAGTTTGGTCTTTTCACAGAAAGCTCCCCTCAAAGGGAAGGCTGGGATCGCAAAGCTTGGCTGGAAACATTCTCTCTCTCTGCATGTCACCCTGACCCCTGACAAGCAACGGAGTCTGCTCTGGGTCCCTCCCCTGACCTCTGACCTCACAGAGGTCTGTCCGGTGATCAGGAGCACCCCTCCCCCTCATCGGGTTTCCACTCCCACTAAGGATGTGGGCCAGGTGGGCACTCCTATATCCTTACTTCCTATAGGTCAAGCAGTTTGGAAAAATCTCCCGTTACCTCTTCCCTTCTCTCTTCCCACGTCCCACATCCTTCGGCCCTGGGATCTCTCCGGAGTCAACGGGGCAGGGGCTTTCAGATGACCTGGGGCGGCTCCCTTAGTGCTGGTGGAGGGCTTGTCTTGGAGGAAGGGAAGCACTGCTCCTCCCCCAGAACTGCCTTCCTGGGAAAGAAAAAGTCTCCTACAATCCCCAATGGAAGTCCAGTGTTTTGCACATTCTCCAACTGAGAATATCTGTCCCCAGAATAAAGGAGAAACCTGGGAGTAGTTAAACATTGGAGTGGGATGGGTAATCAGAATCTTTCTAAGGCCTAAATTGTACTTTCCCAGTGTGGTTGTTATTTTCTAAATTGGAATTTCCAAAATCTTCACATACTCTCCCAAGACCAGTATAAATAACGTGAGCTTAATACTAGAGATTGGATTCAAAATGACTTTGAAGGTATCATTTAACTCTGTGGAAGAACCAACTCTTGCTGCAGACAGGCCTCTTCCCTGTCCTCTGCTTAGATTTGTGTTTTCTTGTCTTCCCTCAGGGAGTATCTCTCCTTCTTCCTTGTCGATCCCAATCTATGACACTCTCTGGGTGACCTCGGCCCCTTCCCGTCTCGGTTTCATCCAACTTAAAATCCATGATCCTCTGAGTAGGTGGTCTTTGAGAAAGCAGCCCTCTAGCTACAAGTCTGCCCCAACCTTCAAAGCTGGGCTTAAATTTTGCCTCTTCTCTGAACTTTTTCATCTTGACTAGAAAAGATTTCTCTCTCCTCTGAATTCCAGCATTTATTGTCATTCTATGCTGCTTTGTATAGTTACTTATCTTTACACAGGTATCTGTCTTATCTTTTTAACTGGACTGGAAACTTTTAAAAGATAAGTACCTGAAGTTTCTTTGTGGACAAGGAAAATTGGACTTTTAAGTTTGGCAGATCCTTTCATCTCACTCAGACTCAGTTTTTGCCCTGTAAAATGGGTTAATTACTTCCAAGATCCCATTTATGATTTTTTGCATTTTTCACAATTCCCTAGTACTGGACCTTGGATACAATAGGTTATTAGTATTTTGCCAAACACTTGAGTGTTTATTGTGTGCCTCTCCCTGCCCTGGGCACAGAAAAACTAAATAAATTGCATCCCCTGAAATTATGGATGGAGTTCATCATCAAGAGGGAGGGTTTTGGGACATGTGGGATAACTTGGGTTGTTCAATAGATCTACATATGAGCTTCTTAATATGGAGAGTCCTGCTACTGGGCCAGATCAAAACCCATCCACATTCTTTTAACCTGTGTTAGTTTTGTTCCTGTCCTTGACAGATGGCAATAATAACAGTTGACCTTTACACAGCAAGAATGTGTATTTTTAGGAGCAAGAGCATGTATGTGGGGAGTGAGAAGTGGGGGCGGGGAATCTGACATTTACATAGCACTTTAACGCTTGCAAATTGCTTTATATGAATTATCCCATTTGAGTCTCACAACCCCAAGAAGCATTATTCCCATGTTGGGAAGTTGAGGCCCAAAGATGGTAAATCACACAATAGAGGCTTTAGATTTAGCCCTCTGACCACAATGCCTCTACAGACTAGAAAACAATCCATGATGATTAGATAAGAGAAGTGAGGGATAAGAAGGCCATTACTGATTAGGAAGGTCAGAGAAAGTAATAGTTTTTGAATTGGGCCTTAAATGAACCCCTGGGATTTCAAAAGGCAGGTGGGATGTGGGATGATGATGAGGAGCAGGGAGGAATGGCATTAACAAAAGCAGAGGCAGATTAGTAAAGGATATCTTCAGAGATTTAGTCCAGTGTGGCTGAATCATACTAACACACATGGGAGTCATGTGAGATGAGGCTGGGGATGCAGGGGGTACCACCGGACTCTGAAGGTATACGACTGCCAGACTAGGATTTCTTATGTCTTGTGTGGGAGGCAACAGGAAATCATAGATGGGCTTTGAACTGGAGTGATACATCCAGTAAATGGCTAAATAAGAATTCATGGGATTTGACACATTTATACATCAAGAAGTGAGGAGAAATCAAAACTATCTCCATTATATCTTAAGTGACTTGGAGAATGTTGAAGCCATTGAGAGAAAGGATGCTGGGAGAAAGAACCTGTGTTATGAGAAAATAGGTTCTACATTCTAAAATGTTGAATTAAAGAATCTGGAAGCATTTGGAGATTCAGGATTGAAACATCAGCCAAGTCCCAAGTAATTAACCCATTTTACAGGGCGGAAACTGAGTTTGAGTGAGATGAAGTGATCTGCCAAGTGGAAAAACAATCATTCAGAATCAGTGGAGAATCTTGGCCTGTGTGACCTTGGAGATCTTGTTTAACCTCTCTGGGATGGTTTCCTCATCTGAAAAAATGGGGTTAAAACTCAGTGATTTTCTTAGATCCATTTCAGCTTTAAAATGGATGATTCCATTGTCTTTCTAATTCTAAAACTGTATGATTCTTATGAGAAATGTAGATTTGATTGTCAGCAGAGCGGTGAACAAAGCTTCACAGTTGTAATCAATTTCTTTTCTCTTTCCTCTTCTTTGGTAAGGGGATTGAAGGGCTGTAGCATGGAGAGCAATTCCTAAAGGGAGGAGGCCTGATGAAGGGGAAAATTAAAACTCTTGACTCAGAAATTTACAGGCCTGGGTTCCAACCCCACCTATGATACTCATGATTAAGGGCACCTTGCTTTCCCGAAATGAGGAGGTAGGACCAGATGGCCTCTGATATCCCTGACCTATAAAGGTGGACTGGAGTAATTCTTTATGTGGAAAGTAGATGGACCCAAAAAGTGAGCATCCGAGATAGATATGCATTCAACATTCATCATGTACCTAGAGTGATAGTAGAATCATATTCACTCCATTTAGGGAATTTACACTGTATAGATAACTTTAATACACGTCCATGTTAAATGCCAAATGAGTGGTATAGACTTCCAGGCTTCCAAAATAAGGAAGACTTCATGAAGGAGAGGGTATCTGAGCTGGACCTTGAAGGAGGTACCGGTCTCAGTGGGAGTTGGGGAACACAGAGACCCAAGGAGAAGGCCTTGCCCGGAGAAGATAAAGCAGCTTTCTGGGTCTACTGCCTTCCTAATCAGTAATGACCTGCTCACCTCTCACCTTGTCAGCTTTGTTTTCTAGTCTAGAGGGGCACCTGGGACAGAGGGCTAAACCAGGAGTCTACAAGACCTGAATTTAAATCCCATCTCTGATCCTTATCAGCTGTGTCACGGAGAAAGGCAGTTAGCATTTTTGCTCTATGGGGAAATCCCTGCCTCCTGGGGATAGATACATGGGGCGCCCCGCCTACGGGCTTCCTGGAGCATTTTTAGAGAGGAAGGAACAATGGGAGCCCCAAAGCAAGCCTGGTCCGCCGCTGATAACCACTAAAGGAGCAGCTAGGGGAAACATTGTCTCCTCTGCCGAGATGTTTAGATTCTATATCTCTATCTGTATCTGTATCTGTATCCGTAGCTGTATCTACATCTAGATAGGAGTGACTTCGGATCCGTCTTACGCAGAAAGCACCACAATGTTAGGGTCAGGAAGGGACTAAGTGGAAGGGCAAGATTTGCATCCAGGTCCCGGATTCAAACCCAACTCTCCAATGCCCCGCGCAACAAGGACCCAAGTACAGAACCTACCCCGGGCCCGGCTCCACCCCGGACATTGCCAGCACGGAGCCCAGCGCGGAAGGGGGGCTCGGACCTTGGGCAGGCACCCTTCTACCCCAGTCCAGCACAGCCCCTCCAGGAGCGCAGTGGGAGGGCGCCCCGAGCCCGGGGTCCGATGGCCTGGGCTCCTCCTCCTCCTCCTCCACCCCCCGCCCCTTCCGCCCCCTCCTCGGCCGCTCCTCCGCTCCCCCTCCCCTCCGCCCCCCTGGGCGGTCCCGGGCCAGGCCGGGGGGCGGGCGGAGGAAGTGAGCGCACGGGGGAGGAATGCGGGAGGGAAGCGGGGCCGGGGCGGGGCGCGGGGGGCCGTGGGGAGCCGGCGCCGGGGCCGGGGCCGGGGCCGCCGCGGGGATGCCGCACTTCACCGTGGTGCCCGTGGAGGGGCCGCGCCGGGGCGACTACGACAACTTAGAGGGACTGAGCTGGGTGGACTACCGCGAGCTTGGGGACCCCGAGGACTCCGTGAGTTCGGACGGTGAGAGCGCGATCCCGGCCCCCTCCCCAGCCCCCCGACCCTCGCTTCCACTCGCGCCCACACGTGAACCCCAAACTGACCCACGCCGGCGCACTCGCCTAAAGACACTCGGCCCGTCCCCATTACCCACCCACCAAGGGCTTGTAAACTTGCCCTCGATAGACCCACCCGGGCGCGCTCCGTACCCACACACTTTTACATCCCTGTTCACGCTGTCGCGGAGGAGTCCCACTTCCAGCCCATTCCACTTCTGGGACCCACGCACACACTCAGACACGCACGGACACATAAATCATCCAGACACCTCCTCGCGGAAGCTCGCGCGCCTCTACTTCTACTCCCACTAGCGGATCTCCTTATCCGCGGACGCGCGGCCACCCAGGGTGGGGGGTAGCCGGGATGAGTCGGGGCGTGGGCTGCAGACGTGGCGCAGGGCCGGGCCGGGCCGAGCCGAGCTGGCCTGAAAAGTCCAGCCGTAAAGTTGGCCGGTGCCGCGGGGCTGAAGTTTCAACCTCGCAGCTTGAAGCCCGGGAAGGTTCGGGAGCTTTTGGCTAGATGGTTTGTCTGATATGATCATCTCCCCTTCCCCACTACCTGCAATCGGGCACCCCTTTCCCAGCCTTCCACTTCCCCTCTTAAACTTCCAAAACTTCCCGTTCCTGTATACTCAGGGCTGGGAGTGTGGCGTAGGCTCCGGGGAACTTCTCGGACCGGCTACCCCTCTTTTCTTCCCCTCCCCCAGCTTTGGGTGTGAATTCTGAGCCTCCGGGTTAACCTTACCTGGCACTCCAGCTGTTTGTGTGTTCCTAAAGCCGGGGGAGTAAGCCCGGCAGGACGAGATGACCTTCCCAGTATGGACCACTCCTTCTTTCTGAAACTCCTGATCTAAGGATAGATTTCCAGTGAAAGGCAGCTTATTTGGGGATTATCTAGTCCACGGGTTTCTTACAAGAGGTCTGTGAACTTGATTTAGAAAAAAATCAAAACCACATTTGATAACTTTTTTCAGTATAATTGGTTTCCTATTTTATTTAATGTATTTGAAAACATTCAGAGAAGGGGTCCGTAGCCTTCGCCAGACTGACAAGTGTCTGTGATAAAAACAATTTTAAAAAGTCCATATTTATATTACCCTTCTTCCCTCATGGTATAGAGATAGGAAAGTAGAAAACTCAGATCCAGAGAAGTTAAGTCAATCAAGCATATATTAAACACTTACCATGTGCCAGCTACTGAATGATTCACCCAGTCCCGGAGAGTGACTGACAGCGTCAGTATTCAAATATAGAGCCTTTGACTTCAGATCCTGTGCTATTATCACTCGGCTAGGCTCTCACAGTTTCTGGCCACTTCATTTTCTGGTCCCCTTTCCTGTCCTGAATGTGGAGGTTTCTCAACAGGCAGACCTGAGTCAGACCAGAGATTTTATCTCTTCTCTCCTTTCCCCCTTCAGTATCACTTTGTCCACCCAAAGAGACTAATCATCTCAGAATACTACTTTCATCTAGTAATTGAGTTGTTCCTTTGCTCTTAAGTCTCCAATGACTTTCTATTTAGTCAGTTTGAAGTTGAAAGAGCTCTGGGCATGGGAACAGGAGAAGGTCTGAACTCAAATCTTACCTCAGACACTAGCTATTTGGCCTTCAGCAAGTCACTTGATTTCTGCCTCAGTTTTCTCAGATGTAAAATGTGGATATTAATAATCTATCTCATAGAGGTGTTGGGAGGATCGAGTGAGATATTGTAAAGTACTTAGCACAGTACTTGACACATAGTAGATGCTATATATATGCGAGCTATTATTATAACAAGCATTTTTTAACCTTACATTTTCAGGTACTAAGTGCTTGGTGCACAAAAGAAATGAAATCTAGTTTAAAATTAGCCTTTTAATTTTTTTACAAATAAAACACTTTCCTCCAAAGAGCTGTGAGCTAGATAATGTCAGTATTTGTTATCACCATTTTACAGGTGAAAAAGCTGAAACCCAGAGATGTTGACTTGCTCGTAGTTACATGAAAATTAAATATCAGAGTCAAACTTGAACACAGATATTGTCTTCACCCAGTAATTTGGCATTCTGGCTGGCCCAGACCTACATTTAAAATTTACTTCATTAAATGAATCTTTCAGTCTCTGTCTCTCTTCAATTTCTTTTCCTCTCCCTCTCTTCCTTCCTACCCCACCTTGCTACCCTCTAGAAACATGGGCCATCCCCATTTCTTCAGTTTCACTCAAGCTTATCTTCCTCTTCTCTGGGAATGCCCTCCCTGCTCTTCTCTGCCCATCTGAATTCTATTTTCCCTCAAGGTCTGGCTCAAATCCCACTTCCTCTGTGAGGACTTCCCTTTACTAAACTCCTGTGGCATTGGAGAAAGGGAATGGGAACAAGTATTTAAGTCCCTTCTCTGTGGAAGGCACTCTGTTTTTCACAAATATCATCGTATTTAATCCTTATAACAATTCTGGGAGGTAAATGTTATTATCCCCATTTTACAGAACAATCAGTCCAGGGATACATAGCAACTAAGGGTCTGAGGCCAGTTGAACTTGGTTCTTTTTGGCATCAGGAAGTGTTCTGTCCACTGTGTCTGTCACCTTGTTGCCTCATCATTGGCTGTCTGTACCCCAAATTTGGCTTAGATCATATACAGGTTTTATTTTTTCTCCTATCCAGGCAGGTCTTTAAGACCTTCCCAACTTTTAAGTGCCCTAAGGGCAGGGATCTTTGAATCATCCCTTCCCAAATGATGTCTACCATAATGTCTTGTGTGTGGTAGTCATAAATATGAATGTCTTGATTGGAGAAGTGTGTGTGTATGCAAATGTGCTTATGTGTGCTTATGAATGCATGTTTATATAGTCATATACATGTGAGAGGGAAAGATTAAAGATCTTAGGGAAGGATGAATAAATATTGTGATAGACAGGGCAAGGGTAATCCCTCTCCAACTACTCTGTTTTCTGTTGCAATTTACAGACTCAACTTGTATCTCTACCTCTTCCTTCCCTGTATCTTCCGGTGTGGCCCCAGCACGTATACATACATGCATGCACACACACACATGGGCACTCCTATATCATGTATGCATTTATCCTCATATATACTTTCCCACATAGGACTTTCGCTTGGGATCTGTACATCACAAACTGTCCCAGGATGCCCCACTGTAACTGGGATGGAGTAAGACATTCTCCCCCTCTCAGAATGCAAATATATCTTAATGGGATGGACATTAGAAGTCACTCTCAGCATCTTCATTTTTCAAGTAAGGAAAATGAATTTCAGAGAGAGAGGTTTAATGTTTTACTTAGATTATAGCAGAGTTACAATTTAAATCTCAGTCCCTTGACTCCAAGTATAATGCCTTAGTTGTCATTGACACTGTAGTATAAATGAGTATCTAAGAGTTTGCCTTGTGCTGGATTGCAGAGGGGTGACAGAGAAGGTCTGCAGTAAGTTTCCGGGTACGGGACACAGGCCACGGGGTGGGGAGAAGTAACTCACTTATTAATTGTTCCTTTGTTTATGTGCCCTTTGCCACGTTATCCTGTATACTGTATACACACATACATATACATTGTCCAGCTCCCCTTCAGGCTTAAGCCATCCGTCTTCCTTGATCCCATTTCAGAGAGGAGGGACAGAGGAAAGATTCCAGTCCCCGAGGTCTCAGGTTGGTCCACACCTCTCAGAGCCCTCAGCCCCACCAAAGGGAAAAAGGGGGGCTGACTCTGACCTCTGGGGCACACGCGTGGGTCTTTGGGGAGTGGCAGGACCTCAGCATCCCTCGCAGGCCTGGGGGGCAATCCTTTGTGAATGGGTTAGGGAGCTGCCCTCCCGCCGTGCCGTCTGGACATCAGAATGTGGCCCTGGCCGATTGGCCCTGCTCCCACCCTTCCCTCGGATTATCTGGGCCCAGAATCACCCCAGCAGGTTAGTTGGAGGACTTGCTCCCGGGGTCTCCTCCCCAGCCTCTCCGGGGACCCCCCCTTCCGCCGAGATGACCGTGCTGTATCCGCTCTGTGTCATATGAATGGACATATGTGTAGCCGAGGCGTCTGGCAGCCTGAGTTGCAGACTTGTTGGTAACTCGCCTGGTTTGGTTCCAAGGACATTAAGCCATAGAAACTAAGGTTATAGGACTTTCACTGTCTGGGGCCACCTGGGCCAACAGGGCTCGGGGGCTGCCCTGCCTCGAGGGCCCTTCCTCAGCTCCTTGTTCCCCCCACCTCACACACGCTCACGTTTTGTCTAGGTCGGTAGGCCCCGAGTCTGAGAGGCAGGAACAATCTGTCCCTCATTCCTTTGTCGCTGAGGAAAGGACATTTATTCTGGTCACGTCTGCTGTGTGTGACACAGGGAGAGCGGCCCTGCCCTGCTGCCCAGGCTTGCCAGGGACGGGCCCGGTGGTCCAGCAGGTAGTACCTGGGTCATGGGGCCCT
Organism: Antechinus flavipes; assembly: GCF_016432865.1. Taxonomy (NCBI): domain Eukaryota; kingdom Metazoa; phylum Chordata; class Mammalia; order Dasyuromorphia; family Dasyuridae; genus Antechinus; species Antechinus flavipes. The sequence continues at coordinate 60,080,166 of NC_067399.1, forward strand.
CCGGCTCGGGCCCACCGTCGAGGGCCGGTAACTGAGCTGCGGGAGGTTAGAGGGGACCGGGAATCGGGGAGATTCTCGGTGGGAGCCCCCGGGCCGTGCTGAGCCGACCTGCCCTTCTGCCTGGTCACCGAGCCCACACCAGCGACCGCCTCCTGCCCGGCCAGGAAAGTGTGGTCTCGAAGCTGATCCCTCACACCCACCCCACACTGAGCCCAGATTAAAACCCTCCGCAGCCTGATTGGCCGGGGAGAAGCCAGCCAGGCATGACACCCCCCTCCAGCCTTCCCAGGAGCCCGGAGTCCGGAGCCAGGCCCCACACACTTGGGGAGCACCTGGCAGCTGGCTCGATGGGGGACATCCAGGGCCCTCTTCGTGGTGAGTAGCTTTTAGCAGCCCCCACACCCCAAATTGTCCTCCAGCAGTGGCTGGGAGGAGCCCCAAAGTGAGCTGGCCGGGGAGGGGAGCCACTGAGAGCTATTGTTGAGTCTCCTTTCTGCTGGTCCCCCTGCCCCATGTCCCCTTCTCTGTCTCATTCCCCCAGATCTTCCCTTCCGGACTCTCCTTGTTGTTCCTCCAACCTGTTGTCTGTTTCCTCCCAGGACTTTAGCTTCTGCCTCTTAACCCCGCTTTGTCCCAAGTCTTTAAAAACTCCAAGGATTTATTTGTCTGTTTCTCTGACCTCTCTCTGCTGTTCAACCCTTGTGTTTATGGTTAAGGAGACCCAGGGTCTCTGACTTGGTACTTGGGGGTCCCAGCCTTGGGGGGGGGTCACCTCTTAGGCCCACCCTAGCTGCATGGCTACTGCTGTTTGCTTTCTCCTCCCACTGAGGGCCCAGATCTCTGGCTGAAGGCTGCCCAACTCGGGGGACATGGTGGGAAGTCATAGATGGAGGGCCTACAGCCCAGGGGGACCCTCCTCCTCTTACAGATGGACTAGACTGAGGCCTGGAGATGGAATCACCAGTCCTGGGTCCCCCAAGGCAAAGCTAGAATTTGAAACCAGGACTTCTCCCTTTAAATTCAAAACTCCCACCATCACTGCACGATTCCATCCCAGATGCCCAGGGAGATTGCACAAGGAAGCCGGTTATCTTGGTCCTATGCTCTCATGCACCTGGCTCAGTGTAGAGCTTGGCCCTCGGGGCCTTAATTTCCTCAGTTGTTAAATGAAGGATCTGGATTAAATAATCTTAAAGGTTCCTACCCTCTCAGATTGTCCAGTCACTCATCCCTGCTTCTAGAATGGACTCCCTGAAGTCTTCTTCCTATGCGAAATCCTTGCGGGTGTCCCTTAATGCCAGACCATCTTCTCCTTCCCTGCATGTATCTTGTGGTACATAATTAGCACATGGTCATCTCCCCTACTGGGATGGGGTTTCTTGCTGCAGGGACTGGGTTTTTGGGCCTTGGTATCCCAGAGCTTAGGAGAATGTACCTGACACATAATAAGGGTTTCCTAAAGGCTTCTTGACCGACTTGCCCCCTGTAAATCTCAGTGTTTCCTCCTGAAGAGCTGCACAAGTAGGAGGATGGAAGGAGGGGGGCCTAAATTATTGCATCACTGTAAATTGAGGCAGTAAAAGAGGCTTTTTTTTTTTTTTTTGCCAAGTGGGTTGTGCCCCCGATGGGAGAACTGAGTGAGTGCCCTTTTCCTGCCCACCAGTCCTTGCACAGGGTGGTGGTGTGCTGGCTGTGGGAAGGGCTTGGAGGTCTGTGTCTTAGGCAGCAGCCGGTGGTACAGACATGTTGGGACCTGCTGCAACATTTTTTAAATTGCTGAGAGTTGAGAAGAAAGCCAGGTTCCACGGGACTCCACGTAGAGCTTGAAACTGGGGTTTGGGTTAGTCTTGTAACAAACCAGATCCCCCCGTGCCTCTTATCCCAGTCATAGTCCAGTCCACCTAAGTCAGGGGTTCTTAATTCTAGGTAATTAATTTACAATCTGTGGGGAAATTGACATTTTATTAACATATAACATAATTATGTACAATATATAAACATGTATTTATTAAAATATTTTTAAAATGTTATATTTTCCCAATTATATATAATAACAATTTTTACATTCATTTTGTATTTAATTTTTTATATAAAGCTTTTTGTTTTCAAAACACATGCATAGTTTTCATCATGCACTCTTGCAAAACCTTGTGTTTCAAATTTCTTGTCATAAGTCCTTTGGAATTGTTTGAGGCCATTGTATCGATGAAAATAGTTAAGTTGATCATCATATGATATTGCTGTATCATATACAATCATATACAATGTTCCCCTGTTATGCTCACTTCACTTTGCATCAATTTGTGTAAGGCTTCCCAGGCTTTTTGAAACCATCTTTCTCATCATTTCCTGTAGCACAATAGTATTCCATTACAATCATATATCAGAATTCGTTCATCTGTTCCCCAAGTGGGCTATTGTCTCAATTTCCAATTCCTTGCCACTGTGCGTGTGCATGCATGTGTGCACACTCACAGACACAAAGCTGCTGTATTTTGGGGGTAGACTGGTCCTTTTTCCTGATCTCGTTGGGATACAGTGTTATTACTGGATCAGAGAGTAAACATAGTTTTATAGGCCTTTAGGCTTAGTTCCAAATTGTTCTCCAGAATGGTTAGATCAGCTCACAATTTCATCAACAGTGAATTAGTGTCCCAATTTTTCTACATCTCCAATGTTTGTTATTTTCCTTTTCTGTCATATTAGCCAATATGATAGAAGTGAAATAGTGGCGCAGAATTGTCTTAATGTGCATTTCTCTAATCAGTTTTTTTAGAGCATTTTGAAAATCTGAATATTGACAGTTTGATACTTCCTGTTTATATTTTTTGGTCATTTATCATTTGGAGAATGACTCATTCTCATAAATATGACTCATTTCTCTATATGTTTAAGAAATGAGACCATGATCACAGAAACTTGCTAGAAAATTTCCCCCTCAAGTTTCCTGCTTCTAATATTGGTTGCATTTGCTTTTGTTTGTGTAAAATCTTTTTAATTTAACATAGTCGAAATATCCATTTTTACATGTCATAATGCTCTAGGATCTCATTTTGTCATAAATTCTTACCTTATCTATACATCTGGCAGCCAAGATATTCCACACTCTTCTAATTTGCTTATATCACTCTTTATGTCTAAATTATGTACCCGCTTTGACCCTGATTTGTATGTGGGGTGAGATGTTGGTCTATATCTAGTTTCTGCCAAACTGGAAAGTTGATATTTTTTGCGGGGATACGGGGTGTAGATTCCACTGGCCTGTAAGGGGAGGCGAGGGAGATTGATTTTAATAGACCTATATGGCAGGAGGGACATTGTAGAGGGAAAGGAGGATCGGTGTTCTTTATATATCTTCATTGAGGAGTATACTTTATTAGCCCTTCAATAGAGTAGCTTTTTGGGGGGTTTTTGTACACCTGTCTTAGTTTTGGATGTCCTTGAGCTATATATGTGTGTGTGTGTGTGTGTGTGTGTGTGTGTGTGTATATATGGAACATAAAGAAGATCATCTTTTAAATAATTTAGGGAATTTGCACACTGTTAAAGCAGGGTGAGGATAGAAAGGGGAGAGTGGGAAGCAAGGTGGGGTAGTGGGTTCAAATCTAGCCTCTGAGATTTTGTGGCTGTCATCCTGGGCAAGTCACATAACTTCTGCCTCAGTTTCCTCATCTGTAAAATGGGGATAATATTAACACTTGCCTTTCAGGTTGCTAATCAACCAAGCTAATATTTGTGAAGTGCTTTGCAAACCTTAAAATGATCTGTAATGTTAGCTATTATTATTGCTTATCTTTTTGAAGACAGGAATGTCTTTTGTACAGCCATGTAAAAGTGAATACAATTTGTACTCTAGTATTTTTTGTGAGGAGGCAGAGAATGTTGTTTGCCTGCCTGTTGGGGATAGGGACCGGGTACCAGTCTGCCGCTCCCCTCCGTTGCCTAATCCCTCATTCCTGTTAGTTCTCAGCCAGGATCCAGGGATGGAAAACCTGATCCCAAGACCGGCTGATGGGGCAGGTCCAAATGTGGTCACTGTTACTCTTGGGAGCTCAGCAGCCTCCTCTGTGTGTCTGGAGAAGGGAACTGGCTCCCAGGGGATGTTGTCAGGTGTGTGGGGAGATTGCCCCGAGCTGTGGGATCTTCTGTTGCCCTTAAGATCAGGGAATTGGGGGCAGCCAGATGGTGCAATGGTTAGAGCACCAGCCCTGAGTTAAGGGGATCCAAGTTCAAATGTGGCCTCAGATACTTAACACTTACTACTGTGATTGCCTCATTTAAAAAAAAAATAAAAATCAAGGGATCATAGATTTAGAACAGAAAGAAACCCTAGCAACTTGCTAACATTGACTCATCTTTACAGCCAAGGAAATAGTCAAGGAGCATTTAATTGTGGAATTGTGAAAAGAATGAAATGGAATGAGTGAAAGGAAAAACAAAAACAATCCCTGCCCTCAAGGAGTTTACATTCTAGTGAAGGAAGTGGCAACATAAGGATAATTAGGTATGTCCCTGATATAGACAAAATATATGAAGGGAATCTCAGAGGGAGATGGGCGCTGGGAAAGGCATTCTACACATGGGTTGAAGAATCTGTCATTTTGAAAAAATTAATAGCTTTTTATTTTTCAAAATACATACAAAGATAGTTTTCAATATTCATCCCTGTAAAACCTTGTGTTCCAAATTTTTCTCCCTCTCCATTCACTCTTAGACAGCAAATAATCCAGTATATCCAATATATATTCAATAATCCAGCAAATAATCCAGTGTATCTAATAATTCAGCAAATAATCCAATGTATCCAATAATCCAGCAAATAACCCAATGTATCCAATAATCCAGTAAATAATTGAATGTATCCAATAATCCAGCAAATAATCCAGTGTATCCAGTAATCCAGCAAATAATCCAGTGTATCCAATAATCCAGCAAATAATCCAGTGTATCCAATAATCCAGCAAATAATCCTATATATCAAATAATTCAAAAATAATCCAACATGCGCAATTCTTCTAAAACATTTCCACATTTATCATTGAAGCTGAGTCTTGTAGGAAGCCAGGTCCCACAAGCTTAGGTGATCGGCCCAATGGAGAGAGCTGAAAGTTGAGTGGAGGCCTTCTAACTCCAGATCTGGCCCTCTTTCCAGAAATCCCTTCCTCCCTTGATCAGATGCCTTCAGAATGTTGACATGTTGTGTGGCACAAGGGTCTTTCTTGCTGTCTCGACTGTAAGATGTGGGTCAGCATCTTGGGTCGGTGACCCTTCTGAGGGTTGGTCAACCCTTCTTTGCTTTCTGTAGGGCTTTGTAGGGGCTGCTCTGTGCCACTGTGTACCTGTCTGTGTGGACAAAGACAGTTCACATTTTCTACTCCTAACCCTCCCCAGATCTCTGGAATGGTGAGGAAAGGGCAGAAAGGACACTGGAATCAGAGTCCAAGTTCTACTTGTCACCCAAGATGGCACACCCATCTCAGAATTGTTTTTAAATGTATAATTTAAAATATGGAGGATTACAAAGGAAACTAATTGTATTGAGATACAGTGATCGAAAAACAAAATTTTAAAAAAATTCTTAGACTTGTAGATAAAACCCCTGGTCTAGTGTTTCTTACAGTGTGGGGACCCAGGAAAGAAAAGCTGATCCAGGGAGTGGGAGTGATTGGGTGCTTCTCCATGGGGGCTGAAACCTTTCATCCATGGTATATGACACCATGTGTGGGTTCTTTTAACCTTGAAAACAGAACTTATTCTGCGTTGGCGATAATGTGAGCAAGGTTAATCTCCTTTTTCATCTTCCTGTCCCCCAGATTGAAGCATTTCCTGGATGAGTTGGAGGAATAGGCCAGGGAGGCCCCAGTGCCAGCTGGAGATGCCCAGGCCCTTACTTAGGAGGAGAGAGACAGAGGCAGAGAGTGGGGAGGAGAAGAGAAAAAGAGGAGGGAAGAATAAGGGAGGGAGGAGAAGAGGGAGAAAAAAAGGAGGGGGGGGAGGGGAGGAAAAGAAAGAAAGAAAAGAGGAAGAGAAAAAGCAGAAGGAAGAGAAGAGGAGGAGGAAGAAGATGAGGAAAGGGAGAGAAGAAAAGAAAGGAGGAAAGGGGAAGAGAAGAAAGGAGGAAAGGGGAAGAGAAGAAAGGAGGAAAGGGGAAGAAAAGAAAGGAGGAAAGAATAAGGAAGGGAGGAGAAGAGGGAGAAAGAAAGGAATGAGGAGAAGAGAAAGAAAAGATCAACAGGGAAGAAGGGAGAAAGAAAGGAATGAGGAGAAGAGAAAGAAAAGATCAACAGGGAAGAAGAGAGAAAGAAAGGAGAGGAAAAAAGGGAAGGAAGAGAGTAGAGAGAGGAGGAAGAAAAAAATAAAGATGAGGAAAGGGAAAGAAAGGAGGAGGAGGGAGAGAAAAAGAGAAGGGGGGAGGTGAGAGATGGAGAAGGAAAGAAAGAATATAAATGAATGAGTATCTTGGTGGCCCTCATCAGTCCTGAGGATGGATAGATTGTCCCATCTCAGAGATCAAAGGAAGTAATGGAGAGGGTTTTTCATTTTGAATTGTGTTTAACTTCCCAAGTAAAATGTCTGCACTACAGTTTAATTATTGATTAGAATGGCCATTTAGAGCTCCTTCCTTATCTACTTGCAGTCAGATGGCCAGCCAGATTGTGGGGCCCTTAGAGTAACAGAGACATCCCTAGAAGCCCTCCAGCCATTTTTTCCCTGATTGCATCTGATTTCTTTGCTTTCCAAGCTTTCTCAGTCAAGAACCAGGGTTTCTTAACCAGGGCTTTGTAGATTGCAGGGATTGAGTGGAGGAAAAAAAAATGACATCTTTATTTTCATTAACTTTTGATTTCTGTTCAATTCAGTTTTTATGCTGTATTTGAAAATATTCAGGGAAGGGGTCCATAGGTTTCCCCAAACTGCAGAGGTGTTTCAGAACCATTGGCCTAATAATGAACCTGATCCTTCTCCCCATGTGGGGAATCCCCAAGTCTTTGGGGGTGGGGAGTCCTTTCTTTTCTGGGACTTGGTGTGGAACACCTGGGTGTCTTCAAATGTAGAATCTGAATGGTGGCAGCTTTCTCCTCCCCCAAGGCTTACTGGATAGGGTGGGGCGCCTCTCTCAGCAGTACCAGGGGCCATGGTTTTTGGATCTTGCCCTCACTTGTCTTCATGTAGGTTGGGAGTATACTTAGCTAGCTTCTTACCCCACACCCCCCAAAGACAAGGCTGTTCTTCATTCTAGTTTGTATTTCCTGTCTGGGCCAGTCGTGTCTCGTTCTGTCTATCCCACCCTCCACTATGTGTTTCTGCATGTTTATCCTAAGCATTTGAGCTTTCTCTTTCTGCTTTTGCCACCAAGATTGGGTCCCATGTCTGTGTGTCCCCACCTGAGACAATGAAGCTGTTACTGAAGACTTAGGGGAGGAAGACACAAAATAGGATGGAAGGAGGTATAGACTGGCCTAATTGGGGTACTTGAGGTAGAACCGGGCCTTGTTTTGAATGCTCCAAATCAGAGCCTTGAGCAGGATTCCAGATGTGTGATCAAGTAGATGTGGTTACAAGGGGGAAGCCATGGCTCCTGTCACCTCCAGGATTAAATAGAAAATCTTCTGGTCTTTAAAGGCACTCATTAAAAAAAAGAAAAAGAAAATAAAGCCATTCATAAAAAAGGAATAATAAAGAAAAAATAAAAATGAATAAAGTAAAGCCATTCATGAAAAAGGAAGAAAAATAAAAAAAAGAAAAGAAAAGAAAGCCATTCATAAGCTCTCACCTTTCCTACCTCCATAAACTCTAGGACTGGTAACACTTTTTGCTTTTCTTAACTCAGACCTCTGGGTATTCTCCTTTCACCCCCATCTCCTGGCTTTTCAAGTCCTTGCTAAAACCCAGTTTCTCAGAGAAGCTTTCTGTATTCCTTCTATGGAGGGGAATCCTTTCTCCCATCTATAAGCTTGTTTACACATACTTGTTTGCAGATGCTCACCCCACTAGACTGAACTCCCTTAGAGGAGGGACTTCTTTGTCCTTCTTGAATCCTCAGTGCTTAAGTACAGGCCCTGGAACAGAGTAAATAGTTGACTTGACCTCTTGGTATAGTCGGCTGCTGATTTAAGTTGCCTAAGAACTTGCCAATGGAAAGTCAAGTCAACAAGTGTTTATTAAGCTGAGTGAATTTGGGGTCAGAAGAATTGGGACTCAAACTACCTGTGTGACATTGAAAAGTACTTCCCCTCTTGAGCCTTGATTTCTTCATCTACAAAATGATCAAGTTAGACTGGGTGAACTGTCGGGTCCTTTTCAGCCCTAAATTTTATGAACCTATCAGTAAATCAATCAACAGATATGGATTAAACACTTGCTTGCTCTGTGCCGGGCATTGTGCTTAAGTGCAGAGAGGATTTTCTTTTTCCTTAACTTTTTTATGGGGAATGCTTATTTTTTTTTAAATTAAGCTTTTCAATTAACAAAAAAAGTAATTTTCTTTCCCACCATATCCCCATCATTGGGAGAAGTAGTAAGAGCCTTTTTTTTTTTTCTTTTAACAATTATATATAATCAAGCAAAACAAATTCTCACATTGGCTGGTTTCTTTTTTTTTTTTTTTTCTTTTCTTTTCTTTTTCTTTTTGGTGAGGCAGTTAGGGTTAAGTGACTTAGCCAGGATCACACAGCTAGTAAGTGTCAAGCATCTGAGGCTAGATTTGAATTCAAGTCCTGATTTCAAGGTTGGTGCTATATCCACTGTGCCATATAGCTGCCTCTATGTTGGCCATTTCTAAAAATAATATCTGATCCCACCTCTTGAGTCCATCTCTCCTTCATTCAACATTGGCTCTCTGAAACCAATGATCATTATGTTGATAAGAAACCTTAAGGCCTTTGAAGATAATATTTTTATGATGTTGTTGTTAATATAAATTGTCCTTCTGGTTCCGTTTCCTTCCCTCTGCCTCAGTTCATTTGAGTCTTCCTAATTTTCTCTGAAACTATCCCCTCTCTCATTTCTTACAGCACAACAGTATTATGTTACATTCATCCTCCATAATTTGTTCTCTGCTGGGAGATACTGATGCCAACTTTGGACCAGAAGATTTGACCTTGATTAGATTCGAATTCTTGGTTGGCCATTCACTACATGTGACCATTAATCAAGTCTATTCCCTTCTCTCTCTCTCTCTCTGTGTGACATTGATCAAGTCTATTCCCTTCTCTCTCTCTCTGTGACATTGATCAAGTCTATTCCCTTCTCTCTCTCTCTCCGTGCATGAGATTTATCATTTCCTTCTCTCTCTCTCTGTGACATTGATCAAGTCTATTTCCTTCTCTCTCTCTGACTTAAGTCTGTTCTCTCCGTGTGTGACATTGAGCAAGTCTATTTCATTCACTCTGTGTGTAAGACATTGATCAAGTCTATTCCCTTCTCTCTCTCTCTGTGACATTGAGCAAGTCTATTCCCTTCTCTCTCTCTCTCTGTGCATGACATTTATCATTTCCTTCTCTCTCTCTCTGTGACATTGATCAAGTCTGTTTCTTCTCTCTCTCTGACTTAAGTCTGTTCTCTCCGTGTGTGACATTGAGCAAGTCTATTTCATTCTCTCTGTGTGTAAGACATTGATCAAGTCTATTCCCTTCTCTCTCTCTTTCCGTGTATGACATTTATCATTTCCTTCTCTCTCTCTCTGTGACATTGATCAAGTCTATTTCCTTCTCTCTCTCTGACTTAAGTCTGTTCTCTCCGTGTGTGACATTGAGCAAGTCTATTTCATTCTCTCTGTGTGTAAGACATTGATCAAGTCTATTCCCTCTCTCTTTCTACCCCCCCCCTCTCTCTTTCCTTCCTTCCCTCCTCTCTTTCCCTCTCTTTCTTCCTCTCTTTCTCTCTCTCTCCCTCTCACTGTTGTTCTCTGTCGGTCTGTCTCTCCACCCCCCTTTTTCCTCCTCTCCCTTCTTCCCTTCTCCCCCTCCATTTTATCTGTAAAATGGATGGCTTGGCCTAAATGACCTCTAAAGCCCCTTCCATCTCTAAAATCCTCAGATGCCATAACCGAGATTCTCTTCCATGCTCTTCTTTGTAAATTGGTTTCCTGACTATTCTCCTGGGGCTACAAAAGAAGAAGGATCTTAAAGCCACTCCTACCCCTAGGGCTTCAAGTTCTGGTTAGCTGGCCTTGGGAGGCTGGAATGCCTCTGTACTGTTGCCATGGTAGCCAGCTGGGAGGCCCCCACTTCCCACCTCTGGGGGCTGCTTCCACAGGGGCTATCCCAGAATACCTCTGGATGTTCCAGACTCTTACCATAGAGGGAGTTTGAGGGGTTCCTCTTTGCCCACTCCTAGGGGACATGTTGGGATGGGTGGAGGAGGAGCGGGCAGCATCCGTGACCACTATGGACACCCTTACTGATGGCTCCTTCTGTGACCTTATCTGCCTGGAAGGTGGAATGGCTGAGCTGCTCCGGCAGGAGTTTGAGCTCATCAGGCCCAGGACCCTGGGTAGGTTGCCGTTAGGGAATGCTCACCTTACCTCTTGCCTCAGTTTCTCACTCAGTGCCATCTGGGCAAAGACTACTGGTTCTGGATCCCTATTTTAAGCCACTTGTTAATTACCTATAAAAACTTGGGCAAACCAGCCTCCTGGGTCCTCATTTTCCTCATCTGTAGAGCAAAGGGCTTAGATTAATTGATCTCTAAAGTCCCTTCCAAACTAATGATTTCCATGCCTTACCCCAACCTGAGAATCTCTAAATCTCTTGTTTCTTTCAAGAGTCTGATCAAAAACTCCCTTCTACAGGATGTCTTTCCTTGTTCCCCTCCGCCAGATGCTAATATCTTCCCTCCCAAATCAGATACATACACAGAGACAAGTATGTGTGTACATGTGCACATATATATTTACTTACATATATACATATTTACTCTATGTACACTTATGTTTTTCTACATATACACGTATATAGCATTTGTGTATATATTTATGACTCACCTATATTTGTGTGTAATTTTAATACTTGTATTTATGCAATACATGCATATATAAATAAGTATACATGTATGTACAGTGACCGAAGTATGTTGATTATGTCTTTATGCATATATGTGTACACACGTATATATAAGTAGATGTCGTCTTCTTGGCCTAGATTGTAAGTTGCTTGAGAGCAGGATTGGTTATTACTTTGTCTTTGTAAAGTTCTTTCTGATTATTATGACATAGATATACATTTAAATCTGACTCTGCTTGTGGATATGAGAATAAGAATTTTCTTTCTACCAAATGAGAAAAATGGCAGGTGCTGGCCTGGCTGTGGATTATTTTCTGAGGACCAGTGCAACTAAAATTCAGACAGATTTTATCCTGGAGAGATGGTCCATCGTTTGATAAAAGGTTTGAGCACAAAAATTTAGAAAACCATTTGTCAAACTGTGGATTGCTTGAGATCTTTGTCAAGAAAAAAAAAAGTGGGGCAATGTAGGAAATCAGGGAGCCTTGAAATATTGGAGCATTTTTTTTTCTTTTTGGATTGGGATCAAATGAGATAACGATTGTAAAGTGCTTAGCACAGTGTCTGGTTCTTAGTAATAGTATATAAATGTTCACTGCTACTAGTATTATTTCCAAGATTATTATCATTGTTAATTATTATATTTGTAAAATTCTTAGCATAGTGCCTGGCATATAGTAATTTATATAAATATTAGCTTCCCTTATCAATAGTATAGTACTTCCTGGCACATAGTCAATTATATAAATATTAGCTGTAATTATCAGCCTCAGTAGCAATAGCAGTAGTAGTATTGGTAGTGGTGGCGTGGGCCCCAGTGAGGTCTCTGTTTGCAGTCAGAGACAGGAGAAGAGAAACAAGTTGTTATTGCCCACCAGGATATGCACGGAGAGCTTGAGTTGTGGTAAACAGGACTTGGTTGGTCATACACCCAGGGGCAGGGAGCTTGGGTTCTGCTAAGCAGGCTGTTGGGAAGCTTGGGTCCTGCCACACGTTTCTATTCCTTGTTTTTCTCAAAGTTTGGCCAATGGTTGGGAGGTGGACATCTCCCTAGAGAGACTAGCCAGTGGGTAAAGAGTAACATCTCTTCTTCAGCCTTACTTTTCCTATAAAATACTCATCCTGAAGTAACCCCTCAGACCAACCAGCTCTCTTATGCTGCTTGGTCTCATCTTACTTTGTACAACAGTAAAGCCTTTTCCTTTGAGAAACAAGGCCGGTGTCCAGGTAATTCTTACCTATGGAACCTGCTCTCCCATTGCAAAAGGAAGAGGAGGAGGAGGAGGAGGAGGAGGAGGAGGAGAAGTAGCCGTAGTAGTAGAAGATGATTTTTAAAGGTCTTAGCACAGTGCCTGGCCCATAGTAAATACTGTATAAATGTTAGCTCCTATTATGGTGGTTGTTATGTTTGTAAAGTGCTTGGCCCAGTGCCTTGCACATAGAAGTGACTCCATAAGTGATAGCTGTGATAGTAATTGTTCTTCGTGATTTCACTGGTAGCAGGGACACCCGGGGAGGAAGCTTCCTCTGTCCCTGTGCAGTTTGTGCTCGGGGGCCCTGATGGTTTAAGTGGCCAGCCCACGGAGACAGAGCTTGCTGGCTTGCAGGCTGTAGCTGTGTCCCCTCTCATTGGTCTCTGCTTCTTGTCATTATTATCCATGGGCATCCCAGCCCAGGCTGACCCAGCCCGACCCAGCCCAGCCCAGTTCCCCTCGTCCCAGACCAGCCCCACCCAGCCCCACCAGGCCCTGCTTTCTTGTCTGTGAGGTTTTGGTTTTCCTCAGAATTTTCGGGGTTAGGGTGTGACCGGCCCCTGGGACACAGATGTCCTCTGCCCTGGGAACATCAGGGAAGTAGGAGGAAGGGAAGCGCCCAATGTGGAATGTGGATTCCACTCCTCCAGCCAGAAATGTGGAGCGGAGGGGAGGAACTTCTGGGGGGAAAGGCCAGGGAGTAAGTCTCAAAGGGACTGGATCCACCCAAAAGCCCCAGGGAGGTAGCGTGGCAAAGGCAGGAAGCCAGGTCTTGGGTCCAGTTACTGCAGACTCACTGTTACCTCGGCCAATCCCTTTTCCTCTTCCGATTCCTTTCGTATAAAACGGAAAAGTGGAACTCGAGGCAGCTGGACAGCACAGGAGATGGAGGGGTAGAAGTGGATTAGGGTACTGAATTCAAATCTCACCTCAGACACTTCCTAACTGGAAAAGTCATTGATGTCTCTCAGCCTCAGATGTCTCATCTGTAAAATGGAGATAATGATGGCAATTTCCTCCCAGGGTTGCTGTGAGGATCCATTGAGTTATCTGTCAAGAGCTTTATAGAGTTTAAAGTACTATATGAATGCTAGCCATTATTATCATTATTACTGTCATCATCATCATCATTATTACTACCCACCTAGGGAGCAATATGGTCCTGTGGGAAGAGCTGTAGCTAGAGCACAATCAATGGGGCTTTATTTAATCCCAATGAGCGTCGGTTTGTTTTTCTGTTAAATCAGGAATTGGCCCAGAAGCTTCTGGCCCCACTGCCTCCCCTCAGGAAGTTTTCCCCCTAACACAGAGTCATAGCCAACCCTGCCTTTGCTGAATGCTTGGGGCAGGGGTCTCCAGGAGGGAGAGGCGGGGGCCAGGAGGTCATTTCTCATTGACATCTGCCTTGCTGAGCCCAGGGTTGGTATCAGTCTCATGATGGCCACCAGTCTTTGGGGCGTTGGCGTTTTTCTTTGTCCCCTGCCCTTAGATTGTAGCTCATTGAAGGCAGGAACTATTTTAGATTGGAAGCTCCTTGAGGGCAAGAGGTGTCTGTAGTGCTTTTTTGTATAATACCTGGCACATGGTAGGTTCTTACTTAATAAGTGTTAATTGATTGACTGAAAGGCCTGGAAGTGTAGTGGGAAGAAACTTGGCCCTGAATTCTCATCCTGGTTCTACCATCCCCTAGGGTAGGACCTTGGCTTAGGCACTTTACTAATCTGAGCCTCAGTTTTCTCATCTGTGAAATGAAGATAATATTTGTCCCTCCTCCCCCCAGATTTAGCATTGTAAATCCCCAAGTGCTATGGAAATTTGAGCTGTTTTTGATTGTTCTGCATTCAGTGTTAGAGTTTTATTAGTTTTCTTTGAGATTGAGACCTGGACAACCCACTCCCAGAGTGTCCTGTAATTCAGTTCATATTCCTTCTCCTCCCCAGCCCACCTCCCAGTTCTGTCACCCAGCCTGTGGGGTCTGCATCTAGTTTTTGTCTGCAATCCAGTCTTGGAGCTGGATTTTTAGTGCTTCATTTTATAAGTAAGGAAACAGGCACCTGATTGGGAAGTTCTATTGAAAAGCTCATCGAATCCTCTCTTGCTAAATGAGGGAAACTGAGGCAGGGGGGCAGGTCCTTGACCGAAAGGATTTGATCTTCATCCTCTTGACTTTTCTATTCTATCATGATGTCACAGTCCTGTCTGATGTCTGGTCTAAACTGCTCATGGACCCCAAACTGGTCCACTACTGGGTTGGAAAGGTAGGAAACTGCCTGGGGAGATAACGGCTCTCTCTGTGGCTTTAGTATCGTAGGTCAGCAAAGGAGGGACAAATGGAAGGAGAGAAGGGGCGTGTAGAGGGAGCCGTGGATAATTAGTGACTGTTCCCAGCACTCACTGGTTGCAACAGACCTGGGCAACTGCTGCTCCCAAGTCAAGGTCACTCTGTTCAGAACCAGCAGTGGCCAGCCGGTAACGGGGCTGTCCTCCAGGCGGGTGGCTGTGGAGTCGGGCACAAAGCGCGGGCTGGCCTTCCTGGAGCAGACCTTGCAGCCCGGCCCAGACTTAGAATGGCGTAAGGGGGAGTTGGAATGGACCAAAAGACCCAGAAAAGCCCCGATTTCTGAGTTTCTGTACCTTCACAGTAGGAATAATAATAATATTCCAATAATAATATCTTGGAGGATTGGCCACCCTGGAGAGACCGTAAGTCTATGTAGAATTTGGAAAGAAGTTTGGATATTATCTAGTTCAGCCTGCTCCACCCCTGTTTTACAGATGGGGAAACTGAGGCTCAGAGATGGTAAATGATTTGCCTCACACGAGCTATGCAGGCAGCAAAATAGCAGCTGGGATTTGAATTTGGGTACTCTGCCTCAGACTTTAATTAAACCACCCAGCCTACCAGGATGTCATTCATTCAACAAGCATTTATTAAGTGTTTACCGTGGTACAACCACAGCTGCTGATACAAAGACTTAAGATTTTCATTTTAATGGCCTTGCCCCACAAAGAACTTGTATTCCAGTTGGATGGAAAATAACAAAGAAAAATAAATTTAAAATATAGTATAATAAAAATAATTTATGTAGTGTTAATTATGTACCAGGGACTATGCTAAATGCTTTACAACTATTATCTCACTTAATCCTCACATCAGCTCTGGGAGGCAGGGGCTGTTGTTATCCCCATTTTAGAGATAAAGAAACTAAGACATAGGTTATGTGATTTGCTCAGGGTCACCCACTAGTAAGTGTCTGAGGCTGGATTTGAACTCAGGTCTTCATTCTTAATGCTCTATTCACCATACAACTTAGTTGTCCCAAGAATACAACCATCCCTAGGAGAGGAGGCATTAATATCAGGGGCAGACACAGCATTTGCTTTCTGAAGGATTGTTTTGAGTTAATCATTTACCTTAATCTACAGTGAATAGGAATTCTATTTAAACATTAATTAAGTTCCTACTATATGCAAAGATTTCAGTTATGTTCCCTCCCCTCCCTAGCAAAGATAACGCAGCTTCCCTTCCCCCACAAAAAAAATTGGGGGAGATAATCATCAGTTTTAAGGAGCTTACATTCTATTGTAATCTCTTCAAAAAGTGTCCCCTTCCCAACCTTCCCTTGAAAATCTCCATTGAGAAGACAGCTACTGCCTTCCATGATTGCCCTTCCACTTTGGAACATCAGTAATTATCAGGAAGTTTTTCTCTTAAATTAAACAAAAATGTACTTCTTTGCAAGTTGGAGGCTTTGCTCTGAAATGTACCCTCAGGTGACAAGCAGAATTATTAAGTGTTTACTGTCTCCTTCAGGACAGATTCTGATATACCTGAAGATGAATCATCCAACATTTATTAAGTGCCTTCTGGGCACTGTGGGGTACAAAATGGGGGCAAAGATCAGTCCCTGCTCTCAAAGAGCTTACGGTCTAGGGGAGAGACAGCACGCGGACGGATTTGCACAAATTGAGTCGCATGCAGGACAAATGGGGGATAATTAAGAGAGGGAAGCCCTGAAATGGAGAGGTGGTAGGATTTGAGTTGAGACTTAAAGGAAGTCGGGAGGTCAGTAATGGAAGGACAGCAGGGATTGGGTGCCGGGCCTGGGGAACAAGCCAGAGAGAATACCCTAGCCAACAGGTGGAGTGTTAGGGTCCATGGAATAGCCAGAGGCCGGGGTTACTGGATCAAGGAGCCTACTTCTTCAGGAAGGAAAGTGTAACCAGATGGCAGGTAGAGGGTGCTGAGGGATGAAGCATTTGAGATGCCAGAGAGGGCCCTTTGTGTTTGATCTTGTCGGTTGTGGGGGCCCGTGGAGTGTGTTGAATAGGGGATGATGGGAAAATCACTTTAGGGGCTGCTCGGAGGATGCATGGTTAGGGCAGAGGAGGTGGAAGTTCCTGTTGTAGATGGCCCGCCTGTCAGGGGTTGAGATGATGCAGAAAGCAGAATCCCTCATTCCTTCCCATGATCACTGTACTGCATGTAGGCCAGGGGAAGGGGTCGGGGAAAGGGAGGGAAAATTGGAGCAAGAGCTAATGTTGAAGAATTATCCATG
Organism: Antechinus flavipes; assembly: GCF_016432865.1. Lineage (NCBI taxonomy): Eukaryota > Metazoa > Chordata > Mammalia > Dasyuromorphia > Dasyuridae > Antechinus > Antechinus flavipes. Next base: position 60,096,981 of record NC_067399.1, read on the forward strand.
CATGTGTTTTGAAAAATAAAAAGGTTAATAAAGAAAAAAAAAAAAAGACAAGGTTTAAGTGGGAGGGTCTGGGGGCTGTGGGAGGGGTCACGGAACTGACTGGACTGCCCAGCACATTTCTCATGACTTCTGCCTGTGCAAACTCTGGTACCTGGAGATAGGAGCATAGAGTCTGGACTGGGGAAGGCCTTGGGGACCATCTGACCCAGCCCATCCTCCTCCTCTATAGAGGAGGCCGCCAAGGCTGGGAGGGTCCGGCTGAGGTCACACCGGTAATGGGCAGCAGAACTAGGATTCAAGTCCGGCTCCTCCGCCTTCCATAGCAGTGCCCTCTCTCCTGTGCTGCGGACGGCCTTGATGTGACATTGAGGACATTTGCAGGATGGCCAGAGGGTCTAACATTAGCACTCTGCTAATTGGTGTGAGAGTGCATCTGTGAGACAGCTGTTTCCCAGCAGCCGCGTGGCATCCCTAAGAATGGTTTTAGAGGGGACTAAATGTATTCTTGGGTTCCCAAGTGTTTGTCTTTGCCAAGTCCTGTCCTGGTTTAGAGGAAACTGGTAGCCCAGTGGAGAGTGCTGGACATAGAATCAGGAAGGCTTGAGTTCAAATCTACCCTCAAACTAGCTAGTTTATAGGAGTATCTTACGTGTATATGTATATATATAATATAATATAATATGTAACATTATATATAATATATATGTTTATATACATAAACTTTATGTAAGTTATATAATGTGAATATATATTATATGTAATATACACATATATACAAGTAGCTAGTTTATAGGAGTAGCTTACATAATATAATATGTAACATTTTATATATAATATGTATATTTATATATATCAACTTTGTATAAACTATATATATAATATAAGTATATATTATATATTAATTTACACATATATACAAGTAACTAGCTTCCTAGGAGTAGCTGGGTTTCGTCAAAAGTAAAAATGGAGAAATAAAAAAAAAAGTAAAATGGAGATAATAGTGTCTGTCTCCCAGGGTGGTTATAAGGATCTGTTGTAGAAGTGCTTAGCACGCAGTCTGCGCTTTATTACTACTCATTTCTTTCCTTTACCTTCCTTCCTAGGGAAATAGGTTCTCCTGAAGTCCCTGCCTTGATGCTCCACAGCCAGTGGCTTCCAGTGGGGCAGAGTGGCTCTCCGGGTCCCCCGGGTGCCCATCGAGGGGGCTTCTGGGCAGCCAGCGACAACGGCCTCTCTTTCTCTCCGCAGGTCACGGCAATCACAAAGAGAGCAGCCCTTTCCTTAGCTGCTCCGAAGCCAGTAAAGGAAGCGATTACTATGATAGGAACTTGGCCCTCTTTGAGGTAAAATGTCGCTTTTCCTCCTCCTTTATTATCTAAACCCCTAAGGACTTGGACCTTTTGCTAAGCCAGAGGGAGGGAAGAGGGTTCAAGGGTAGAGGAATATCCCTGTCCCTTCTCTCCGCTTCAGATCCTGGATTAATTCCTCAGTCGTTCATTCATTTGTGCAGCCATCCCTGGAATACAGAGAGGAGGAAAGTAGAGGTCCTGCCCCTTTAGCAGGGAGGATAGATGGCTCACTTCTATGAGAAGGAGGCAGACCTTTGGACAAGATGTGGGCCCTGAGGTGGTCGGGGAAATGTTCCATGAAAAAGGCCCCCTGGAGACCGGGAAAGAGGCAGAATCGGCTCTGGGGACGGGAGACCCGAAGGGGTAGGCAGGCAAGGGTGTGGGTGCCTTTATTTCATTCTGAGCTGAAGGATGGTGGAATCCCTTGCTCTTACTGTTTCTACTGAAGATGGGCCCTTGTTGAGACTCACAGAGTCACAAGTGGGGACTCTTGTGAGATTGGGCTCGGTAATGCTGAAAAGCCTTATTACTACTATAATTATTATTAACAAGCCCGACAGTGACTATCATGGTAACGATTAAAATCGGGACAAGGATGACCTCGGACCAGACGGCTCCGCCGGCTGCCCTTCCTCTCGCTTTGCCCACTGTACCACCCTAGGCTGGAGCATCTGGGGGAGTCACTTTTTCCACCCTCCCAGGGCTCACAGGCTAAACCTGGGCCCAGTGTCAAGTCAGCCCCTCCCATGCTGCTGGAAGGTCCAGAAGGACACGATGGGTGGGGAAGTGACAGGAAGGAGACTTTTCTCCTTCTTTCTGTGGAACGGTTGGGGTACATTCAGTGGACCCCCCACTTTGACCTTAGTTCATTCTTGGGCTTAGCTCTGCTGTTGGAATGGTGTGGAACCAGACCGTGTTCAGGGACCGTGTCATTTATAATCCTTCTCTCTTCGGCACCGTGTTCACACAGCAGGCACTTGATAAATGTCTGTTGAACAGAATTGAATGGGCTGGGGTAGCAGAAGAAACTTTCATCTGACCAAGATGATCATTTGAGATCCAGAAGCTGAGAATGACCTCATCTGTTTCATGGCCCCTTTAGCAAGTCCTGAATTATGAATTAGTCCATGGGGGCTTTTGAAAGCTAATCATAAATGAGGTGGGGGTTCAGAATATTAGCAGGCGCTTCGGGGGAAGAGCAGCAGCGAAGAGAAAATAGTGAGGAGATTGGGGGAAGATGAGGGCAGCGGCAGAGCGCCTCTGGGGAGGGAGCAAGGAAAGGGGTAAGTGAGGGCAGGCCTGCAGGGGGCCAGCAGAAGGGAGACCCAGCCCTGGCAGGCAGGAGGCCTTTAGCTGGGCAGCCTGTACCAGGAGCCTGCTCCAGCATCCCTTGGGGGGCTGTGGTTTTCACAGCCACTCATTGTACAAATGGATTGGAAACATTACCGTGCCCTGGTCTGGGGCCGAGGGTCCGTCTGTGGGCCTCTGGGGCAGGGGGAAGGAGTGTGGCCCCCCCAATGCTGCAGCCCGGAGTGGTACAGCGGGCAAAGCGGAGGGGAAGAGCAGCCAGCGGAGGAACTGGAAGCAGGGCTGTTTGGTCCGAGGTCATCATCTTTATCCCGATTTTAATCATTATCATGATAGTCATTGTTATTCTTGTTAATAATTACAGTAATAAGCTTTCCAGCATCACCGAGCACTTTCCATCTAACAAGCCCATGAGCCGGGGAGTATCAGCATTAATAGCCCCATTAGTGAATTTGGGGTCAGAGAGAGCCTGATTTCAAACCCAGTTTCTGCTGTTTGCCACCTGTACTAGTTTATCTTGATTTAGTCCTTGGGGGCTTGTGAAAGCTAATCATGAGATAGAGTTTTAAAATATTAGCAGGAACTTGGGGGGAAAGGCAGCAGTGGGGAGAAAACAATGAGGAGGGGGAAGCACTGGGGGCCAGCAAGGAAGAAGATGGAGGGGCAACTTTGGAGAACATGAAGGGTGCCTGTGGGAAGGGGGGAAGGAAGGGAAGAGAGAAAGTGAGAGGCAGGATTGGGGAGAAGCAATGTGATGGGTGTGGGAAAAGTAGGTGGTTTCTAAGGGCCTGTCCACCTGACAAACCTACAGTCTGGGAAACTGAGGCTTAAGAGAGCGAGTTGTGCTTATTTTATTCCATAAATTAATGGAGGGGGAGGGAGAGGAGGAAAGAGGCAGAGGGGGAAGAGAAAGGGAGAGAAACAGAGGGAGGGAGAATCAGTCAGCGGGGAGCAAAGAAGAGAGAGGGAGCGATGGGACAGAGGGAGGGAGAGAGACAAGAGAGAGAGTCAGAATTACTGCCCTTACCACCCAAATGCTGGAATCTGATTCACATATTTGTAGATTGGTGAACTTAGATTTCAACAGGTTTAGTCAGAAAAATACCCTCATCAACAGCTCCCTTCCCGGGTCTCTCCCCACCTTCCCACTTCCTGCCATGAGCCTACCTTCCTCCCTCCCTTCCTTCCTTCCTTCTTTCCTTCCTTCCTTCCTTCCTTCTTCCCTTCCTCCCTTCCTCCCTTCCTCCCTTCCTCCCTTCCTTCCTTCCTTCCTTCTTTCCCTTTGTCCCTTCCTTCCTCCTTTCTTCCCTCTTTCCCTCCTTCACTCCCTCCCTTCCTCCCTGTGCCCTGACTTAGGACCTGGCTTTTTGAATGCCCCAAAGGACATCGAGGGAGGCTGTCCTGTTCACATTTCCTTGGCTCTGTCTGCAGGAGGAACTCGATGTCCGCCCGAAGGTCTCATCTCTCCTCGGGAAGCTGGTCAGTTATACCAACCTCACCCAGGGGGCCAAAGAACACGAAGAGGCTGAGAATGTGGAGGGGTCTCGGAGAAAAGTTTCAAAAGTGAGTAAGCCGGCCTGCTCAGCCACCTCCCTCCGCACCAGAAAGGGCCGGCCACTCCCAGGCGTCCGAGCCAGGCCTTGTGGCCCGGCCGAGTTGCTTGGGTCCCTCTGGCAGCTTGGTGGCGCTGGGGCTGTTGGTCACTGGCCGGCAGCCTAGTTTGTTGCTTTATTTGGAAGGTGCTGGGTTAGAATCAAGGTATTGGGGTCTCTGACTCAGGAAAGGTCACTCTGGGGGAGACAGCAGCCCCTCCCACTTCTATTCTGCTGCTTTGGGGTGCTCTGAAGTGTGGTTTTCTGGACAGCCGCTCTCTGCGTTTGCCAAATGAATCTGCCTGGGGAAATGATCTCCTGAGCCAGAGCGGGGCTAGAGACCCCAATCCCCTACCTTAGTGCCCCAGGATGCTGTCCCAGAGGCCTGGGCCCCAGCCACTCCTCCCACCGGGGCTGTGCCCTTTGCTCTGTTGGTTAAACAAAGAGGTATTGGAGGTTGTGCACACTCAAAACAATAGTTCAAGATAAGTGAGACTGGGTGAAAAGCTTGGAGATTAAATTTATCTGGCTCAATCTCCATAAAGATGTCCAAGGCCCAGCTTGTTGGTGATCATTTGTTCCAAAGCATGTATTAAACTTCTTTGTTGGCAGTGCTCGGGCCAGTGTTAGGGGAGCAGCCCCCCACTCCCAGAGTTCAGAGTACTCCCCGGGATACCCGGGAGGGACAAAGCCATCAGAAACTCCGAGAAGGCAAAGGTCATTGCAAGGAAGCTGAGTTAGGGAGAACTAGGAGGAGGAGGCCGGACATCAGAGGGGCTGTGACTCAGTGTCCCCATCCATGAAGACTGGGGTAGCCGTAGGCCTGACGCCACCCGGGAGGTGGGCTTCGTTTGGGGTGCCCTGTATAGGGAAGAAATGGATCGTTTGGAGGGTCCCTAGGTGGGTGACTGGGACGGCGGCCATCCTCATGATCAGGCGAGGGTTAACCAGAGTTACTGGAGGAGAGAAGGACATAGGGACTGGTTTCAAGGTCTGAGGGCTGTGGAATGCCAAAGGGAAGGTCATGCTTGGCTGGAGCTCCTGGGGGACTGACTGAGAGGCTCAGGTTAAAGCAGCATCTAGGTGGTCTCCTGGTCTGGAGTCCTGAGCTCAAATCCAGCCTCAGATACTTCCTGGCTGGGTGACCTTGGGCACATTATTAACCCTGCTTGCCTCAGTTTCCCCATCTGTAAAATAAGCTGGAGAAAGAAATGGCCAATCCCTCTAGTATCTTTGCTAAGAGAACCGCAAATCGGGTCACAGAGAGTTAGACAGGACTGAACAACAGAAAGAAGCAGCAATGGCTGTCATGAAGTAGTAGGATCCCTCTCCCTTATGGTCTTCCAAGAAAGATTGGATGACACATGTCATGTATATTGGAGAGAGAGAAAGATGGAGGGTAGTGAGGAAAGAAAGAGTGAGGGAGAGAGGAAGGGAAGAAGGTAGAGGGAAAGAGGAAAAGAGAGACTGAGACAGCCATAGACAGGGATAGAGACAAAAGAGACAAAAAACAGGAAAGAGAGAGGAAGGGAGAGACAAGACAAAAAAGGGGAAAAAGTGAGCATAGTATGTGTTGATTTCCATTTGTCTCCAGGAAAGGCTTTGGTCTCAATGAGGCTGATAGAATTGGGCTGTAATGGCATTGGAGTTAGACATAGCCAGTAGTAAATTATGGGCAGCTGGCCGGTAGCGTGGATAGAATATGGGGACTCGAATCAGGAAGGTCTGGCTTCAAATCCAGCTATATGATCTTAGGTAAACCACTTCACCCTGTTTGTCTCAGTTTTTCCATCTGTAAAATTAGTGGGAGAAGGAAATGGCCAACTGCGCCAATGTCCTTGCCAAGAAAACCCCAAAAGGGTTCATAGAGTTTGAAATGACTAAAAACCGCCTAACCCAACCGTAGTGGATTATGCCGAAGGCCACCAAAGGTGCTTATGCAGGGGCCACAACACCCATCTGGTGGGTCTTCCAGGCCGCCAAAGGGACTTAAACCCGAGACTTCCAAGGGAAGGGACAGTGAACACAATCACCACCGTTTAACCACTTTGCAAACCATCTTATACTCTTCTTGTTTTTCATTTTACCAAAAATTCACTGGCAAATATTCTGAGGCACAGGACAGAAAACGTTAGATTTTTGAATCCACCGCCACTGGTGTCTGAGAATTCACTGTGGGTGAATAAATGGGGATGAGAACCCCCGGGATTAGTGCGGGGAGTTTGTGGAGAGGAGCCCAGAGAGCCACAAAATCACTTCCTCTCCGCCATTTTGGGTGGCAGAAACGCGCTCGGTAAATACAGAGTTTCCTTTGATTGGCCCATCCTTTCTGGGCCCTCTCGGGCTCGGGTGTCCTGGTTCCCCCACCGCTCGGGCTTTGCAAGTCCAGAGCACAGAGAGGCAGCTGTTATCATTCTCAGCCGAGCAAGCCAGTCACAGTGAATCAGCTCGATTCTGAGGGGCGGATTAACTGTTTTGGGGCTGGAGCTCCCTATCTCCTGTTCCCCACAGCTCCCCTGGAAGATGCGAGGATTCAGGGCGCCCCCTCCCCCAGCCAGAGCATTGGGTATTCTTGGCTCCCCCCCACCGCTGCTGCTCAGGCTGACCCCCTCCTCTGGCTGCCAAGGAGAACACAGGGCGGCTTGTTGGCCGGGAAGGAGAGAACTGAGGAGTCAGTGTTTTCTCGGGCCTGGCTTATTTAAGAGACCAGGTGAGGGAGCGATATCAGGCCCAGGCAGGGGGTGCCTGGGTTTGTGTTTGGGAGCCTGCTCCCATCCCTTCTTTCCCCCTGGCCAGTCTTTGCCCAGCACGGAGCCCCCCGCAGCCATCGTGGTATAGATGTTCGGGGCGGCTGGGGGGCCTCTGGTTGTGAGCTCAGGAACCGGGCGGCCGGATGCCCACGAGCAGCTTTTTAGTGACTTCTTGAGGCAGCCTTGGCGTTTAGCTCCATCTGTGTGGGCAAGAGGACTTTTAGCAAGGATCTTTCTGTGGGAGGGAGGAGGGCTGCCTCCCTTTGTTTTCTCGGGGACCATTTGGGCTCAGTCCCCCTCTGCACTGGTTTCTGCGCATAGCAGGTACTCACTCTGTGCTTTTTGCACATAGAAGATACTCTACTTTTTGCATATACTAGGTACTCAGTGCTTTTTGCACATACTAAATACTCAATGCTTTTTGCACATAGTAGGTATTCTACTTTTTGCACATAGTAAGTTCTCAGTGCTTTTTGCATATAGTAGGCATTCTACTTTTTGCACATAGTAGGAAGTACTTAATGCTTTTTGCATATAGTAGGCATTCTATTTTTTGTACATAGTAGGAAGTACTCAGTGCTTTTTGCACATAGGCACTTAGTGCTTTTTGCACATATTAGGCACTCTACTTTTTGCACATAGTAGGCACTCAGTGTTTTTTGTACATACTAAGTACTCAGTGCTTTTTATACATAGTAGGTACTCAGTGCTTTTGCACATAGTAGCCACTCAGTGCAGTTTATACATAGTAGTTACTCAGTGCTTTTTATACATAGTTACTCAGTTCTTCTTGCACATAGTAATCAGTTCTTTTTGCATAGTAGGTACACAGTACTTCTTGCACATAGTACTTGGTACATTTTACACATAGTGGATACTCAGTACTTCTTGACTGAAGATACTAGCCCTGCCACATTCTGTGTCCTGTATTAGTAAGAAAACTAGATTTGAAATCAGAAATTGTGAGGTACAATTCTGGCTTTGCTCTTTTCTAGTTGTGTGAACCTGGGCAAGTGCCTTTATTTTTATTATTTGAAAAAACATCTCAGGAACGCTTTGAGGTTTTTCCTCTATAGTCAGATTCTGAATAAGTGCCCCTTTGATCCAGAGAACTCTCCAAACAAATTAGGCAAAACCAGCCATTATTACAAGTTCCTTCTGGTAGCGGGCCAGCTTCTTCACTGGAGACCTCCATCTCTCTCCCTAGAGAAGGGGAGTGTGTTTCCTTTCCATCAGTGGCCCTCTGGAACCAACGGTGGTCATTGTATTTCATACAAATTCTGTCACGTTCTAATGTTGTTTGAGTGTGTATTCTAGTTGTCAGGGAGAGGTGGTGTGGAGGTGTGGATGGCACTCACCCTTGGAGCCTTCCGTCAGTGCCTTCTCTGACACTTCCTGCTGCTCTCACCATGGATGAGTCACTTCACCTCCCATTAGACACGGCTCTAAGAATAGACATTATAGGCAAGTTACGTTCTGGGTCCCTGCAGGGACTCCTGGGAATGTTCCCACTGGGAGCTCCTGTACCAACAAAATCACAAGTTCTTCATATATTTGTACACTGTTAGCCGTATTGTGCTTCATAATCTATCCGTCTGTCTGTCTGTGTTGTATATCTTTGGCTGTGTATGTACCTCTGTATACACATAGAATAACAGCTAGAGCATTGGGTTTGGAATCAGTAAATCAGCAAGACTAATCTTCAAGAGCACGAATCTGGCCTCAGACATTTACTAGCTGTGTGACCCTAGTCACTTAACTTTGCCTCAGTTTCCTCATCTGTAAAATGAGCTAGAGAAAGAAATGGCAAACAACATCTATATCTTTACCAAGAAAACTCTGAGCGGGGTCATGAAGAACCAAATGTAATTTAATCAACTTAACAATATCAAATGTGTGTATTATTTTTTCCCTGCCTTTGACATCCTTGGATCATACACAACATATTAAGACTTCTGGGCAAAGGGTATGAACCTTCCAGTGGCTTTTCTCACACCTCCAAATTGTTTTCCAAAATGGTTTGACCAATTCGGAGCTTCCCTAGCAGCATATTAGCATATAACCTTCCCTGATCACACATAGCACTGATTACTTTTGTGTTTTATCACATTTGCTGAATCAGTTTTAATTTATAAAAATTATTTATTTTTTTTACTGAATCTCTTATTGGTGATTTGGAACATTTTAATGTGATTTTTAATTGTTTGCAATTCTCCATTTGAAAACTGTTCCTGCCCTTTGACTCATTATGTGAAAGTAACTCTTCTCTTCTTCTTCATCTTTGGTCAAGTCACATCAGGTCACTGGGTCTTGGTGTCCTCACTTGTTAAAATTTGACTTGAATGAGCTTGATTCTCTGATTCTAAATTCTGCAGTCCTGAATTTGACTCTAAGGCCTTATGGGTGGTTTATTTATTTGTCAGATTTGCTAGTTTTGGAGGAGATAGATGATCTTATTAAGATAAAATGGTCTGTTTGGAGCAGGGGGATTCTGATTCCAGAACCTCCTGATAATTTGCTGAACTTATTTTAGGATCTAGGAAATTTTTTCTTCATTGCTTTTTCCCTCACTGCCCTTTTTACAGAGAGATCCATGTAGGGGAGAGAGAGGCAGAGTGGGTTTAGGAAAGCAATATGTAATAATAATTATAGTTGGCATTTATAAATCACTTTAAAGTTTACAAAATATTTTTTTTAACCCATTTTGGATTGCTTGCTGTCTTGGGGATAGGGATGGAAATGAGGGAGGGAGAAAAACATGAGATTTTTGCAAAGATGAATGTTGATAAAACTATCTTTGCATGTATTTGGAAAAATAAAATACTCTTTTAAAAAGGGCTTGCAGGACAGCTAGGTGGTGCAGTGGATAGAGCACCAGCCCTGAAGTCAGGAGGACCTGAGTTCAAATCTAGTTTCAGACACTTAACACTTCCTGGGCAAGTCACTTAACCCCAATTGCCTCAATAAAAAAGAAAAAAAAGGTAAAGGGGCTTGTGGAACCCTTTATGTGAGTTATCTTGATCCTCACTGGAGGTAAATGCTGTTATTATCCCCATTTTGCACATGAGGAAACTAGGCAAGGAGAGGTTATATTCCCTGTCCAAGGGCACAAAGCTGGGAATTGTCTTGGGCAGGGATTAAACTTGGGTCTTCCTGACTCCAGTTCCTGTCTCCATCCTTGCCCCATCTTGGATCTCTGTACCTTCTCCCAGGGTCGTCTTCTTGGATCTTAGAACGTCAGAGTAGAAGGGCCTCTAGAACAGAGTCCTCTGCCTTCCTGTTGGATTCCTATGACCTCCCCCCCCACCCCCCACCCCAGCTTTTGTGAGACTCCCAGGGACTTCCCTCTTACTGCTCTGACTCTGTGACGTGGATTTCCTCCCTCCCTCGGTCTGTAACAGAGCTGTCCTGCCCCCATACTGTGAGTCCACGCTCCTGAGTCATTTCTTAGTTCCTTCTCCCACTGTTCCCCCACCCCCTTCATTGCATCATTTCTCCTTTAAGTTTCAAAAGCCCCCAATGGCTCCTTTTTGTGTCTTCTCCGAGGCGTGATCCGTTCTAACTTAGCCTAGCCGGATGTTCCCTTCTCCCTCAACATTATTTATTTACAGTACCTCCAGTCATGTCTTGAGAGTCATAGCCAGAAGTGGTAATCTGGGCCAAACTCCTTATATTTTTCTAATTCCCACACACATACTTAATAGTATTTTACTTTTTCCAATTCCACGGAAATTTCTTTCCTTTTATAAGATTTCGAGTTCCAACTAACCTCGTCTTCTATAGGGAAGGAAATTAAAGCGTAGAAGTTGGCTGACGTGGCCAGGACCAATCAGGGTGCCCCTGGGATTCAAGCCCATGTCTCTTGACGTTAAACTCGGTCATCTTTGCCCCACACCCCAGCCCCTTTTCAGGCAAGGATTCCCCAGTGCTCGGTTGGTGTCTGTGGGTGGTAGATTTGGTGGCTCCTTCTGTTACTCAGTGACTTCAGAGAAGTACCTCTCCTCCCCATGAGACAGCCCATCAGCCCTCCATGCCCTAGGACTCTCCTCCCGTCCTTCCCTAAGTTGGCCATGGCAGGGACCAGGACCTGCCCACTGGAGCCCCTTCGCTTTCCTGTGAGTTTCCAGGGATGCTCCTGGAGCATCATCCTCAACCTTGCTCCTCTTCCCAGCTCCTTTCTTTTTAGGTATCATTTGCTCTGGTTCTCCTTTGCAGCTCCTCGTTGGTCATGTAGCACAGCCTGCTTCCAACTACCGTAGACCTCTCCATGGCCCCGGGCCTTCAGAGGCTGTTCTGATCCATAACTGATAACTGTGTCACCCCAGCAGAATAATATGGTCTTCGAGAGAGAGAGGAGCCTTTTTACTAAGGGGGAGGCTTGAGGTCATTTTAAAACTTTAAGCGTCCCAAGTTTCTAGCCCATTCCTTTCTTGGAGAACTTGGTGCCCAAATTGTGGTCCATTTGCAGCAGAAAGAGACAGGGAGAGAGAGAAACACAAATATATAGGTGCGCCCACACACATTTATGTGTTCTCACACACACGTTATTGTTCAGTTGTTTTTAGTCACGTCCAGCCCTTGGCGACCCCCTTTGGGATTTTCTTGGCAAAGACACTAGAGAGGTTCACCATTTCCTAATCTAGCTTATTTTGTGGATGAGAAAATGGGGCAGAGTGAAGTGTCTAAGGTCACACAGTAAGTCTCTGAATCCAGATTTAAATTCAAGAAGATGAACCTTCCTGACTCCAGACCTGCCACATGCATATATGTGCACATATATACATATATATACACATTTTTATATACACATATGTACATGTTATTGTATATGTATATAGATAGCCTACATATGTACATACACAATGGGTATGTGTGGGTACATACATTGTGCACACATACACACAAATGGAAAAGGCTTTCTAGGTTCTCCATACAGCTTGGAGGTTCTTATGAAAGACTCTTTTGGCAATCTAGTGAAGCCTTTGAATCTCTTCTCAGAATAATGTTTTTGAATGTATAAAATGAAATACACAGGATTACAAACAAAACCAATTGCATTGAAAAAGTTCTCAGAATTAAAAAAAACACAGGTTTATAGACCCCTGATCTGACTTCATTTTTCATTTTTCATCCACTTAGCCATTATTGTGTGGATGGTTAGGGCAAACTTTTTAAAAATAGATTTGATTGCCATCTTTTATTTTTATATCATCTAGATTTCCCTGTGTCTCTCTCCCCCACCTTCCTTCCAGAGAACCAGCCCTTATAACAGAAAGAAAAAGAGAAAAAAAATTCATAAAACAGCCAACACATACAAAAGGATGCAGTGTTAGACACAAATTCCATCCCCACAAATTGTGATTTCTCCATAGGAGTGGGGAGAAATGTCTCCTCATGTATTTCTCGTTCTTTCCATGAGTGCCATTAGAGCTGTAATGAATATTGTTTCCTTCCTCCACTGCTTCTTTCACTCCATGTTTTCCTGGGCTTCTGTGAATTCACCCCACTCTTTGTTAGGACATGAGCCAAACCGTTGAGTCCTTCCTACTTGGGATGTTCAGAAGCGAGCAGGGCTTTAGGGCAGTCAGCGTAGTGTCACCCGCCAACAGAAGCAGCAGGAGGTCCTCATGCAGGCTGAGAGCTTGGTCCAGCCTCTTCAAGTTGGCCCTGTCCTTGTGCCGGTGGAAGCAGAGGCCGGGTCTCCAGTTCAGGCTGTTCTTGTCGTGGTATCACCCGGGAATCCTGCGGGTCCCTGACGTGGGCAGGGGAGGGGCTCTGTTGGAGGGAGCTTTTTTGCTGTCCCCCTTTCAGAAGAAAGGGTCTGTGTAGTTTTGAAAGACTTATCTTCATCATGGATGCCCTCAGTGGCTATATAGGGCATTTCTATCAAAATGGAAAAGTCACTGTCTGTGGTCTGGAATCCTTGGCTGTCCTTGTGGTGCTTCACAAGAGCTTTATGTTGAGCAAGGAATACATCACGAGGGCCAAAAATGTGACTTTGGGTGACTCAGACGAGACGTTTGTTTATTCCCAGTCACCCAGCATGGGCACCTTGATGGGCGTGTACCTGCCCTGTATGCAGAACATCTTTGGGGTGATCCTGTTCCTCCGACTGACCTGGATGGTGGGGACGGCCGGCGTCCTGCAGTCCTTCCTCATCGTCCTCATCTGCTGCTGCTGTGTGAGTATCTGCCCTCCCATCTGACTGTGGGCACTGCTTTCCATTTCTTTTCCCACCCAAAAGGCCGACATCTGGACTCTGTTCTTCTGGCCTGGCTGGCTGGAGTGAGACCCTTGGGGGCAGGGGTGAGAGTAATAGATGTCAGGAAGGAAAGAAATTTCTGATCCGTAGAACTCAGTGCTTCAGTTCTGAAGCATCCATCACCGTTAGCCCTTCCTTCATTATTGGAGCAGGAATGTTTGATTAATTAGTTGCTTTATTAAAGAAAAAAAATACTTAAAAAACAGATTGAACTTCTCTTTGACACATCTGTGAAAGCTTTCTTTGACTAATAATGGAGGCTTTTCCGATGGGAATTTTTTGTAACTTGTGCTACAATTTCTTGTCTTTATAGACCCTACTGACGGCAATATCCATGAGTGCCATCGCCACCAATGGGGTAGTTCCAGGTATTTGTTTATAGATATGATACTTGGTCTTCGGGGACACAGAATTCTGGGCCAGATCTTAGAAGAACCGGCTTCCCCATCTCCAGACAGAGGGAGTGGGGACCAGCTGACCTCCGAGTTCCCTCCCAGCTCTGAAGTTCCATGAGTCTGTGAATGGAAAGGGAGCTTAGAGGTCATCTCGGTACCCACAGATCATTAGAGCCGGAAGGGACTTTTCACTGCTGATGAGAAAAACTAACTGATTGGGAATCCAAGTGATGTGGCCAACATTAATCACATAACAGGCAATGGCATAGCTAGATCTGGAGCCCAAGCTCCCCACGCTCCTTTTGCTCCTTGTAAACTTGAAAGAGCACTAGATCTGAATTCAGATCCTGGCTCCACGATATGGAGCAAACCATGTCCCCTTCTCTGGGCCTCGGGAACATCAGATTCATTTCCTGCAGAATAAGAAGGGTGAGTGTCCAGGTTCTTTCCAGGCCCTGGCCCAATGGCCTTTCTTCTGACTCTGGAGTCTTATTGTTTGGAGCTTGTGCTCTGAGTAACCTCAACAAGAGGTCTGGGAAAGCAGGGAGTCAGTCGGGGGGCTTCTTGGCAGGTCTGTGAGGGGTCCGATAGAGCAGGGAGTCGGTTGGGGGGCTTCTCAGCAGGTCTGTGAGGGGTCCGGTAGAGCAGGAAGTCAGTTGGGGGGCTTCTCAGCAGGTCTATAAGGGATCCCATAAAGCAGGGAGTCAGTCGGGGGGCTTCTCAGCAGGTCTGTGAGGGGTCTGGTAGAGCAGGAAGTCAGTTGGGGGGCTTCTCAGCAGGTCTATAAGGGATCCCATAAAGCAGGGAGTCAGTCGGGGGGCTTCTCAGCAGGTCTATAAGGGATCCCATAGAGCAGGGAGTCAGTCGGGGCTTCTCGGCAGGTCTGTGAGGGGTCCCGTAGAGCAGGGAGTCAGTCGGGGGGCTTCTCAGCAGATCTGTGAGGGGTCCGGTAGAGCAGGGAGTCGGTTGGGGGACTTCTCAGCAGGTCTATAAGGGATCCCATAAAGCAGGGAGTCAGTCGGGGGGCTTCTCAGCAGGTCTGTGAGGGGTCCGATAGAGCAGGGAGTCACTTGGGGGACTTCTCGGTAGGGCCAGGCAGCTGCCTGGGGGTCCCACTCGTGCAGGAGTCACTGAGCTCTGCGGCCCATCCCAGTGCAGGTTCAGTGCTCAGAAGCCTGGTAGCATCTTTGGCCGGGCTCCGCCCCTTCACATCCCCCCGCCCTCCTGCTGGGAGGTCCGTCCCTGACATGGAGAGCTTATCTCCTCTGGCTGGGCGGCTGCCGACCGTTGCTGTCCTGGGCAGTGTGGAGCCAGATGGCAGGGGTGATTTAGCGCTCACTCATGGGGGAAGAGCGGGTTTTATCTCACTTGGAAGCGACCCGTCTCCCTCTGCTACTTTTCCCTTCTGGTCAATGACCCTTTTGGATTTCTCAGGCCAAAACCATCGCCTGCGGGGCTTCTGAAGCCAGAGCGCCCCAGAGACTGCGGCCACAGAAAGGGCCCCAGGATTAGAGGCTGCAGCCTTTGTTCCGGGGGAGCCTGCTGGGGGACTGGCCCTGAAACCTTGGCCCAGGCGCCCTCCTCCGGGCTAGTTTCTTTGCTGCTGTGGCTCCCAGCCAGCTGGGGCCTCAGAATAATGATTTACCAGCTAATAGAGTGGGCGAGGAGGAAAGAGCTCGCCCATGGACTCAAATGGGGCCGTAAAGAAAGACCCTCTCAAACCCTGGCTTTTAAAGCAAGGCTTTGGCGGCTCAGAAATAGGGTTCCAGGGTCACACGGAGACTGGGTAACGAGGCAAGAGTCAAGTCCCGGCCCTTTGCCTCAGAGTCTTTCATTGTCCCCCTGGGGAGAAGTTATATGAAGGCCTCTTGGACTGAGCGTCAGGAGGCCCTGATGCTAATTTCTTGGCCACATCATTTGAGTCCCAGAGCTTCAGTTCTGTCATCTGGCAGAAGAGAATGGGTTCGCAGACTTAGGCGACCTTTCCGCAGAGTCTCACGGGGCCAGCAGAGCCGGCCCTGCCAGGGGGATCACAGTTCTGTTTGGTGTGAGGGACCCCACAGAACCTGAGGGTTCAGGCGCTGTTTTAAAAAAGCATGTTTGTAACCCCTGGGAGAGTACAGAGGAGAGCACAGGAAGGTAAAAGTGAAAGAGGGCCTCAAGCCAGGAAGTTCCCCTAAATCCTTCCAAGTCCTGCCACTGTTTGTATCTGGGCCAAGGCCAGCCCAGAGAAGGGCAAGATTACCTCAGACCACAGAGCCCAGTGATGGCGGAGCGGAGGTAAGCCTGAGCTGCCCCAGTCCCACTGACATCCTGGCCCACACCGAGCTCAAAAAGGATGGAAGGACAGAAGTAGGTCCTTATTAAGCGCTTACTGTGTGCCACAGACTGCGCTAAGTGCTTTATCAGTATCTTCTCTGGGAGATAAGGGCTTTTACTATCCCTGTTTTGCAATTGAGAAAGCGGAGGCAGACAGAATTGAAATTGCTTGCCCAGAGTCACAGCTGGTAAATGTCTGAGGTTGCATTTAAATTTAGCGCTTTCTGACCCCAGGCCCAGCCAGCACTCTCCCCTGCGCAGCCCGGCTGCCAGACAGAAGGTCGAGAGAAGTAGGCGGCAGGGAGGGAAGCCATTTAGCTGTGTGGGTCAGTGCTCTGCTGCTAAAGGGCAGAGTTTACCTGTTACGCTGAGAAGTTAAGAAATCTGTCCAGGTTCACACAATCCAGTGTGTATCAGGGGCAGGAACTGATTCAGAAGTTGCCTTCTTGCATCTCTTGATTTTTTTTTAAAAATAAGAGTAGCTTTTTATTTTTCAGAATACATGCAAAGATAGTTTTTAACATTCAAACCTTCATTGCAAAACCTTCTCCCTCCCTTCCCCCTTCTCACCTTCCCTGGACCCCCAGTGATCCAACATAGGTTAAAAATCACATCTCTTCATCGTAACAGTCTTTCCTGGTGCCATTCCCTTCACTCTATCCTCTTAGGTCCTGAGAGTCATAGACATAGGTGGTCTTCAAGGCCAGATCTCTCTCTGTAAAGTACAGATGAGGAAAAAACTGAAACATTTCCCCCAAAAGTTAAGTGATTGTGGTTGCCTCCGTAAGACTGAGACCCATTAAGGGCATTAGAAAAACCAAGGTCTCCCCCATGTCCAGGGCCATCTCCTGTTGTTCTGATCTATATTTGCCATTGGGCCCAGATGGCTCTTGGAGGAGAGAGTAAGGCCGGTGACTTTGTACATTCGCTCAAATCTAACTCACTTGTAGGTTATGGTTGTCTGAGAACAAAGGACAAACAGTAAGCCCAGAAGCATCCAGCTAGTGAGTAGCCGAGGAGGGTTTGTCCTTGAAGGGCTATCTGGGCATCCAAGATGGCCCCGGGCTGCCAGAGCCTCTGAATGCGCAGACCCTGGTGACGCAAGCTCTGACAGTGTGCCGAGGGAACCGTTGGGGTGTTTGGGGAGAATTGTGATTCAGCGGCGAGCTCAGTGTCTTCTCTGTCCCTGCTAGCTGGGGGCTCCTATTTCATGATTTCCCGCTCCCTTGGGCCCGAGTTTGGAGGAGCCGTGGGCCTCTGCTTTTACCTGGGTACTACCTTCGCAGCCGCTATGTACATCCTGGGAGCCATAGAAATCCTGCTGGTGAGTCCGGCTCGGCCCCTCTCCCCCCCATCCCAAGCATAAAAAGCCAGGATCATTTCATGGGGCCCAGGTATGGCCAGTGATGGCCGGGGAGGAGGCGGGGGTGGGATTGGGACCCTGCTCTTGGGAATCTGCCCTTTGGGCCGATGGTGAAGAGGGAAGGAGCCTCTGGCTGAGAGCCGGTGAGAGAAGGCGGGGAAGGGGAAGGACGGGGGCAGCTCGGACACATCTGCCTTGTCTTTGCCTCTTTAAATATGGCCAAGAATAATTTTATCTGTGGCCGGGACTGGAAGCTTTGGTTTTTGTGAAGGGCTTAATTTTGTGCCATGATTTTCACTTGGCGGCAACACCAAGCGTCCCATCCATGTCATCTTGTTCCATCTGTCCTTCCTTGGTTCCTCCTTCTGTCTGTGTCTGTGTGTCCATCTGCTTGCCCGTGTCCATTTGCTGGACCTTGTCTCTCTCTGGCCCAGCCCCTGCAGAGGAGGAGCCCCTTACAACAAGAAGAGCCCAGACTTTTTTATTTTAACGTCCTGGGGAAATTGCTTGTTTGGCCAACATCTGGCTCCCGGAGCCCTCCCCCCAGCTCCCGGGCTCAGTTTTAGCCTTGGAAGCAGCAGCCGCATCTCGGGACAGCCTGAGCAGGAAGCTGGGGCCGCGGGGCGGGAGTCTTAGGGCACCCCACCCAGTCTGAGGCGGGGGTGGGGGGGAGACCTCCTCGCCCCACCCTTGTTCCCACAGAGGGAAGGGAGTCACCACTTCCCGCCTCAGAACTGCCCCTCGGAATGGACGGAGTTTGGCCCCTGGCCACCTGGTCCTTGGGAAACGAGATGGGAGCATCGCCGCGCTCACGCCCCCGAGCCCGCTCTTGTCGTTTCAGACGTACATCGCCCCGCCGGCCGCCATCTTCCACCCCACGGGGGCGCACGACACCTCGAGCGCCAGCCTGAACAACATGCGTGTCTACGGGACCATTTTTCTGACCTTCATGACCGTGGTGGTGTTTGTAGGCGTGAAGTATGTCAACAAATTCGCCTCGCTCTTCCTGGCCTGCGTGATTATCTCCATCTTGTCCATCTACGCCGGCGGCATCAAGTCCATCTTTGACCCGCCGGTGTTTCCGTGAGTGAGGGGCGCCGGAGCCGGGGGGAAGCCGGAATGTAAGGAGCCACTCGGGCTGGCTGGGCCAGTTCCTCATGAGCCCCTTGAGAAGTAGGGCTCCCAGTCCTCCCAGAAGGACGGGGCAGTCAGTTGGTGGGAGAAAGGGAAAGCAGCCACGTTAGGAGGAGGGCCAGCTCCGTCGTGCACGGAGACCACTAGGAATGGATCTGATTCAGTCTCCATGGGTTGCATGGGAGGAGATGCAGAGGCTGATTTGTCCCAGGTCATAGAGCCAGCAAGTGTCACAATCAGGACTCCGACTCGTCCCTGTCCCCCGACTGTTGTCCCTTCTTCTAACGGGGAAGGCGACGAGCCGCGTGCAGAACACACCCCTCAGGCCCCCTAGGTCTGAGCTCCCCAGGACCCTTGTCCTGCCCAAAAAGGGTGCGACAGATCAGCCCCGGGAGCATGTCGATGAACTCCTACCCTTGACTTAGCAAACTTTGACCTTTCCTCCCATCAGAGTTTGCATGTTGGGCAACAGGACCCTGTCTCGGGACCAGTTTGATGTTTGTGCTAAGACCACAGTGGTGGACAATGAGACGGTGGCCACGAAGCTCTGGGTCCTCTTCTGTCACACGGCCAATCTCACCTCGGAGGGCTGCGACCAGTACTTCCTCCTCAACAACGTCACCGAGATTTCTGGCATCCCCGGAGCCGCCAGTGGGATTCTCCAGGGTAGGTGCAGAAAGTGGGTGCCCCCGCTGGGGTCGGGCGCCCTCGCTTCCTGGGAAAGGGGGGAGTCTGGGACCCAGCCTCGAAAAAGGGGTTCCCCTGCCCACCCCCCGCCAGGGCACGGTGTCACGGGGAAATCTGGCCTGGCCTCCTAAGCCTTCCAAGCCACTTCGTCCTGCTGACTAAACGCATTTCTGAGCCCGCGTCCCTTCTCCAGCATCCCAGGACAAGAGCCACTGGGCGAGGTTTTTCCCTTCAAAGAGTCAGGCCCTGCTGACGCTGGCCTGAGAAGTTCCCACCAGAGCCCATAATAGGCCTCTGTTTGGGCAGCTGGCAGCGGCCGAACGCTCTCCTACTGAACCCTGGCTTGGGCACAGCTCCCATGGGGCTGGGCTGCCAACCTCGGGACTTGCCTCATGGGGCACTTGGGACTAGTTGGCCCTTTGTGGTAGGTGTGATCCAGAGGCCTGGAGACCCCGGAGGATCCCAGGCCTCCTGTAAGAAGCTGAAACCTAGACACTAGCCTGGAGCCAAGCGTAAGCTTTCTGATGGCGGACATGTCTGGGTGCTTTCACCTGCCAACTGAATGTTTTATCAGTTAATTGACTGATTGATTGGAGCCCGTGGTTCTTTCTTGGCCAAGGCTCCACGGCCACTTCTGCCGAGAGGCTCCCCCACTTCTGCCGAGAAGCTCCCCCAGTTCTGCTGAGAGGCTCCCCCAGTTCTGAGATTCTAGAGTAACGTTTCCAAACACCGTTGGCCAAAAGAGAGGGGGAGGGTGATCTCCAAATAGCCTGCCAAGCTGTGTCATTAAGTATTCCAGAAGTTCAAGTCAGTATTTAATAAGAGCTGGAGATTTCATGATGAAAAATGGCACAGTTTTTGTCCTCAAGCTCTGTCCCCTCACTCCCTGCAGAAGGGAAATACATACAAGTGAGAAAGTGCTCCAGGAAAATGTAAACAGGAGAAAACTGGCAGCCGGGGCAGGCTAGCCCCCAAAATTGGGCCAGGAGGAGAAAAGGATTTCAGCAGGGGGAGATTAGGAGTAAGGGCCTGGGGCTAGCCAGATAACTGGGCAGTCTGCTCAGGTTCATGATGCTAAGGGCTCACTTGTGGGAGGACCGCAGTGTCAGCATCCACACTTTTTCTTTTTTCTTTTTTTTTTTCCCCTGAAACAATTGGGGTTAAGTGACTTGCCCAGGGTCACACAGCTAGGAAATGTTAAGTGTCCAAGTCCAGATTTGAACTCAGGTCCTCCTGACTTCGGGGCTGGTACTCTATCCACTGCACCAACATCCACACTTTCTAGCTGCTTTTTGGATCCCATCCCATAGGGCTGGTGGGCCTGGATGTTCTCCAGGGAGTTGTCGGGGGCTTCACTGTTCCTTCCCAAACATCCACAGAGCACTTTGTCTTTGGGAGCCGTAAAGAGAAATAAAGCACAGTCCCTTTTCTCCAGGAGTTTACAATTACTGCAACTGAGGACTGTAGATAAGAGAAGAAATGTGATAGATTGTACACTGTCCTTCACCAACACATTTTAGAAACGCTATTACATCGAGAAATCAGTCTTCATGCCTGCCATCACAATATATCAGATTAATAAGTACCTTTCCTGAGTGTTTTTTAATATGTAATTCCTTTATTATTCTGTAAAAAGTGACAAATGTTCCCTCTTTTAAATGGTTACAATCCATATTTATTATCATTCATACATAAATGTATAAACATGTAAATTTATAAAAACTATATAAATTATGTATTATACACAAATTATATGTAAGTACTATAAATATTACATTCCATAGCTGATCATTAATTAAACCAAAATATAACACATGAGATGTACAGAAGTCCAGGGTTCACTTAGTTTTCATGCAAAAAAGGGTATCACAGAGGGTTTCTGTGTCCTTTCTCAGGGCTGTAGATAGTTCACTCATCTGTAAAATGGGGGTGTAATTCTGACACTTGCGAGAATGATCCCTGGTAACTTTGGTTGCTCTAGAAATATGTATTGTCAAAGGCCAGAATGTTCTGAGGAGGTGGAGAACCCCTGCCCACCAGCAGTACCTCAGAGATTCTCTGCACCAAGAGAGCTGGTGAATAGTGCACTGGGCCAGGAGTCAGAAAATTCTGAATCCAAGTTTGGCTTATTTGTGTGATCCTTATCCTGTCTGCCTCAATTTGCGCATCTGTAAAATGGATGTGGTAGCAGCCCCTCCCCGCAGGGTTGCGGTGAAGAACTTGTGAGACGGGACCAGTTGCCGCTAAGCTGCAGCAGGTGCTGGAGAAGCGCTTCTCCCCCAGATGTCATGAGTAGGTTGGGGCCAAGGACAAAGGTGACCGCAGATGATAGTTTGTGGGTGAGAGAGCTGAGAGGGGAGGAGGGCACAGGATCATCCGTTTGGAGTGGGGAGGAGTCCAGCAGCTGGCCCAGGAAATGGGCCCAGAAAAGAGACCTGTACCCACAGTCCCACAGCTAGTAATGATCTAACGTGGATTTTAATCCAAGTCCTCTAGCAGCGTTATGTCCTGACAGTCGGGCCTGCTCTTTTAGTGATGGGAAATGGATGTCACAGGTGGGGAGCGGGGCCACGAGTCAAGGCCCCCAGCTCCGTCTGCCAGGCTGACTCAGCAGGGAGGACCTTTGGCACATGCTCTCCAAGCTCAGGTTTGCCCGCCCAGCCCTGCCTCGGGCTGATGTCGCTCTTTCCCCCACAAGATAACCTGTGGAGCAGCTACCTGGAGAAGGGCGACATTCTGGAGAAGCCCGGGATGCCCTCCGTCGACGTCCCAGGCCAGAAGAGCAGCCTCCCACTCTACGTCTTTGCAGACATCGCCACGTCCTTCACGGTGCTGGTGGGAATCTTCTTCCCCTCCGTGACAGGTGAGGCCGTGGCCCTGCCATGTCGGGGGGAGCCGTGTGGGACCCCTTCCCTTCGACCTCCAGCCATTCCAGGAATTAAAGACTTCCTGAGAGGCCCCTCGGGCCCCCTGGGGTGGGGGGGAGAAAAACCGCTCTTTGTTTCTTGAAGGTATCATGGCTGGGTCAAACCGGTCTGGAGACCTCAAGGATGCCCAGAAATCCATTCCGGTGGGCACCATCCTGGCCATCGTCACCACCTCTTTAGTCTGTATCCTTTAAAATGCTGAGCCCACGGGCCCAGATCTCCCAGCCCCGGCCCTCCCAGCCCCAGCTCTCCCAGCCCCGGCCCTTTCAGCCCCGGCTCTCCCAGCTCCTGGCTCTGTTAGCCCTGGTCCTCCCAGTCCCAGTCCTCTCAGCCCTAGCTGTCCCAGCCCCGGCTCTCCCAGCCCCAGGCCCTCCCAGCCCCGGCCCTCTCAGCCCCGGCTCTCCCAGCTCCTGGCCCTGTTAGCCCTGGTCCTCCCAGTCCCAGTCCTCTCAGCCCCAGCCCTCCCAGCCCCAGGCCCTCCCAGCCCCAGGCCCTCCCAGCCCCGGCCCTCTCAGCCCCGGCTCTCCCAGCTCCTGGCCCTGTTAGCCCTGGTCCTCCCAGTCCCGGCTCTCCCAGCTCCTGGCCCTGTTAGCCCTGGTCCTCCCAGTCCCAGTCCTCTCAACCCCAGCTGTCCCAGCCCTGGGCCCTGTCAGCCCTGGTCCTCCCAGTCCCAGTCCTCTCAGCCCCGGCTCTCCCAGCCCCAAGCCCTCTCAGCCCCGGCCCTCTCAGCCCCGGCTCTCCCAGCTCCTGGCCCTGTTAGCCCTGATCCTCCCAGTCCCAGTCCTCTCAGCCCTAGCTGTCCCAGCCCTGGGCCCTGTCAGCCCCAACTCTCCCGGCCCCTGGCCCTGTTAGCCCTGGTCCTCCCGGCCCTGACCTGTTAGTCCTGGCCCTGCCAGCCCCCGCTGGGCTGCAGTGGCCTTCAGCGCCACCTGCTGGCAGCCCCAGGAACCCCTCCAAGGCTGGTCAGAAAGAATCCCCTGGGGGGACTGTGCCAAGTCTGGGCAAGGGAAGGCCGCAGGCCCTCTCCACTCTGGCTCCTTGCTCTGTGCATCAGGCTCAATGTGCTTTTCTCGAACCCCCAGGACCAGAGGCCTGGGCTCCCCGTCCTTGGCCCAGTCTCAGGGGTGACCTCGTCGTGGCCTCCTGGTTATTCCTCAGCTGAATTGTGTCTCCCCCGACATTGTTACAAAGCGGCAGGGAGCAAACGGGTGCCTTTTTACAAGTGGAAAAGGGGAACAGAACAGACCACAAAGGACCCCCCCGGCTCAGGATTAGGGAACCCCAGACACACATTACTAGTGAGAACAGCTTAAGGCTGGACTCTGACGTCACCACCCTGACGAGCCCCAAACGGCTTCAACCAGAGCATAGAAAGGAAGCTGGGCCCTGTGCATTGCAGATTAAGGGTTTGCCCTTGCCCAGACCAGGGACTCAGCAGATCCTAACGGACAAAAGAAGCGATTTCAGTGACACGAATAAAAAGCTTTTGTCTGATTCCACTATGACCTGCAGAGAGTCATGGGGCCCACACCCATAGCGCCTCATACACACGTCCCGCGCCGTTTCTGCCCCTGCCTGCACACGCAGACCCTGCCCACCTCGTCCCCCTCAGCAGTCACCCTTCCGCGGTCCGAACATTCCCCATGCACACGCTGTTCCATAAAGCACTCCTCCTCCCCACGCCCGGAACTCACTCTCTCGTCCACTTTTCCCACCTTGTTCTTGCTCCATTCTCATCTTCTAGCCCCAGTCCCATCTCTTTTCCTGCCCTCCCTCCCCCCCCCCCCAGCAGCCACATCACCTGTGGGTGGGATTGGCTCCAGCCCCCAGGGATGAGAGAGCCCGGGGCTTTCAGGTCGGGTTCCTCTGGCACGTTAGGAGCTCAGGCCTCCCCACCTCCTCCCACGGGGACCCCAGAATCTACACCTGGGCTAGGGGTTGGTGGGAGAACTGTTGACAATTTCTTTGACTGCCTTCCCCAGACTTTAGCAGCGTGGTGCTTTTTGGAGCCTGCATTGAGGGCGTGGTCCTCAGAGATAAGTGAGTGGTTTGCAATTTGTTTTCTGCTTTTAAAACGATATCTTGGGGGCAGCTAGTGGTCCTGGAGTCAGGAGGATCCAAGTTCAACTCCAGCCCCTAAACACTTAACACTGGCTGGGTGACCCTGGGCAAGTCACTTAACCCCAATTGCCTCACCAGAAAAAAAGGTAAAAAGATACCTTTTATTGATGCCTTTTTATGTCATAGTTATTTCAGTTGGGGGTGGTTAGTCTCTCCCCACCTCCTCCCCAGCATTGCAGATTGATCTCTTCTCAGTGACAAAGAAAAACAAGGAAGCAATTTATTGCCTCAGTGCCCGCATCTACAGGATGCTGCCCTCCTGGCCCCCACTCCGCCACAAGGAGAGGACTGTCTTTGCCTTTCTCAGTGGCTCCGAGTGTAGCTTTGGGGTCCAGTCTTTACCTCAAAGGGATGCTTTGATTTCGGCATCTTTGGCAGCTGCCAGTGGTCCCTTCTCTCCGGGGAGAAGCTGCCCCAGGCGGCCTGATGGAACATCCGGGGCCTGGAAAGCCAAGGAGGAGAAGCAGAGAAAGGGGATGCTAGAAGGGGCTGAGGGGAACAGGAGGAAGAAAGGTCCAGGGGGTCGGCCGGGAGCACCCGGGCTTGGTCAGATCTAGCGGCCTCCCCCTGGATGTTTGTCGGCCTTTCTTCCATCTGCGAGGACGGCTCCATAGCACCAAGATGCCCGTGGCCCTCGCTCCTTTCTCCCCATGCCGGTGCCGGACAGCAGGCCAGGGAGGACTTCCCACAATAGCTTGATCTCCAGATTGTATTTCAGACATGCTGCACATAGATGTGCACATGGATATACACATGCACACATACGTGTACAGGTGCTTACAGCATGTGCTTATATGTACACGTGTGGGTACCTGCGTGTGCTAACTTTCAGTGCCAGAGCACTGACCGCCTCTTGGACATCTCCAAGTGGACGTCCCATGGGCATCTCAAATTACAGCATGTCCAAAACCGAATTCGGTATCTTTTTTCCAAAACTTTCTCTTTTCTTCCAAAACTTCCCAGCTTTATATATATGTGTATTTTTTTTTAACTGGAGTATCTTTACTCACAGTTTAAAGTAGCAGTGTTGAAAACATTGGTTTCTCTGCAAATATATAGAAACCATTTCCAAATCCTAACTTTTTTTTTGACATAAGAAAAATTATACATTTTATAGTCACTAACTGAATGGTTACCATGGCTTTTTACATAACTTTCCATCTCTACTTATGCTTCTTATCTCCCACCCTGCCCTTGAACTTGATACAATTAATCCCACCTCTTTCATTTATAGTAGGAAATGGTGTTAAATTATAAATAATCATCAGTGTTTAATCACATGTACAAATAATGTCTTGCCAAGTCGTTCAGTGGTTTTTCAGTCATGTCTGACTCTTGGTGACTCCGTTTGGGGTTTTCTTGGCAGAGGTACTGGAGGATTTGCCATTTCCTTCTCCAGCTCATTTTACAGATGAGGAAACTGTGGCAAGCAGGATTAAGTGGCTTGTCCATGGCTAGCGAGTATCTGAGGCTGGAGTTGAACTCATGAAGATGAGTCCTCCTGGCTCCAGACGCAGTGCTCTGTGCTCTATGGTGCCCACTAGCTCTCGTGGCAAGTATCTAGTGGGACTCCTCACACTTACCCCTTAATTTCGGCTTTCCTGCCGCCTCTTGCAGATGCCCTCTCCCCTCCATTCCACCCCCTGCCCTTGTTCAGGCCTTCAGATCTGTGTGATTGAAGCAGCCTTCCAGTTGGTCTCCCCACTCCATTCCACCCGTACCCACACGTTTGCCAAAAGGAATCTGGTAAATCCCAGATGAGACCGGTTGCCTGCGCCATGATCCAGCTGCCCTGGTCTGAATCTGCAGTCCCAGAACACATACCCCTCTCCCGTCACTGCCCTGTGCTAGGACTCTCCACCCCCTCACCTGCACTGTTTAATTCCTTTGGTTTTCCTCAGGACCCGGGTCACCCCCTTACCTGTGTGAGGGCCCCCCATCTCTACCATATTTTTTATCTGCCCAGTTATTTATGTCTCCTCAATTAGAACATGATTCTGAGGGCAGGAACCGTTTTTGTCTTTCTTCATATCTCCAACCCTGAGCACAGTGCCTGACCATGCTTGTTGACTTGTCTGGGGCCTGCTGGGAACACTGGGTTTCCTGGTTGGCTTCCCCTTTGGATGGGGTGTGAGCATCCCCGGCTCTAGGATTTTGGGGGGGACGGGGGAGGCCTTGATGGGGAGCTCACTCTGGCGTCTTCTCCCCCGCAGGTACGGCGATGGGGTGAATAAGAACTTGGTGGTGGGCACGCTGTCCTGGCCCTCTCCGTGGGTTATCGTGATTGGCTCCTTCTTCTCCACGTGTGGGGCCGGCCTGCAGAGCCTCACGGGAGCGCCCCGCCTGCTGCAGGCCATCGCCAAGGACAACATCATCCCTTTCCTGCGGGTTTGTCCTCCCCTTCACGGGTGCTGGGTCCTCCAGACCCATCAGAGCGCTTCTGGAGCCACGATCTCATTCAGCCTTCCCGGGAACTCTGGGATAACGGGTCACAGATCCAGATTGGGGAGGGCCCTAGAGGCCATTAAAGCTAACCCCTGTTTTACAGATGAGGAAACTGAGCCCCAGAGCACATACAGGCAGTCGGTCCTCCCTATGCCACAAGAAGCCATTGGCTTTCTGAGGGCTTCTCAGCCAGCCTCTGTCTAGTTCAGAAATCCCTGATTTAGGGCCATGGGACAGACTCAATAGAGTAGGGGAGCTTGCTCCTTTGTTTGTGTTCCCACTTTATAGATGGCAAAGTTGATGGCTTGGCCAAGGTCCCCGACGGGATCAGGACCCAGGTTTTCTGACCCCTCCCTGGTCTCCCCATGTTCTCTGTGGGCACAACCCAGCTGGTGGCACTAACTGCCTGGCTCACTTACTCAGACCGGGCCAACAGGACCGAAAGATTGCCCCACTTCTCCAGGGCAAAGGGGGGAGTCAAGACCTGCCAGGGATCGATGGCATGGAGAAAGGGAGGGAGGCAGGCCTCTAATTCATCCTATTGGTACCTGCTGGCAAGGTTCTGACCCAGAAAAGCAATATGGAGCACGTGGAATTAGAAACACGGCATATTTTGAGATGGGCAGAGGATAGAGCTCGGGCCCTAGTCAGGGACCTTAGTTCAGATGCAGCCTCAGATACTTATTAGCTGTGTGACCCTGGGCATGTCACTTCCATGTTTGCCTCCATTTCCTTATCTGTAAAATGAGCTGCAGAATTGACAAAACACTCCAGTAACTTTGCCAAGAAAATTTCTAACAGGTTCACCAAGAGTCAGACGCAATCGAAAGAACTCAGTAATAACAGACTGAGACATTGATGTTAATGTGATTTGGTCCTGTTTTGGGAAGCGTGTTTCCCTTAGGAAAGTCTAGGATTGAATGTGTGTATGTTGGAGAAGGGGATCCAGGGACGGCCTGGAACAGAGGTTCCTAATCTGGAGAGAAGGAGATCGAGAGATGAAGTTTTTAATCTGAGGGAGATTTCAGGGAGTCCACAAACTTGGATGGGAAAAGACCTTAAACTGGAATTTCTTTCCATTACTTAAAAAGACTCTCTGAGAAGTGATCCACGAGTGTCCCCAGATTGCTGAAAGGCACACACACACACAGAAAGCTGGAGGACCAGGTCTCAGACCTGGCCTGGCCAACACACCGGGCTCTTAGGGCCGTTCCATCTGGACCTCCACGATGTTCCCCTGTTATTATGTGAATTTGAGGGGAAGAATCTGGAGGGGCAGGAGGTGAGAGGCTTCCCTGGGTCAGAGTAGCTGCAAAGACCCATCCAAAGGGGGGATTTGAATCCAAGATTCAGTGTTGAAGTCACCAAACCAGCAGTGGCTATTTGGGGAAAGAACAGGGAGGCACTTAAGGACCACCTCCCCTCTCCTCCCCCTCCCCAATCTCTTTCTGGCTTTAGGTGTTTGGCCACGGGAAGGCAAATGGGGAACCAACTTGGGCTCTGCTTCTGACGGCCTTCATCGCCGAGCTGGGGATTCTCATCGCTTCTCTCGATATGGTGGCGCCCATTCTGTCCATGTAAGCATCCAGAGTCTGCGAGTCTGTCTCCCCCGCTGCTCGGAATTCCCCTTCCTCCTCCACGGAATTCCTTCCCGGCACAGCCGAGGGGCCGTGTGCGAGGGCTGTTACAAGCGTCTCACAGTTCCTGCGCTGTCGGTCCCCGGCGTTGGACGGCCGTTAAAATAGCACTTAACGAAAGAGCAGCCAGAGATGTTGGTCCGCTTCCAGATTTCCAGCCTGTGCTTCCTCTGTTTCAGTGTTTTTAAAAGCTGGGATCTGCTATGAGTTTGGAAGTCTCCCGCAGAGCAGGCTACAGCAGAAAGCAGTTTGTAAAAGCGGCACTGGTTGCCGAGGCAACCAGCATACAAATCTCAGTTGGGTTTTTTCTTTTTCTTTTTTTAAAATAAGACCCAGCTAGGAATTTTTTTAATTAATTGGTTGATTGATTGATTTTTAACACACATTGCTTTATGACCCGGCTAAGGAATTTAAAAAATCTTTCAGACTCAGGTCACTTTGTTCTCCTTCCACTTGTCCTTCCTCTTTCCTTATTATTTACCCCTTTTCCCCCTTCCCCTGTTCCCTCTCTTCCTTCTCCTTCCACCTTCCCCTCCCTCTTCCCTTTTCCTTCATTTCCTCCCTTGTTTTCTCTTCCCCACTTTGTTCCTTTTCACCACAGTTCGTATCCAGGGCCCTAAGGCCCAGGGTCATTCGGCCTGGGCCTTGGGTTTCTGGGCCGCAGAAGGGGGATCATGGACTCTGAGGCTCCTTCCAACTTCACAGGTTTTTCCTCATGTGTTACTTGTTTGTCAACCTGGCCTGCGCGGTGCAGACGCTCCTGAGGACCCCCAATTGGCGGCCCCGGTTTAAATATTACCACTGGTAAGTTGACGTTCATTTTATGGGACACGACATCCCTCAGGAATGAACAACAATAATGGAAGCCATTGCCTCCCCATCCTGTCCCTGCCAAGTTCCTCGCGTGGGCCCCGGACCCCACCCCCTCAGCCCCCCGGGAACCAGCCTCGAGTGCCTCTGGCCCTTCTCCCCACTGGGACGTGAATAGATGGCGGGAAACGAAGGCTCCCAGTGGGAAAGGTGGGCCAGGTTCGAGAAGCCTCGTAATGGATGTGTGTGTGTGCAGGTGACACACCTGCCGATGAAACGGAGGCGCCAGGGTCGTCTGCTGCCACCCCCATGCCCGGTACACAGTAAGTGCTTAATGAGTGCCCGCTGACTGACGGCTGACTTTATTTCAGGGCCCTGTCCTTTTTGGGCATGAGCATCTGCCTCGCCCTGATGTTCATTTCTTCCTGGTACTACGCCCTGGTGGCCATGCTGATTGCGGGCATGATTTACAAGTACATTGAGTATCAGGGGTGAGTCGGGCTTGGGGTCTGGAGACCTCGGGGTGGAAGGGGCTTCAGGGAAAGGGGAGGGGCAGCCGGCTCGGCTGGGCCAAGGGTGAGAAGTCGGGGTCCCGAGGGGCTTCTCCTGGCAATTGGAGAGCAGGGGGAGCTGCCGCTGGCCTCGGGGTGGAAGGGAATGTGTCCTTCAGGGACTCGGAGGAAAGGCAGCGTTTTCTGGGACAAACTGTCGGTTCTCCTTCATGCAGAGCTGAGAAGGAATGGGGCGACGGCATCCGGGGCCTCTCCCTGAGCGCGGCCCGCTATGCGCTCCTGCGCCTGGAGGAGGGGCCTCCACATACCAAGAACTGGAGGTGAGGCGCCGGCCCCGAGCCCCCTCCGGCTCTGCTGGATGAACGGGGCCAGGAGGGGGAAAAGACAGCCAAGAGATGACCGGCAGGGCACAGGCCTCTGGAAGGGCCCAGGGTGGCTCCCACTGGAGCTGATGAGACCCCACCAAAATCGAAGCAGTTTGTCGGCCTAAGACTGTCATTAGCAGTAGCCCCCCAGGAGGGAGGGGATAGGAAAGGGAAGACCCAAAGCTCGCTCCACCAAGACCCAGTTGTCTGGAAGTTGTCTGAAACCAGGCTTGACGCCCTCCAGGAACTTTCCCGGGGTCCGGGCAGACGGGGCATGGGCGCTGCTGCTGACGGAGGCTTTTGCCCCATTCTCCCACAGGCCCCAGCTGTTGGTGCTCCTGAAGCTGGACGAAGATCTCCACGTCAAGTACCCACGGCTGCTCACATTTGCCTCCCAGCTCAAGGCTGGCAAAGGCCTGACCATCATCGGCTCCGTGATCCAAGGCAACTTTCTGGAAAGCTACGGGGAAGCCCAGGCAGCTGAGCAGGTAACAGCGTCCTAGGGCTCCCTCCAGCCCCCCTCTGGTGGGACCCCCGAGTCAGGCTCTGGGGGGCCCAAGTCCGCTCCCACAGCGGGGCCTGCCCAGAGGAGCAGAAGTGCGGCCGGGCCTGGCTGCCGCTGCCCGAGATTTCTGAGCAGAGTGGGAAGCGAATGTCTCCTTCTCCATCCCTCTGGATTCTCCCCGAGACAAATGTCTTTAATGGTCCAGGCTCTGTTCCCAGGGGCCCAGCGACGGCTCCAGCCAGCCCCAGGCACTTACTGCTGGTGGCAGGAGGGCAGAGAGTGCGGGGACCTCACGTTCTAGCGTAGACAGACACGTACGGAGATGAGCCCGTTGGTGGCAGGTATTCCCAGAGCTCCAGGAGCCAAGAAGAGACGGGTGGGCTCTGAGCGCCCCCCAAGAAGGGGCCCTTATAGTCCTCCTACATCCCACCTTGCAGCCTTCTCCTTCCTCCTTAGTACCTTACACCTGAAGGCTCTCAGTGGAGCCACAGTTAGACTGTTGCTTCCAGGGGGGATACGCGGGAAAACCAGCTTGATTTGACCCATTTGACCACATATGGCCTCTTGTTTTCAGACAATCAAGAACATGATTGAGATTGAGAAGGTGAAGGGTTTCTGCCAGGTGGTGGTAACAAGTAAAGTGAGGGAAGGCCTGGCCCACCTCATCCAGTCCTGCGGCCTGGGGGGCATGAAGCACAACTCAGTGGTGCTGGGCTGGCCCTACGGCTGGCGGCAGAGCGAGGACCCCCGGGCGTGGAAAACCTTCATTGGTGAGTTTCCCGCACTGGTCCCAGCCGGACCCCTCGCTCGCTAAGCAGCTGCCCTGCGCCATTGGGAGGGCTGGGGACGAACGGGGGCTGAGCAGACAGAGCCCCCGTAGCTTTGAGTCTCCCACCAGTGTGGTCTTACAACTTGGAAGTGTGATGATAAAACTGGAACGATGCTAAGAAAAATTATTGGATTATTTGCTGTGTTGGGATCAGGGGGAGGGAGAGAGGGCAGGAAAAAAAAATGGAGCATAAGGTTTGCAAGAATGAAAGTTGAAAACTATCTTTGCATGTATTGTTTTTGGTTTTTTTTTCTTGTTAAATTATTTTTTATGTTAAATTCATTATCTTTTATTAAATCATTAATTATTTTACTGTTTATTTTATTAGTTTTTTCAATTATTTTTATTTTTTTCATTAAGTTTTTAAATTGAATTTGTTATTATTAAATTGTTTATTAAGTGTATTGTTTTTATTAAATTATTTTATTTTATTTTTAAAACACATGCATGGATAATTTAAGGGTATTGACCCTTGCAAAACCTTGTGTTCCAAAATTTTTTCCCCCTTTCCCCCATCCCTCCAAATAATCTAGTATATATTATATACGTTTTGCATGTATTTTGAAAAATAAAAAGCTATTATAAAAAAGAGAATTAGAAGCATAGATAAGTCACTATAGTGAGACAATTTGAGGGTCCAAACTTGGCAAGCTTTGTGCCCATCATGCCCTCCTCCCACTTTAAGCACTTTAAGCTGGCATCATTGATACTTTGGTTAGAGTGAGTGCCTTTAGACTGTAGAAACCAGCTGTCAGTTCTTAGGGAGGGAGGAGAAGGTTGCAAGGTGGGATGTGGGAGGAGCAGAGGGGAGATTGTGCCCCCCCCCCAGTGCCCGCTGCCCCAGCCTGAAGACGGGCGATGGGATCCTGGGGGCACCGGGCGTCACCCGGCTTACCTTTGCCTCGTAGACACTGTGCGCTGTACCACGGCTGCCCACCTGGCGCTGCTGGTGCCCAAGAATGTTTCCTTCTACCCCAGCAACCACGAGCGCTACAACGAGGGCAACATCGACGTCTGGTGGATCGTCCACGATGGCGGCATGCTCATGCTGCTCCCCTTCCTCCTGAAGCAGCACAAGGTGCCCCTGGGGCCGGCGGGCGGGTGGGTGGGCAGGGGGCTGGTGGGCAGGGGGCTGGCGGGCGGGCGGGGGGCTGGTGGGCAGGCGGGGGCCCGCTCTTCCCGGCCCTGACCACCTCCCCACGCCCGCAGGTCTGGCGTAAGTGCCGTATGCGCATCTTCACCGTGGCCCAGATGGACGACAACAGCATCCAGATGAAGAAGGACCTGGCCACCTTCCTGTACCACTTGCGCATCGAGGCGGAGGTGGAGGTGGTGGAGATGGTAAGAGCCGCGCCGGCCCCAGGTTGCCATAGTGACTGGCCGCGAACAGCTGCCCACCACCCACTCTGTCTCCCCCCAGCACAACAGTGACATCTCCGCCTACACCTACGAGCGGACGCTGATGATGGAGCAGAGGTCGCAGATGCTCAGGCAGATGAGGCTGACCAAGACGGAGAGGGAAAGGGAGGTAGGGAGGCCCTCCCGGGAGAGGGAGGCTGGTCTTGTCCCGGCTCCCGGGGCCTCCACGGAGATCCCGGGGGTCCCCTCGGGGCCGGCGCCAACCCCTCGCCCAGTGACCTGGCCTTCTTCCTCCTCCGGGCTTAGAGGCGGGAGAGGGAGCCGGAGTTGGAGCAGGAGAAGGGAGACAAACGAGGGGCTGTAGAAGGGGGCGACGGGAGGGGATGGGGCGTAGGTGACGAGCGGAGCCTGGGAGCAGGGGCCCTTTCCTCTGCGGCTCCCTCACCGCGCCCTCGCCTTCCGGGTGCACGGCTCTGTGCGCTCCCCCAGGCTCAGCTGGTCAAGGACCGGCACTCCATAATCCGGCTCGAGAGCCTCTACTCGGACGAGGAGGATGAGGGGGAAGCCAGGCCCGAGAAGGTCCAGATGACCTGGACCAGGGACAAGCACGATGCCGAGAGGAGGAACCGGGGCAATACTCTGGAAAACTTCCGTGAGCTCATCAGCATCAAGCCGTGAGTGCCCGGGGCAGACCCTCCCCCCCAAACGTGCGCACCCAGTCTGGCCGGGGCCCCCTTGGTGCCCTCCCCGGTGCCAGGGCCATCCGGCCAGTGCCCCCCTCGGAGCCCCCTTGGTGCCCTCCCCGGTGCCAGGGCCATCCGGCCAGTGCCCCCTCGGAGCCCCCTCAGTGCCCTCCCCGGTGCCAGGGCCATCCGGCCAGTGCCCCCTCGGAGCCCCCTTGGTGCCCTCCCCGGTGCCAGGGCTATCCGGCCAGTGCCCCCTCGGAGCCCCCTCAGTGCCCTCCCCGGTGCCAGGGCCATCCAGCCAGTGCCCCCTCAGAGCTCCCTCAGTGCCGGGGCCCCCTCAGTGCCCTCCCCAGTGCCAGGGCCATCCAGCCAGTGCTCCCTCAGTGCCGGGGCCCCCTTGGTGCCCTCCCCGGTGCCAGGGCCATCCGGCCAGTGCCCCCTCGGAGCCCCCTCAGTGCCCTCCCCGGTGCCAGGGCCATCCAGCCAGTGCCCCCTCAGAGCTCCCTCAGTGCCGGGGCCCCCTCAGTGCCCTCCCCAGTGCCAGGGCCATCCAGCCAGTGCTCCCTCGGAGCCCCCTCAGTGCCCTCCCCGGTGCCAGGGCCATCCAGCCAGTGCCCCCTCGGAGCCCCCTCAGTGCCCTCCCCGGTGCCAGGGCCATCCAGCCAGTGCCCCCTCAGAGCTCCCTCAGTGCCGGGGCCCCCTCAGTGCCCTCCCCAGTGCCAGGGCCATCCGGCCAGTGCTCCCTCGGAGCCCCCTCAGTGCCCTCCCCGGTGCCAGGGCCATCCGGCCAGTGCCCCCTCAGAGCCCCCTCAGTGCCCTCCCCGGTGCCAGGGCCATCCAGCCAGTGCCCCCTCAGAGCTCCCTCAGTGCCGGGGCCCCCTCAGTGCCCTCCCCAGTGCCAGGGCCATCCGGCCAGTGCTCCCTCGGTGCCCTCCCCGCCCCTTGGTGCCCTCCCCGGTGCCAGGGTCATCCTGCCAGTGCCCCCTCGGAGCCCCCTCAGTGCCCTCCCCGGTGCCAGGGCCATCCAGCCAGTGCCCCCTCAGAGCTCCCTCGGTGCCCTTCCCAGTGCCAGGGCCATCCGGCCAGTGCCCCCTCGGAGCCCCCTCAGTACCCCCTGGTGCCGGGGCCTTGGGGCGGAAGCTCTTGTGGCAGCCAGGAGGCCCGCCCACAGTGGCTCCTGGGACTATTGATCTCGCAGAGATTGGAGGGGGGGAGGTTCAGGAAAGGGGCATGTATGCATACGGGAGGCGGGAGGGCCGGGGGTCTAAGCCCACTGTGCGGGGCCAAGGGAAACTGCAGAGCTTAAATGCATCGTAGTCTCTGCCTTCGCGGGCTCACAGTCCGGCAGGGCCTATGACCTCAACACAGAGGGAAAAAGACTCTTACCTGGTTAGGGGAGGGGGGAGGCAGACAAAATCAAGGTGCAGTCTTGTGGATGTGCCGGGGACAGTGGGGGGCGTGGGGAGGCCGGGGAGGCAGAGAGGGGGGTATCTGTGGGCCCGGGACACTAGGGGCCCCCATCTGGTGGGAAGGGCGCGTGGGCAGAGAAGGGTCTTAAGCTTTCAATTAAATAAATAAACTGGAGCAGACTTAGCTGATGGCAGCCGGGGCCATAAAGGAGGGTCAAAGGGGCTGGCGATATTTAGTCCAGAGAAAGGCGCTAATGGGGCCACAGGCCCTCGGAGTGTGTGCTCTGGCACGTGGGGAAGGGAAAACTGGGAGCTGGGTGGGAGCTGCGAAGAGGGAGGTGAAGGCATGTTGTTAACAAGAGGTTCTGGGAAGGGGAGAGAGGAAAGAAGGGAAGGGAAAAAGAGAGGAGAGAGAAAGGGAGAGGGGGGAAGAGAAGAAAAAGGGAAGAAAGGGAATGGAGGAGAGAAGAAAGAAGGGAGTGGGAGGAGGAAAGAAAGAAAAGAGGGGAGGGGGCTCTCGTCTGGTACGATGTGGTGCAGGTGACCTAAGGGGAGTCTCTGCCCCTTTCCCCCTTCCCCCGACCCTGACCTCGGCTGCTTCACAGAGACCAGTCCAACGTCCGGAGGATGCACACGGCGGTCAAACTGAACGAGGTCATCGTCAACCGCTCCCACGACGCCCGGCTCGTCCTTCTGAACATGCCCGGCCCGCCCAAGAACAGCGACGGAGACGAGAACTGTATCCTTGGAGACGTTGGTGGCCAGGGGTGGCAGGAGCTGGGGGGGGGGGGGGGGATAGGAGTCTCCCTGCTGGCCGGTGACGGGGCCTGGGTCGGGGGGCCTCCTCGCTGACGGGGCCTGGGTCTGGGGGCCTCCTCGCTGACGGGGCCTGGGTCGGGGGGCCTCCTCGCTGACGGGGCCTGGGTCAGGGGGCCCTCCAGGAGGCAGAGCGACAGGCTGACAGCCCCCGTGTTGAGGGAGCCCCTGCACCTTCCTCCAGCTCTCTTGTCACCATGTAGGCCCTGAGAGAGCCTGCTCATAAGCTCCCGGCACCAGCCCAGGTGTCCAAAGGCGGGGGTGCCCACCCAGGCCCTTGGTCACAAGCTGCCCCCTCCAGAGCTTCTGGTCCAGCCGGGGAGACAGTGTTGGCTAATGCAGGGGGGGAGAGGGAGCTGGGAGGCTGGGGGGGCGGGCGGGCCCCTGCTGGCAGCCCTGAGGCGCGGGGTATGGCCCTTGACTGCCTGCTCAGACATGGAGTTCCTGGAGGTGCTGACGGAGGGCCTGGAGCGGGTGCTGCTGGTGAGGGGCGGGGGCCGAGAGGTCATCACCATCTACTCCTGAGCCGGGGCCTCTCTGGTCAGTGACGGACACTCCAGGGCCGCCCGGACAGCCGCAGCTCCTGCTTCCCTCTCTGCCCCCTCCCCGACGCTGTCCCGCCCCGGGCCCCTCGGGCACTGAGGGGGAGAGCCGGGCATCCCCCTACCCACAGGAAGCCCCCAGCCCCTCCCACACTGCTCACCTCCGGTTTCACCTTCCGCCCACAGTGTCCGACTTTGAAACTTAACTCCTTGTAGACGAGGGCTCGATAGTGGGGCTGAGGAGAAGGCCCTTCCCAGGACTGTTCTTGGAAGCTTTGCTAGGAGATCTGGGGGCGGGCCTTGAAGGCTGTTTCGGTCCCCCTTCCCCGGGCCCCCTTCTCCCCGACTCCCTAGTCCCCCTGGGCAGCGGGAAGGGGGCCGTGGGGGCCATTCGCCTGGGCCGCGAGGCCCACCGGCAACAGAGACGGGAATCAATGACGCTGAGAGAGATGAGGATTATGTTTGCAGGTGGCCGTGGCCTGGGGACCGCGTCCTATTTATTTGTGTATTTATTGGTCAGGAAAGTTACAAGGGAGCAAGAGAACAGGAAGACAGATGCTTGGGGGGAGGGGGAGGCTTCCTCTCTGACCACGGGCACGTCCCTGCCCCGAGGAACCCGCCAGGCTGTGAGGGCCCAGATTGTGCCAGGGAAGCCCCCATCGGACACCCCCGCCCTCCCTCCTCACCAGCCATCCTCGTCCTCGGGGCTGCCCTGCCCTGGAAACCCAAGTGAACAAAGCAGAAGGTCCCGAGTGGGGGCTGTTGTTTGTTTGTTTTCCCAATAAAACATTGTTTACTGACTTTTCTCCCATCTCCTGACTTGGTTTTGTTTCCTCTTCCTTTGAGAGGAAAGAAGGGAACTTGGCTCTAGAGAGAGACAGGCCCAGCTTCAAAAAGAGCTGGGAGGCCCCGGGAGCTGGCTCGGCCCCAGCCCAGCCTCCCTCCTTGTCTTGGGTGATTCCTGCCTTGGTTCTGCCTCCTGCCCTGCGATCTGACCGTTTGTCAGAAAGGGGGGGCCTTAGGGGGGTTGGGAGGGGTAGGAATGTCTCACCTCCCAAGTTTCCACATCACCCCCACCCCCGGGGCCAGCTTCAGGGAAGTGAATTGCGCTCCACAGATCGAGAGCTTCAAGAAACTTCAAAAAGTCACTTTATTTTTTTCCTCCTCCCCTTCCTAGAACCTCTTGTTAAGTGAAAGTGAATTGTCCTCGGTCCTACAGGCAATAAGTAGGAATGCTGGGATTTGAATCCAGATCCTCTGCCTCCATATCTTGCATTCTGTTCATTATACGCAGCAAACTCCTCCCTCCTTCCTTCTCTCTGTCTCTCTCTCCTCTATTTCTCTCCTCCATCAGTCTTTGTATTTTTCTCTCTCCTCAGTCTTTCTTTGCCCCTCCCTCCCTTCCTCTCTCCCACCCTATTCTCTTCTCTCTCTCTCCAACACTGTCTCTGCCTCCTTGTCTCTTTTTCTCTCCCTCCCACCCTCTTTTTTTCTCTTTGTCTCTGTCTTTCTTTGCCCCTTCCTCCCTTCCTCTCTCCCACCCTCTCTGTCTATCCTCTTCTCTATCTCTCTCTCCAACACTGTTTCTGCCCCCTTCTCTCTCTTTCTCCCTCCCACTCTCTCTCTTCTTTCTCTCTCCCTCCCTCTCTTCCCCTCCTCCCTCGTCCCACCCAGCTGCCCTTCTGCAAACTCATCACCCCTCCCTTATAGCTACATCCTTTCCCTCCTTCTGAGGTACCACACTCAATCCTTGTCTTCTCCCAAAGCTGAAGGGCTCGCTTGGGGAATGGCCGAAGTAGTTGTGGTAGCTAGTAATGGGCCACGATGCTCTTGAACTCTCTGAAACAATGGATGTGAAGGTTTCAGAGAAGCATGGAAGCCATAATAACCAACTGGAGAGAAGGAGGTAGAATCTAGCCTACACAGTAGCTACAACAACAAGCATTGTTAGTATTTACTTGGCATTTTAAGAGCTGCAGAGGACTTTACAAATATTTCCTCATTTGTTCTTCACAACAAGTCTGCTGTTATTCCTATTTTAAAGAAGGGGAAACTAAAGCAGACTTGCCCAGATTCAAACACTAAGTGTCTTTCATGGGAGTTGAACCTTGGTTTTCCTGACTCTAGTTCCTTTTCGATCCACTTTGCCAGAAAAAAAGCAGAACATGAGGGTGTGCAATCACAATGATCAAGCTTGGTTTGGGGGAAGAATTGAAAAAAACACCTCCCATCTCTGCAGAGGTGGAGAACTACAGTTATATAATGTTGCATATGCTTTTGGGGGATAATGTCAATTTTTACTGGCATGGCCTAGCCATGAGCATTGACTATTACTTCAGTATTTTTGTTGCTGTTTGTTTTAGGAAACTTTTTTTTCCCCAATTACATGTAAAGATAGTGTTGAGCATTCATTTTTTTATAAGCTTTTTGAGTTCCAAATTTTCTCCCTCCTTCCTCTTCCTTACTCCCCCAAATAGCAAACAATCTGATACAGATTATACGTGTTACACTTTCAAATGCAGTTGGTTTTAAACACTTCTATCTTTTCAAAGGTGAGGAAATATGGGTATATAATGTTGCATATGCTTTCAGATGCAACTGATTTTAAATGTATTTAACCATCTTTGCAGAGGTGAGGGGACTGAGGGTATATAATGTTGCAAACACTTTCATATGCAGTTGCTTTTAAATACATCCATCTTTGCAGAGGTGGGAAACTCCAGGTATAGACCAGTACAAATGCTTTCTTACTGAACTTTTTTCTCCTTTTTAAACCTTGGTTACAAAGAATGGCTCACTGGGTAGAGGGAGGAGAAACATATTTAGAAATGAAAGTGATGAAAAGACAAAAGAAATAAGACCTGGACCTGAGATTTCATTGTTTAAAAATGTCAATAAAAATGAGATTAAGAATAAATTAAGGGGCAATGAGGTGGATGCAGTGGATATAGTACCAGCCCTAGAGTCAGGAAACCCTGAGTTCAAATGTGACCTCAGACATTACCTGTATGACACTGGACAAGTCACTTAATTCCAATTATCTCCCCCCCAAAAAATACCAAACAAAAAATCCCAAATGTCCAGCAGTTTTTACAAAGGACAAAAAAAAGTGATTAATCAAGACCACTTTAGTGAGTGCTCTTAGGTGCTCAGAACTCTTCTGGTCCCTTAAGATTTTTTTTTTTTAAGGGAAAACCAGGACTTGGACTAGATTCCTATGGATCATCAGATCTTGGGTTGACAATAATATTGGCACACATTTACATAATAGATTTAGAAAGCATGTGGTATACATGATCTCAATGGACTCAAACCAATGATGTGAGTGCTATTATCCCCATTTTACAGATGAAGAAACTGAAGTTCACCAAACTTAAGGGTCTTGCCCAGAGTAAGTATTAAAAATAGGATCCAGCCTCTGGTCTGCCAGATCCTAGGGCCATCACGAGAACCACTGTGCCATGCTCCTTAGGGGCACAGGGAATAGAGCACCCAGCTTAAATTCAAAAAGCCTGAGTTCAAATCCAGCCTCAGTCATTAGCTGTGTGGTCCTGGGCAGGTCCCTGTTTCCCTCAGTTTCCTAATCTGTGAAATGGCCAACAGCTCCAGAATCTTTGCCAAGAAAACCCCTTGTGGGGACAGGAAGAGTCGGACATGCTCCCGAGCAGCCAAACCCTCCCCAGATAGCTGGGAAGGTCGTGTAAGACAATCATAAAGCCCTTAGCACAGTTCTTGGCACTAGACAAGTGTTAGCTTTCAGGATATTATTGTTCTTTTCAAGGGTCCGAGGACATTAGTCCCATCCTGTTTTTTGGAGGAAGAACCAGCCTGAGTGGCAGAGCTGCCCTGGTGTTGCTCTGGTAGGAAGAAGGTGAGACGGGATTTGTTCCCTTTCAGAGGCAGAGGGCACCGATTCATCCTGGCCCCTTAGAATATTAGCCAGCTTTTTTTTATACATAGACACATTTCTCCGATGATTGTGCGGCACAAGAAAAACCCAATCAGAAAGGGAAAAAATGAGAGAAAGCAAAACGCAAGCAAACAACAGAGTGAATGTTCGCCTTCTCCCTGGGCCCCCGCTCTGTTACTGGATGCCCGCCATGGCCCCGGCTGATGCCCCGTTACCAACGAGGATGCTGAAAGCCCAGTGGTCAGAGTGGCTTTTGAACTCGTGTCTCCCTGACCCCCCCACCCCAAGTCCAGCATTTGTTCTGTTGGCCCAGATTCCAAGGGCAGAGTCCTGGCTGGCTCGTGTGCCCCCGAGTACCTGGAAAAGGTCAGTGTCCTGGCCCGTTTTCCCACACTGCCCCTCTCCTCCCCCTGGCTTCCGCCCCCAGAGCCCAGGTCCCCGGAGCCCTCCCCTCCTCCCCTCACAGGGCCCAGCTCCTCCAGCAGCCGCCCTCCTCCAGTCCCTCCCACCACCACCTCTGATAAGGGGCCGAGCTGTGGCCTGCCGGGCTCCGGGCGTGCAGCATGGGGCTTCTGGGGCGGCTGCACGGCCGCTGCTCCCTCCTGGGCCTCCTCCTCCTGCTGCCCTCGGCCACCCCCTTCTGGCTTCTGAACGTCCTCTTCCCCCCAAATGCCACCCCCAAGGCTGCCCTCAACAACAACACGAGACCCGTGGTGCTGGGTAAGGCTCTCCCCGCCCCCCTCCAGCCTGGGCTTGGCAGTTCTGGGAAACGGGGGAGAGGGCCTGCTCCCCACCTCAGGTCCTGGGGCCTCCCGAGGGGCGCAGCCCGTAGGAGAAGGCCTCGCAGGGGTGGGCTGTGGTTGTGGCTCCAGCTTTGGGAAGCTGCATCTGCTCCTCCAAACCCAAGGCCGCCTGGGGGTCTGGGGGGACAGGACGGGTGGCTCCTGGGGCACCTCCCACGGCAGCCTGGGCTGGGACAAAGGGAGTCCTGGCTCCCCGGGTCTTCCCGTTCCCTGCACCCCAAAGCGCACTGCCACACCAGCCTTCTATCTCTGCTGGCTTCTTGTCGGCCGGGCCCAAACTGTTTGCTCCATCCTGGACTTTGGCTGAGGCCCCGAGGGAAGAAAGGGGATGTTTGTGTTTATCTAGCTCTGTCCTAGGTGGGGGTGAGGGACACCGCCTCCTCTTCCTGGTGGGAGCCCAGGGTATGGAGTTACAGGCTCCTCCCCCCTCCCCACGAGGGGCCAGGGGAGGGGAGGGGGATATGTGAGGGTGAGGGTCCTCCTGCCCACAGTGCCTGGCTGCTTGGGGAACCAACTGGAGGCCAAGCTGGACAAGCCAGATGTGGTCAACTGGCTGTGCTACCGGAAGACAGAGGACTTCTTCACCATCTGGTTTGACTTCAACATGTTCCTGCCCCTCGGGGTTGACTGTTGGATTGACAACACTAGGTGGGCCCTGAGAACTGCGCTCAGCCCCCTCCCATAGCCAAGGAGCTCTTCAGCCACCCCCAAAGCCAAGGAGACCCCCAGCCACCTCCAAAGCCAAGGAACCCCCAATCCCCCAAAGCCAAGGAGCCCCCCCAGCCCCCTCCCAAAGCCAAGGAGCCCCCCAGCCACCCCCACGCCCTTAGGCCAGATCCTTCCACACTCCAAAAAATGATCAACTTTTACAAAATCCATTGGTCCATTTGTGCCAAAGGACAGGCGCAGGAGGGTTACCAACCTCATTCTAGAAAGCAGAAAAGCTACCCAGGGCTCCAGGAAGGAGTCACACTTGCTGGGGACTCTCCTGGGGCCAGGGCGAGCATCCACATGTCCATCCAGCTGCCCGCTCTCAGAAGCTCAGAGTTGGTAGAGACTGGGCCTGGGATGACCGCATGTGCTGACTGCACCATCCACTTACAAGCACATCCCACCTTTCTGTACCTGCACACATCTCCCCCTTCCCCCACCCCCCACAGAGTGTTTGCACACACACACACATCCCTCTGGAGCCTGAGCCTCCTTCTTGACTCTACAGGGTGGTCTACAACAGGACCACAGGGCAAATGTCCAATGCCCCTGGCGTGCAGATTCGGGTCCCAGGCTTTGGCAAAACCTACTCAGTGGAGTATCTGGACCCAAAAAAACTGGCAGGTAGGAAGCTGGGGGTCCGTGCTGATTGCCCCAAAAGCCAGGGACCCACTCCGTCTTGCTTGTCATCTAAGTCCCAGCCCCGCTGGAGGGAGACTCCCCGAAGACTCTATACTCTGGAGGGTTGGGTTGGAGGGCACCCTTATAACTGTCATTAATCCCCTTATCCTGTATCTCCATCCCCATTCCCCAACCCAATGAAGGCTATATGCACACACTAGTTCAAAATCTCGTCAACAATGGGTACGTGCGGGACGAGACAGTTCGGGCTGCGCCCTATGATTGGAGACTGGACCCCAGTGAGTGGGGTAGGGGTAGGGGGGCGCTGGGCGTGGCATCTGAGAAGGGAGGGGGCCCATGGTAAGCGCTCGAGGCTGGCGTCCCATCTCTCTCTGGCCCCAGCCCAGCAGGAAGAATACTTTAAGAACCTAGCGAGGCTGGTGGAGGAGATGTACGCCAGCTACGGGAAGCCTGTTTTCCTCATTGGACACAGCCTGGGCAACCTTCATCTGCTCTACTTCCTTGTACATCAGCCTCAGGCCTGGAAGGACCGCTTCATTGATGGCTTCATTGCCCTGGGAGCTCCCTGGGCTGGCTCCATCAAACCCATGAAGGTCCTCACTTCTGGTAAGGACATCAGCCACTGCCATACGGGGAAAGAGAAACGCCTTAATGTGCACTGTAAAATCCTCAGGAACCCTCGGGGGACACATCCAGATCCCTCGGACCCAGAGCCAGGGCACTCACAGACAGATACCCTCAGGAACAGAACCAGCCCCCAGCTGCACGGCTCTCCGCCCACTAATACTGATTCACATGGATCCCCCATATCCAGATAGGACCCACTTAGGGGCGGCTCCAGCCTTTCTGGCTCCCTTGCCAGGCGCTCCTATCCAACAAAAATTTCGCCTCCTGAATCCCTCCCGGGGCTCTCTGCGGAGATGGATGAGGGGAGTGCAGGGGGGCGGAGGTCATGGTGGCGGAGCCAGATTTGGGGTGGTTGGCAGGGCTAGCTAGCCCTGGGTGGGCCCCTCACCCCTCACCCTGTACCGTCTGCAGGGGACAACCAGGGCATCCCGATCATGTCCAACATCAAGCTACGAGCGGGCCCGCGGAGGACCACCAGCTCCCCGTGGATGTTCCCTTCCCGCCTCGCCTGGCCCGAGGACCACGTCTTCTTCTCCACGCCCACCATCAACTACACCTTCCAGAACTTCCAGCGCTTTTTTGCAGACCTGCGCTTCGAAGACGGCTGGTACATGTGGCTGCACACGCGCGACCTGTTTGCGGGGCTGCCCGCGCCCGGCGTGGAGGTCTACTGCCTCTACGGCGTGGGGCTGCCGACCCCCCACACCTACATCTACGACGAGGGCTTCCCTTACAACGACCCCGTGTCCATCCTCTACGAAGACGGGGACGACACGGTAGCCACGCGCAGCATGGAGCTCTGTGCGCGCTGGCGCGAGCAGCAGCCCCAGCCGGTCCACGTTTTCCCCATCCCCGGCTTGCAGCACCTCAACATGGTCTTCAACAACCAGACGCTGGACTACATCAACTCCATCCTGTTGGGTGCCTATCGAACAAGGGACCCCCACCCGGACCCTGCCCCTTCCGGGGATCCCCCCTCGGCTTCGATCCTGCGGGACACAGACACAGACACAGACAAGGTCACAGATCACATATGAGGAGCCGGGGGCCGAAAGGGCGGGGGGCACCGCATCCCTCCGAAGCTTGGCTCTGCCCCAGACTTTGGGTCTCCCCCCCACACCCTACCCCGTCACAGCCTCGCCTGGGGCTGAGGGGACATGGACTCTTCTTTGAAGTCCATCTCTGGAGTGACTAAGGAGGAAGGAGGGCCCGACTCTCTGGAAGTGGGAGGAGGAGAACAATAATAAACATTTATTAAGCATGTATTGTGTGCAGAGCACTGTGATAGGTGATGGGGGACGGGGAGAAACATAAAGTTTAGATAGGAAAGGATTTTAGATAGGAAAGGATTTTAGATAGGAAAGGATCGCTGTGGCTTTTATAGTCCCAGAAGAAGATGAGACACAAATGTACCGATGATACAATATTATATAAGTACATTTGCATATGTAAAAAAGTGATATTTGGCTTCCACCTCTATGACTTCACTAGAGTGCTATAAATGTTGTCAATAATACTCAATTTCTAGACTTAGTGATTTTTTTTTTCTTAGTCCTCATCCCCTGGAATTTTCTTCTACACTGAAGTTTTCTATCCTTGTGATTCTAAAACACCAATTTCATAAGAACAAACCTCCTCCACGGCCTTAGTTACTTGGGCCCTCCTTCTCATTCTCATTCTGGAGTCATCAAAATCCAAATAATGATCAAAATAAGGCTTGGACTGAGATCTAGCAATCAGTGAGAGCCAGAGTGATTTGGATCTAAGATATAGTCAGGTAGCTCCACTTGAAAACAATGGGCCTGGTTTTCCAGTGCTGAATTTAATTAATGGAGCAAAAAGAGTTAATTTGATTTTTTTCTTCCAGATTGATTTTCTTTTCTTTTGAGTAGATAAGAGTTCATTTTTTGCCTCCTTTTTTTTTTTTTTTTTTTTTTAAACCTAGCCTTAATCAGACAAAATGAGAGCTAGGAAAGGCCTTAGCT
Source organism: Antechinus flavipes (assembly GCF_016432865.1). Classification (NCBI taxonomy): domain Eukaryota; kingdom Metazoa; phylum Chordata; class Mammalia; order Dasyuromorphia; family Dasyuridae; genus Antechinus; species Antechinus flavipes. The sequence continues at coordinate 60,141,781 of NC_067399.1, forward strand.
TAGAAGCACTAAAGTTTCCCACTGCATACAGGGCCATCTCCAGTTGTCCTGGTTTATATCCTGCCAGTGGAACCAGAGGGTTCTGGAGAAGATTGAAGTTGTTGACTTTGCACTTAAAGCCAATTCACTTACAAGTCAAGCTATCATCTTCCTGGTGTGTCATTGGACCTTTTTGAGAATAAAGGACAAACACCAATATCTTCAACATTATTTCCCAATGTCCGGCTCCAGATCTGCTCTCCCCTTCTCCCATGCCTTCTGTGGAATTTTTGTCCACGATTCACTAACTTCCTTTCATCTAAAACTTTTTCTCTTGCCATCTTGTAGCTCTTCCTGAGACCTGCTCCCTCTGGATGTCACTGCTTCTCTGACCACTCTTCAGGTACTGACTCCACTTTTTCTCTTATCCAGAACTGGTTATGGTAAGGAATCAGAATATTCTTGAATCCAATTGTCACTTCCAGATCCTCTCTCTGTCACAATCACTCAAGGAACCTCTTCATTTTTGAACTTCATGAAATCAAAATGTATTAGTCAATCAAGTCATTATTAATTCCCAAGACATTCTCCCTCCTTTCTAAGTTCAGTACTTGGCCCATGGCCTTCCTTCTCCACCCCTCCAACACCAATGCCTTATTTCTAGGACACTTCACACATTTTTTATTTCAATTTTATTTCAGCTCTGAATTCTCTCTTTCTCCCATCTCCCACTCCCTCATCCATGAAGAAAGCAAGAAATATAAAACTTATAACAAATGTATATATCATGCAAAACTGATCCTTGCATTAATTATGTTCAAGATTTTTAAAAAGAAGGAAAAGACCATGTTTCCATCTGCATTAGAGTTCTACATCAACTTTCAGCCTGAAAGTGAATATTATATTGAATAATTCTTTGGAACTGTGGTTGATCAGTTACCAAATATTTCATTGTTAATTATCTTTACAATATTATTTATTGTGGAAATTGTTCTCCTGTCTCTGTTCATTTCATTTTTAAAAGAAACTATACTTTTTTGACAGAATATAATATATTTTCTTATTTTTTAAAAACAATAGAAAGCATAGGAATAAATGGAGCTTTCCTCAACATAGTGAGAAGTATCTATCTAAAATGAAGAACAAGCATTATCGCAATGGGCATAAGCCAGAAGTCTGCTCAGTAAGATAAGGGGTAAGGCAAGAATGTCCATTACCATTACTATTATTTGATATTGTATTAGAAATGCTAACTATAATAATAAAATAAGAAAAATAAATTGAAGAAATAAAAATAGATAATGAGGAAACAAAACTATACTCTTTGCAGATGCTATTATGTTATACTCAGGGAACCCTAGAAAATCAACTAAAAAACTAAAAACAATTAACAACTTTAGTAAATTGAAGAATATAAATTTTAAAACATAAAAAATAACGAGTATGTCTATATATATGTATATATATATATATATATTATCAACAAATTCAACAGGAAGAAATAGAAAAAACAATTCCATTTGAAATAACTACGAACATTGTAAGTACTTGGGAATCTACCTGCCAAGACAGTGTCCTATGTGAACACAATTACAAAACACTTTTTACATAAATAAAGATAAATCTAAACAATTGAAGAAATGTTCATTGCTCATGGGTGGGCTGAGCCAATAAAATAAAAATAACAATTCAAACTAAATTAATTTACTTATTCAGCATTATACCAATTAAACTACCAAAGAATTGTTTCATAGAGCTAGGAAAAAATAATAAAATTCACCTGGAAAAACAAAAGGTTGAGAATATCAAGAGAATCAATAAAAAAAAGTGAAGGATGATGGCCTAGATTTCCAACTATATTACAAAATGATTATTATCAAAACAATCTGACACTCGCTAAGAAATTGAGCAGTGAGTCAATGGAATAGATTAAGTAAAGTACATTCATCTGGAAAAACAAAAGGCTGAGATTATCAAGGGAATCAATAAAAAAAGTGAGGGATAATGGCCTAGATTTCATAAATGGTTTTTCATAAGTGGTTATCATAAATGGTCAAAGGATATGAACAGACAATTTTCAGATGAAGAAATGGAAACTACTTCTAGTCATATGAAAAAGTGCTCTAAATCACTTTTGATCAGAGAAATACAAATTAAGACAACTCTGAGATACCACTACAAACCTCTCAGATTGGCTGAGTTGACATGAAAAGATAATGACAAATCTTGGAAGGGATATAGGAAAACTGGGTCACTGATATATTGTTGATGGAATTCAACAATTCTGGAGAGCAATTTGGAACTATGCTCAAAAAGTTATCAAACTGTGCATACCCTTTGATCCAGCAGTGTTACTACTGGGCTTATATCCCAAAGAGATCTTAAAGGAGGGAAAGGAACCCACATGTACAAAAATCTTTGTGGCAGCCCTTTTTTGTAGTGGCAGGAAACTGGAAACTGAATGGATGCCCATCAATTGGAGAATGGCTGAATAAGTTATGGATATATGAATGTTATTGAATATTATTGTTCTATAAGAAACGATGAGTAGGATGATTTAAGAGAAGTCTGGAGAGACTTACATGAACTGATGATGAGTGAAAGGAGATCGCTATACACGGCAAAAGCAAGATTATACGATGATCAATTCTGATGAACGTGACTCACTTCAGCAATGAGATGATTCAGACCAGTTCCAATGATCTTGTGATCAAGAGAGCCATCTACACCCAGAGAGAGGACTATGGGCACTGAATGCACTTCACAACATAGCATTTTCACTTCTTTTGTAGTTGTTTGTTTGCATTTTATTTTCTTTCTCATCTTTTTTTTTTCTGGTTTGATTTGATTTTTCTTGTGCAACAAGATAATTATATAAATATGTATACATATATTAGATTTAACATAAAAAAATCAAAGTGGTTATTGTCAAAACAATCTGAAACTGGCTAAGAAATTGAGCAGTGAGTCAGTGGAATAGATTAGGTACATAACACATAGTAATAAAAGATTATGGTAATCTAGTATGTGTTAAACCCCAAAATCCAAGATTTGAGGGCAAGAGCTCATCATTTGACAAAAATTGTTAGGGAAATTAGAGAACAACTTGGCAGAAACTAAGCATAGACCAATATGTCATATACCAAAATAAGGTCAAAATTGGGTATACAATTTAGACATAAGGGGAAAAATTATAAGCAAATGAAGGGAGCATAGAAAATTATACCTTTCAGATCTAAGATCAGGGAAGAGCTTATTACCAAACACGAGAAAGGGGAGATCATGGGAAATAAAGTGGATAAGTTTTTTACATTAAATTTTAAAAGTTTTGCACAAATAGAACAAATACAGCCAAAATTAAAAAAAAAAAAAAGCAGGAAGATGGGGAGAAGGATTTTACAGTAAATTTCTTGGACAAAGGCCTCATACATAAGAACTCAGCTATATTTATAAAAATAAGAGCCATTTCCCAATTGATAAATGGTCAGAAGATATGAACTATTTGCAAAAGAAGAAAGCTATTATCAAAAGTCACATAAAAAACATTAAATAACTATTGATTAGAGAAATGCAAATGAAAACAACTCTGTGATACCACTTTATACCTATCAGACATGATCAGATATGACAGAAAAGGAAAATAATAAATGCTGAGGGGCATATGGAAAAATAGGGACATTAATGCACAGCTGGTAGAGTTGTGAACTAGTCTAAGCATTCTGGAGAATAATTTAGATTTATACCCAAAAGCCTATAAAACGGTGCCTGTTCTTTGCCCCAGCAATACAAATCCTAGATCTGTTTCATAAAGAGATCAAAGAAAATGGGAAAGGACTTTTATGTACAAAAAAATTTCTAGTAGTTCGTTTTGTGATGGCAAAGAATTGGAAATTGAGGGGATGCCCATCAACATGGGGATGCCTAAACAAGTTGTGGTATATGTTTGTAATAGAATTGTTCAAAAATTTTCAGTTGTGTTTGACTCTTAATAGTCTCATTTGTGGTTTTCTTGGCAAAGATACTAGAGTGGTTTGCCATTTCCTTCTCCAACTCATTTAAAAATAAGGAAACTGAGGCAAACAGGGTAAAGTGACTTTTCCAGGGTCATATAGCTAGAAAGTGACTGAGACCAGATTTGAATTTAGATAAGTCTTCTTGATTCCAGCCCAGCATTCTTCTTCACACAGCTGCCTTCTGATAGAATATTATTGTGCCATAGCAAATTATAAGCAGAATAGTTTTCAAAAAAGAAAATGTCTGAAAAGACATATGTGAATTGATGTGAAGTGAAGCGGACACAACCAGAAGAATATTGTACACAGTAACAATAATACTACTCTGATTGATACGGTGGATACAGTGATCCAAGACAAATCCAATAGATAAAAAATGCTATCCACCTGTGGAGAAAAAACTGATGAACTATGAGTGCAGATTTTCTTTATACTTTTTTTCTTTTTAATTTTTTTTCAGCATCGATACTATGGAAATATGCTTTGCATGATTTCACATTTATAATTGATATCATATTGCTTGCCTTTTCAATGAGGGAGGGATCACAGTTACCCATGACTGAATAACAATAAATTGTGAGCAACAAAATGGTACAGTGAATACAGCATGGGGCTTGGAATCAGGAAAAATCTTCCTGAGTTCAAATTCAGCCTCAGACACTTCCTAGCTGTGGTGACTCTGGGAAAGTCACTTCACCCTGCTTGTCTCAGTTTCCTCATATGTAAAATTAGCTGAAAAAGGAAATAAACAAAGCTCTCCAGTATCTTTGCCAAGAAAACTCCAAATGGGGTCACGAAGAAGAGTGATACAACTGAACAAACAAGAAGATACTTATATACTATACATCAGATAATTTTGGTCTACAGATATGATGCTCTTTTGGGAGTTCAGGATAAAAGTCCCTTTCCCTAATTGTTCCAAGTGGGAAACAGTCCTAGAGCCTTAGAATGGAAGGGTAACAGCTCCCTTTTGGTCAGGTTGATTCCCTCGTTCCCAAACCTGATACACAAAAGACAATCATCTTGGACAGCAAAGATACATTTATCAATATAAGCAGTAAATAGTGATCAGGGAAGTTGTACAGATTAATTTAGGAGAAAGAACACACAAGAGGAAAGGGAATGAGATGAAATTTCAGCTTCACCAAGGAGAAAAGCTTCTTATCTGGGAAATCTGTGAATTGCAGGGATTGCAAGCACTAAGAACCACAGGACATGTTGGGGAGGATGTGGGGGAGAGGAGTGCAGTTTTCTTCCCAGGACTCAGTTCCAGGGTTCCCAACAGTCATTTCATAGATCTCACCTTCCCCTAAACCTGACTCTTTCTTTTGAGCTTCCCTGCCAAGTCACATCTCCCTAATGTAGGCTGCCCCACAGGAAACCACACGAACTTACTTTGGACAGGGGCACTGCAAAGGTAATGGTTCTTTTAAAACAGAATAAGGAAAGGCGTCCAACTTATCAATTAAGAGGTTATTGGTGACCTAATTGGAGAGAGGGGCTTCCATTAAGTGGTGCTATAGGAAGCCCCATAGCAAAGGAGTAAAGTGAGATAGTAAAGGCAACATGTATGGAGAACTTTTTGTGTCAATTAACTGAGTAAGCTGGAAGAGAGAGAAAAGAGAGAAGGAAAAGAAGGAGGAGGGGAGAGGAAAGGAGAGAGAGAGAGAGAGAGAGAGAGAGAGAGAGAGAGAGAGAGAGAGAGAGAGAGAGAGAGAGAGAGAGAGAGAGAGAGAGAGAGAGAGAGAGAGGAGAGGGAGGGAGAGTTCCCTGTTCCTTAGAGATTTTTATTCTCACAGTGGTTTGAGGCTATAGATTCTTCCCGCAGAGGCAGCCAGCTGACATAGTGGATAGACACTGGACTTGACATCAGGAAGACCTGTATGGTCGTAGGCATTTAACTTCCACCTACCTCAGTTTCTTCTTTAAAACAGAGATGATAACCTCCCCTACCTCCCCTTGCAAACTTTAAAAATGCTCTATATGTACAAGTGATTATGGTGATTACCAGAAGGTCCCTGGGTTTGAACAATCTGAGACCAAGTAATCTCCCGGCTCCTGAGGGGGCTGTAACTAGCTCGTTACTAACGGTACTTTCTGGCCCTGTAGATACATTGTTTCCACGCTGCTGGCAGGATCCAGCTTTGTTGTATTTAGAGCCCACGTTTACGCCCGATGGAGAAGAGGGCAAGGAAGCGAAGGGGACAGGACCGGAACATCAGACCGTCCGAGGCGAGGAACCTCGAAAATCAATTTCAACCCCCCAGGTTCAGATAGGAAACTATGTTAAAGAGGGGCAAAATCACTTCTCCCGGGGTCACCTTATGCGCCCTTAGCACAGCCGGCCAGCGGCCAAGCTACCAATCCCAAGAGGCCCCTGTCCCCGCCAAGTCCTCACGGGTGGTAGCAGAGGAAGAGGAAGCAGGGAACCCCCGAGTCTGCCGCTGCTTCCCTGGGGTGGGAGCCCTAGGACGGGATGGGATGTGGGGGGAGGGATGGGGTGGGGAGGGGAGTTTGCTCCGGCTGACAGCCCAGGCGGCCTCCCTGTTGCCCTCCTTCCTCCGCCTCCCACCAGCATCCCAGCCCCTCCTCCTCCAACAGCCAAGGTGAAAGCGAAAGCTGAAATCACAAGAAAAGGAAGTCTCCAAGTTATCTGTGCACAGTCCCCTGGCAGTCGTGCAGGATCCCGACCCCAGCGCGCCCCTCTTGCCCCTGTCTGCCTCCCCAACCTTTCCAGTCCCGCCCTTTGTCCCACCTGCCGAGGCTGGGGCAGCCTCCTCCCCCGCTCTCCGCCTCAGGACCCCTCAGCTCAGGCCATGCTGCAGGCAGACTGGAACCCCCAGGGGGGCTTCTCCTTCAAAAACTGCCAGAGGTAAGAGGGAGCCGCTCGGGGCAGGGTGGGGAGGAGGGTGTTGTGCTGTCCCTGATCCCCCTTCTCTGAAGACTCGGGGCACGCTGCTTTGAGTTTCTGGAAACTCGGATGAAAAGTGAAACTGATTGGGTGGGGGAGGGGAGGGGGAATCTTGGGGGTTGCTGCAGTTCCTACCCGGAAAGTCCTGAGACTGCTTCACGGGTGTGTGGGTGGCGGGGGAGACGGGGAGAAAAAACTATAAACTGGATTGAAAGGGTCTATGTTCTGGGGACCCCTTCGAATGCGATTCCTGACTCCAGAGGGTCTTTTCTTCCTTTTCCTACAGAAATGTATTTCTGGAGTCTTCCCTAAAGGGACTCCGAGTCCCCCACGCCCGAAAAACCGGTACCACCATCGCCGGCCTTGTGTTCCAGGTGAGGAGGGAGGGGAGAGGGGGTGCGAAGGACAGTGCCGGAGGGTGGGGAGAGGAATTGCTCCGGGAGCAGTGGGGAGATGGCGCTGGTAGAAGTTCCTGTAGTCCCAGGGCTGGAGTAAACCCCTACCTGCCTTCCAGGATGGAGTCATCCTCGGGGCGGACACCCGGGCCACCAATGATTCCGTTGTGGCGGACAAGAACTGCGAAAAAATCCACTTCATCGCCCCCAACATCTAGTGAGTCCCCTCTCCCACCTCCCCTCCCCTGATTCATCCCCCGACACCTCCTCCTTGGTGCACAGCGGTTAGAGCTGCAGGCGTCCATCACAAATCATCCAGGCCAACCCTCTTATTTACAAACGAGGAAACTGAGTCCACAAAGAAAGAAGCGAGTTAATGACGGAGTTAGAGGCTGCCTGAGATTGAAAATCATCCCTCTGGCTCCAAACCCAACTTTCCATACTTGATAGGAGCAGACCCTTTGCTCCAGGCCTCTCCCCGTCCCCCCAACCCTAGCCTAGCTTGACCCTCCCCCTACAAGCCTCTTTCTCTAACGCCGACTCTCCCCTCAGCTGCTGCGGGGCAGGGGTAGCAGCGGATGCTGAGATGACCACCCAAATGATGGCGTCCAACATGGAGCTCCACGCTTTGTCCACAGGCAGGAAGCCTCGGGTGGCCACCGTCACGCGAATGCTCCGCCAGATGCTGTTCCGGTACTGTGGGACCTGCGTGGGGAAGTTAAGAACAATGCTGGAAGATCTGGGAGGGAGGCAGAGAGTGAATGCTTGGGATGGGGCTGGAAGATAAATGGGTGGGAAGCAAGAGTGGGAGGGAAATGGGGCCGGTGGGGGAACCATGAGGTGGGGAGAAGAAATGATGATATATCTCCCCACAGCTACCAGGGCCATATTGGGGCCTCCCTGATTGTGGGGGGAGTGGACATCACAGGCCCCCTTCTCTACAGTGTGCATCCCCATGGTTCCTACAGCCGTCTGCTTTTCACTGCTTTGGGTGAGTCCCTGATTCCTAGTCAGACCTCCTTCACCTCACACTCCCAGAACTACAGAATTTCAGGTAGAAAATACCCAGAGGACCCCCCCCCCCCACCAATTTTATAATGAGATTCAGATAGCTTAGGTAACTGGCACAAGGTCACATAGGAAATAAATACAAAAATACAGATTCTAATAATCTAGGGCTTCCAACTTCAAATCTGACACTTTCCCTTTTTGCTTCCCTAGACAGGATGCCAATAATTGTTGGAAAGAGTTTCTTTAACACATTCTAAATCTGCTCCTGTGTAATCTCCATGTTTGCTAGGGAGCACAAGGAATAGAGTTATCCATCAGAAGAACTGAGTTAGGGTACTTATCTTACTAGCCCTGTGACCCTTGACAATTTATTTGCCCAGTCTCACTCAGCCTTGGTTTCCTTACCCATAAAATGAGCTCATTAACAGCACTCTTTCACTGGATTAACATGAGGATCCAAGTGAGATATGTACTTTGTAAGCTTTAAAGTGTTATAAAAATAATAGCTAATATTATTAATTAATTGAGACCTCTGAGACCAAATGTCTCTAAGGATATTTCCCCAACTCTACCTCCTCACCCCTTCCCCTCAAAAAACAAACCTCTAAGTCCTAGGTATATGTGGCAACAGACCAGGACAGGAGGTGTGTCTTAGGGGATTGTGGAAAGGGTCCATGGGGAGAAAGCTAAGGGAGACTGCCTAATACCTAACACTGCTCACCACTACTACCTTCCCTCACCTTCCAAAAGGCTCTGGACGGGAAGCAGCCATTTCTGTGCTAGAGGATCGCTTCAAACCAAATATGACGGTGAGAGCTCCTTCCCCTATCCTGTCCCTGGGCCACCACCCTCCTCCTCCTCATCTTCTCAGCTCTCTCCTGATCTCATTTCTCTCTACCTCCTGCTGTGCCGAAACCAGCTTCCTTTACCATAGGGAGCAACACTCTATGGAAGGATGTTTTTCTTATTGAAAACCCATCAGAGTCCTTGGGCTTGATTGAGAGGCTAGCGATAAGAACTTGGGGGATGTGGGAAGAAGCTGGGATGGGCTGAGCTCAGGACCTGTCCGCCACCTCCCCTGCTCTGTAAATGAGTTGAGTGGCAGATGCTTCCTCGGCCAGGAAATGAGAACACATTATGGGGCTGAATAGTGGAAAGTACAGGATGGCTTTGAAATGGGAGGCAGCCTGTTCCTAAGATAGAATGCCTGTAAAAAGAAAAAAAAAACATTTTGCAAACCTTAAGATGCTTCAGTGTGTTCTCTATTAGATAGGAGAGAGTGAGCAAATTGTAGATGGACCAGAGAAACTTTGTGGGGGAGGAGGGAAGGAGAAACTGTCCACAGGGTCTGCTTGGTCCCAGAGACAGAACTCGGTTCACTGAATACAAGTTATAGAGAGGCAGATTTTGACTGAATGTTCCCAAGGCCATCCGGCAAAGAGAATTCAGAATAAGTGAAGAAAGCCAGTCTCGTTCTAGGATAGATTAAGCCCCCAACCCTCAGCAAAGAAGAGTGAAGAACAGATCCGGGAGCTGGGGAAATCAGATTCTGCACCCAGACTGTGGTTGGTTCCCTTGGGTGGATATCCAGCCTCTGGGCTCACGGACTCATTTCTTTTGGATCTTTTTGTTCTGATTCAATTTGACCTTAAGTTTCCTAGAGAAAGGCCTTTAGAAGGTCTTTGTTTTATTTTTTAATTCTAGTAAAAAAAAGTCTTATCTCAATCCACCCACCCATGTGCCCAAAGGCCAATGAGATTGGCAAAGCTCTTTCCTCAGGATAACCCAATGAGAGAGGCAACTGCATTAAATAAAAGGACTTTGTCCATACTTGGGCTGGGCTGGGCTGGATCGCAGTGCCATAAGAGACTGAGCTTGGGGGGGGGGTAGAGAAGGGAGATGGGGAATCAGCTGCCTCACCTTCCTGAATAGAGCAAAGGAATGAGACTTGGGGAGAAAGAGCAAAGGAGGAAATGGGAGATGCCAGGGAGAATGGGTAGATAGGTGGATGGGGGAGGGGGACCAGGATTCTTGGAAAGGCTGATAGCATCCCAACTCGGAGATTCCCTCAGGAATTCCCTCACTCCTCTGTCCCCTTTACTCACACTGTTTTCTGCTCTGTTCATACCCTCTTCACTTCCCCCATTTCCCTTCAATTCTCTGTTCCCTCACTGTCCCCCTTTGCCATCTTTACCTCTATCTTCCTCACCTCTATATCCATTCAATTCCTCATCTCTTTATCTTAGTTCCTTCACCCTCTCCTATCTTGTCTCCTCACCACCTCCCCATATGCTTATTCTCAATAACTCACCTTATTTCTATGAACTCTCATTAACTGTCTATTCTCTATTCTTTCAATCCCTTCATTTCCTTTTCTTTCTTTCCTTCCTTCCTTTCTTTCTTTTGTTTCCTCTGAGGCAATCGGGGTTAAGTGACTTGCCCAGGGTCACATAGCCAGGAAGTGTTATATGTCTGAGACCACATTTGAACTCAGATCCTCCTGACTTCAGGGCTGGTGCTCTATCTACTGTGCCACTTTTATTTTTATTTTCTTTTATTTCTTTTTATTCTATTATTTTTCTTTCATTTCTTTTATTTCTATAAACTGAACGGCTCACTCTCCTCCTCCCTAATTCTTTCCCACCTCTGGCTGTCTCCCCACCATCTTCCAGCTGGAGGAAGGCCAGCAGCTGATAGTGGAGGCAGTGACTGCTGGGATCCTGGATGACCTGGGCTCAGGAAGCAACGTGGATATATGTGTGATCACTCAAGCTGGCGCCAAGATCCAGAGGGCAGTGAGCACCCCAGCTGTCATCTCTAAGAGGTGAGGAGCAGGATGGCAGGTGGAGGTGGGGAGGAATGTGTGGTGATGGGAGGACACAAGGGAAAGGGAGATATGGGGGAGAAGCATATGGGGAGGGCAGGAAGGATATAACCACAAAGGGTCTGGCCCATCCCCTACTCTTCAGACAGGGCAAGTATCGCTACCCAGAGGGAACTACAGCAGTGATGAAGGAGACTGTGACACCTCTGGCACTGGAGATGATTGAGGAGACTGTGCAGACAATGGAGGTGGAGTGAGTGAGCCCTAATAGTCACGGGGCCCCATTCAGGAAACTTCCAGAAAATAAAAGTTTTTGAAATCTTGAATTCCAAGAGTTTCTAGACCGTGTACCCCGTCATGGAAGGGATAAAAAGGCAATGCTGAATACATGTAGGTGCTTAAGAAACAACTGTTGATTAACTGACCCAGGATGGCAGGGAACAGCCCCAAGGATGAGCCCAAGACCTTCTCCCCAAGGTTTCCTCTAACAAGTGGGCATCCGAGGCTGCTACCACCACATGGAACCTTCCAAGCTCTGCTCCTCCCATTCAGTAGGACATCTTTTCTTAGTTCAACCCAGATAAATGCTGGGGTTTTCAGAAGATGCTTTACTGAATAATCATTGAAAAGATGAGTAAATAGGAAATTGTAGGGCTGGAGAGAATGCAGAACACAAGTCTCCTGAGGGTACTTCTGGCTCTGGGCTGGGGAGTCCTCCTGTCCTGGTCATCCTAAATCTGGACTACTAAGTCCATTTCTCTATATCTCTCCACCCATCTCCTTCTCCATCCTTCCATCAATCTATGATTCCTCTCAGGTGGGAGCTGCATGAGTTGACCTTTAAGGTTCCCTCTCATTCAGATGCAGTAATTTTATATTTAGTCACAGAGATTCTTCCCCAAATACAGGCTGCTTTGCAGATGCTTTCACACCCCTGCAATCCCTTTCTATGACTAATGTTTATAGGCATTCTATTTTTTTCCTTGACCCACTCATCATCCTGGACAGTCACCGGAAGTCTGAGTGAGGCTTAACTTTGCCCCTCATGCTTCTCCCCATCTAGTCTTGGCCCAGCTTCCATCTATAGCAGAGAGTGGAAAGAGCGCTGGTTCTGGAGTCCAGAGACCGAGATTTAATTTCAGCTTTGCTACTTTTGAGAAACAACACTGAGTAATGGATGGGCAGCTCATTTAGACCTGAGCCTAAAGCCCACCTCCAACATAAGTTGGCTGTCAGTCAGTTAAAAAGCATTATTAGGAGGTTTACCGTGTACCAGGTACTGAGCTAAGTTTTGAGGATGCACAGTCTGTGCCTTCAAGGAGATTTCATTCTAAGCAGGGAAACAACATGAAAAATAGTTATAAACCCAAGATAAATAAATGAAAGGGCTCTTAGAAGATCAGGAGGGGTTCTACAGGAGACTCTTCTTGCAGAAGGTAGAATGTGAGCTGAGTCCGAAGGAAGTGAGAAGACAGAGTGAGGAGAGGGTGTATTCTAAGAATGAAGAGCCAGGGGAAACAGATGATGTGTTTTTCTCAGACTCATGGAGATGAAGGGTCATATTTGAAAAATAGCAAGAAAAAAACGAGTGAAAAGATAGGAAACAGACAGACTGTGAAGGGCTTTGAATACTAAACAGAGGGCTTTATATTTGATATTGGAGGTAATGGAAAGCGACTGGAGTTTAACAACACCCCATTGGGCAACGTGGTCGGACTGTGCTTTAGGAAAGTCATTTTGATAGTGAATGAAAGATGGAACCGACTGGAGAGGGATTTAAGGCAGAGAGATCAGCTAAAGCTATTTCAACAGTCCAGGTATGAAGTAATGAGGGCCTTCACCAGGGCAGAAGCTCTGTGATTAGAGAAAAGGGGGTGGATATCAGAAATACTGAGAAGGTAGAAATAAGACTTGGCAACTGATAGGACACATAGGGTGAGTATGTGTGAGGAGTTGAGGATGGCCTACGGCTTGTCAGCCTAGGTGACCGAGAGGAAGGTGCCATCCTCAACAGTAATAGAAAAGTTGGGAAGAGAGGAGGATTTGGGGTAAAAATAATAAATTCTGTTTTGGACACATAGAGTTTGAAATGTTTCTGGGACACTCAATTAAAAGGCAGTTAGAGATGTGTGACTGGAGGCAAGAAAAATTAGGGTTGGATATAATAGATATGAGAATCATCAGCACAGAACTGACTCACTCTATTTGCAGGAAGGAGAGACAGGGAGAGAAAGAGAGTAGCATGAGAGAATGGGAAATCTGCCAAAGAAAACAGGACCACTTGTACAGCTAAAGGGGTTTGCTCTGGCAAGGGGAAGGGCCACTTCTATACATGAGACAGCAGTGAAAGAGAAAATATAAAGGAAGATTTTTAAGTGATATGAGAGGAACTTGAAAGAGAGGGAGCTCTCAGCAAATTGTTTCAATTTTTTCACTTGGGTCTGAGATAAGATTCTCAGCTGAGAGAGTAGAAAGAAGGGGGCTTGAGCAGGGATGAAAAGGCTTGGGAGAGCCATTGTGGTGAGTGGGAGAGTGAACCCAAAGGATTGTCTGGACACAATAAAGGCCCAGTGGAGATAATACATATACTCAATGGAGTGAGCCCACTCCTTGACTTCTTCCATCTCCATTCTACATGTGAATAACAGCAAAGACAGTGGAGAATGGGAATAATACAAGTAATACTGGACTTGTGCTTGGCAAGGGAGGATCAGAAATGGAATGAAATGACAGGTTTCAAGATAAAAGGACAATTATAGACATGACCTGATTCACTGTGGGGTAGAGACAGGAAAGAGAAAAGAACACAATCAGTGCAGAGGTGATGGTCTGGGCAAGAACTGAGGGGAGGAGGTAACTGGTGAGTAAATCACAGTAAACAGGGTAAGGGAACATAAGGCAGAAGGAAAGGTGGAATGAAAAAAATATGATTAGAAAAAGGAATTCCAGTGTTCACAAACATGGAAGTAGAATACACTGGGTGATGGTAAGACCAAAAGTGTGATACCTCTGAAGAGGAGTCCGGGAGGAGATCATGGGAATTAATTAGATTAAAGAATTAGAAAGTTGGGGCACTTGAAAGTGTCAATGTTTATATTGAAGAAGCCTAGTTTGAGGAGTAGAATTAGAGTGAAGAGAAAAACTGAACCAGTAAGGAAAAAAAAATGTTGTGGGAGAGAGTAGTGGTCAATAGATGACAGCTGCCTGAATCTTAATTGTGATAACATGGGATTGGATGATCCTCAAAGAAGGACATTGGGAGACTTCAATCTTCACTTAAACTCCTGGATATCTTGGCAATCCTCTGCAAGTATATATTTCAGAGAAGGCGTCCATCTGCTGGAAGAGAGTTTCCTCACCTGAGCTCCCTAGTCAAATGAAATCACAGTTCCAGTTTCCATTCCCATCTATTATTTACTTCTTTTGTGACTCATCTCTCTGAGGCTGCAAAATGGTGAGGGTGGGACCATAAATGCCCCTGATTCCTCTTACAGACATAAATGCCCAGGTAGGAGACATTTTTGCAACGACTTCCATCCCTCTGGGGAACCAAGGGAGCCACTGCAAGTTCCCATAAGGAGAAACAAAATTGTCAGTCACAGGAAGTGGATTCCTTATTTTTTATCCTTTGGTCCTTCATACAGATATCTTGCTCACCACATGGGGAACTGGAGTTGCCAGTGGCTGATTTTGGAATAGGGCTTGCTGTCACCAGGAGATAAACAGCAGCTGTCTTTGGGTATGTGTCAATGGTGGTCGCAGGCTGCCCTAGTCTGAGACATTATCTGCCTCCACCAGACAACCTGCCTGGCCATGGGCAGATCAAGATCATTTTTGCTCTGTTTAACTTACTACATGACCCCAGAATATTGACTCCCAGGGTCCTATAAATGTGGGGGTCCTTCAACAGAGAGAAGAAATTCCAGACATGGGGTGAGGGCAGAACCATACATTATTATTTTAAGTATCTTTGAGGAGTATTTCACATCATTCTCTGGGCAAATTCAGAAGATAGTCACCTTTAGTTTTCAAACTAACCTTTGGCTACCAGTACCAGCTTTAGGGCTGTGCCAGAGAGACTGAAAAGACCTCTTGGCTAGCGGTTTGATTACAGTGCTCCCTGGTGGACAATACTTTCTCTTGAATAATTAATTATAGAGTAACATACTGCCTTCCTATAGAGGCTTGGAGGTGACCCATGAGCTGATTTGGGGTGCTTACGCTATCTCAGTGCTTTAAGTCTCAGAGTGGATGCACCAAGGGTTACATGTGATCCTAATTAACCTATACAAGCGCCATCCCTCCTTGAGTATAACCTGTCCAGCCAAGCTGCGAGCAAAGACTGCCTTTCTTTTTCTGTTTCAAGACTCATCCTGATCCAACTATTCCAAAGAGCAATTTGGAACCATTCCCAAAGGGCTATAAAATCATACATATCCTTCAACCCATCAATATCTCTACTAGGAATCCCAAAGAGATCACAAAAAATGAGAAAGGACTCACTTGTACAAAAATGTTCATAGCAGCTCTCTTTGAGGTGACAAAGAATTGGAAATCGAGAGGATGCCCATCATTTGGGGAATGGCTGAATAAACGATGGCATATGAATGGAATGGAATACTATAAAACTGAAAACTATAAAAACTGATGAGCAGGAAGATTTCAGAAAAGCCTGGAGAGACTTACATGAACTGATGCTGAGTGAAAGGAGCAGAATCAGGAGAACATTGTATACAACAACAGCAACATTGTACAGAAGATCAACTCTAATAGATCTTGCTCTTCTCAGCAATACAATATCTAAAACAACTCTAAAAGACTCATGATGGAAAATGCTCTCCACACCCAGAGAAAGAACTAGTCTGGATGCAGATTAAAGCACACTATTTTCACTTTTGTTTGTTTATTTTTCTTACTCATGATTTTCCTCTTCTTTCATAACATGAATAAAGTGGAAATGTTTAATATGATTGTATATGTATGATCTACGTCATATTCATTGCTATCTTAAAGACGGGGGAGGAGAAGGAGGTGGGAAAAATAGAAATCAAAATCTTTTAAAAGCAAATGTCAAAAAACTAATAAATTTTAAAAGAAAAAGACTCACTTAGCTTCCTGTGAGACCTTCTACAGTCCAATGCCATTCATTCTGCCTTGAGTCTTAGCTTATTGGTAGAGCCAAATTGAAGGACACACCCTGTATCCAAAGATCATTCATATTTCCCTTAGGTCTGGTTTTAAACAGTACCTATTTTCTCAGATTCTGGGTGCCAAGATAAGTTCTGATACCCCCAGGGATGGGTGCTTTTCAGGATACCATTTTGTAATTTGAGTATACTATAAACATTTTACACAGTCACAAACTCTAGATACCAATTAATTAGTGCGCCCATTTACGCTAATGAAAGTTTCAGAAGGAGGCTGGACCTAGGGCCCAGATCCTGCCCAACACCTTGTTTGGAGATCCAGTGCCTTTTGGGTCCATGAATTCGGCCTGTATGGCCTCCTGTGTCCAGTGTGGAACCTCCGGGAGAAGGAGATGGGACAGCTTATTGCTGATATAGTTTTCATCTTGTTGGATGCTGTTCCATGCCCTTCATGTGCTTATAATCTTGGTCTGGATTCTAAAGCCATCACTAGAGGACTGGACCTTTTCAATAGGAATTCTGGCTCTGCTTCTTGATCTTGGGGAGAACACTTCCTAATAGAGCTTCCTAACAGAGCCTGGGGAAGTAGTGGGTTCCCCATCACTGGAAGCTTTCAAGTGGAAGCTGTCTGGCCAGTAGTCAAGGCTGCTGATGAAGGGGTTCCCATTGGACTAAGGTCCCTTCCATCTCTGAAATTCTGTGGGTCCAGTTCCTTCATCTCTACATAGCAGGGATGATCAAGGAAAGCCCTAATTTTCTGGACCAGGAACAATGCCCAGGGAGCTCCTTGCTGAGAGTAAAACAAGGAAACTCCCAATTGGTTGGTCTCTAGTGACAAGAGGCATTTAAGATGAGAGCGCAGAGGAGAGACTCCAATGGTTTACAAAAGAATCTGAAGAAAAATAGAAGATAGCAGGGCTTTCTCTTCTCCTAGGCAGCTTGTCGCAGTAGCATCGGGCAACAGAACTATATGTTTGTCTAGGTAGACCTGAAATTGGGCCTGGAGGTCATGCTGCCTTCTTCTACCTTCTTTCCATTTCCTTCCCCCTAAGCATTAGCCTATGACCAGTGATGCTGAAAACGGACATTTCAAGCCTAGGCAAAGTTTGCTTGTGAGTCACGTTCCTAAGTTAGGGATTCAAGTATCAGCTGATGAGAAGGAGGAGGATTTCCTTAACAGAGGATTTTTTGGAAGAGAAGATGAGCACCTCCAGGATCATCCTGTATTTGAAAGACTAAAGATAGCCATTTGCTAGCTAATTGAGAAATATGTCTACTAAAAGTAAATGTGAAACAATCAGATTACTTGTCTTCTTGGGGAGGGGTGAGAGGAGGAAAGGAGAAAGAAAAAAAACAGGAACTCAAAATCTTATAAAAGTGAATGTTGAAAAACTATCTCCATAGGTAAGTGGAAAAAATTAAAATACTATTAAATTGAAAAATATGTGAAACTATCTGTTGAGCATTACTACAAAGATATCTTTGTTGTTGTTTTATGTTTTCTGAATTTGTTATGTACCTATGAATCTTTCTGCATTCCATACAGTTTCTGTGATAGAGAAAATAAATGATTGTCCTATGCCTAATATCCATTTTGTACAGTAAGTGTCATTTCTGCAAGAAATTGGTTGCCACCAATTATGTATGTCCCTAAACATGGGCCATATACTACACTTGAATTTTTTATTATTCATTTAAAATTTTTCAGTTTCAAATTCTCTTACTCTCTCCAGCCCCACCCCTATTCACAATATAATTCCCATAATACATGTGAAATCATACAAAACATTTTCATATTAATCATGTTGTAAGAAAAATAAAGTGGAAAAATATGCTTCAATATTCTCTCTCTGACTATGGATAGCATTTTTCATCATGAATCCTTGGGAATTGTCTTAAATCATTGCCTTAATGAGAGTAGTTAAATCTTTTATAATTGATCATTGTTAAACTATTGCTATTACTGTATACAATGATCTCCTGATTCTGCTCACTTCACCTTCCATCAGTTTAAATAAGCCTTGTCAAGTTTTTTCTGAAATCACCATTCTTATTCTTTCTCATAGCACAACAGTATTCCATTATACTCATACTATGACTTGTTCAACCATTACCTAATTAATGAGCATCTCTTCAATTTCTAATTCTTTGCCATTTTTGTATTTCTGGATCCTTTTTTTTTTCTTTAGCAATATTTCCAAATTGTTTTCCAGAATGATTGAATCAGTTTACAAGTCTACCAATAGCACATTATTGCCCCTATTTTCCCCTATTATCCTTACTGTCCCCCTTTATAACTTCCCTTTCCTGTCATGTTAGCCAACCTAAGCTTCACTTTAGCAATTTTCCTGAGATTGCTCCAGGCAAGGGACATACCAGAGCTAAAGAAATCTGAATCCTACTCAGATTCCTCAGGGCTAAACCAGTGTTGGTAAGCAGAGACACCTATCTTTGAATTAGCAAAATGAGAGAAATGGGGAAAGAAATTCCTTCTCCCTTTCTGGAAATCCAAAGAAGAGAAAACACTGGGAAAGAATCAAACAAGACTTTAACTATTTCTCTTGCTCTTCTTATAGATTGGGTGGGGTTTGGCTCTTCCTGATACTTGGAAGTCACCAATGATTTTTGGTATAGCACTGTTTTGGGGATTAGTCTGGGACACCTCAGTAACGATGCATGTTCCTCAGTAGGATCAACACCATGGGAAGTTTCTCAGTCTAGCCTAATTACCCTTTGCTACATATAAAATGAGGCAGCTGGACCTAATAATGGGCACCTTATCTCCAAGGTCTAAATCTATGATATCTAAGATCTATCTCAGTTCCAAATCATATCTATGAATACCTAACAATTCCCTCCCTCTTCCTATGACCTGAGGCATCCATATTCTTATCTCATCACATACAATTGAAAACTTTTTCATACATTCCCCCCAACCATCCCACCAGAACTGCAGTGGGTGAGTATGTGGATGGGTGGGTGGGAGAGAACTCAGGCACAATGGAGCAACTCAAAGGAAACCTGAGATGTGCAAATCTAAAGCCATCTCTGTCCCAAAGGTCCAAGCGGACTGTCTGTGTCCAGCCTTCCAAGATCATACTGAACTGGACACACTGCACCTGACCCCGACATGGAAATGTCCTCAGTCCTCTTCAAGTACAGAGGACAAACAACAACTGATTAGAAAGGGATTAGTTAAGGGAGATCCTTTATCTCCAAGTTTTATATCCTTCATTATGCTGCAGTTAATCATTTTATCCTGATATCTCCTCTCCAGGAGGTTCACCACCAGGCTCATGGAGGAGCTGCAATCTATAACGGAAATGAAATCACAGATCTTTGAAATACTGAGGTCCAAGAGTCACACTTAGGAGACTGGGAGGCACAGCCAGGTATACGATTGAATTCCAATAAAAGAAGGCTCTATAGATGAGTAGAATCATTTGGTGGCTGGCTTAAAGCCCTCCAGTTCTGCCACACTCAATGGATCACCTAAATCTGGGCAGCTAGCTCTCTGAGTTGGAAGTTAGGAGGAAGGTAGGTTCTATAGCGTCTTAAGGTTTGTAAAGAACTTTTTCTCAACTTTGGGCATAACATTATATATTATTATTATCATTTAAGAGCTAAACAAACTTCAGAGAAGTGACTATGAAGGTCACACAATCAAAAAGTGACAGAATAAAGTTTTGATCTTGTCTTTTTAAAATTAATTTTTATATATATCTTTTGTTTTTAACATTACCTCTGTTTCCCTTTCCAGATCTCAGAAGGCCAACTCATATAACAAATACTATTTTTTATTATACCTTTTTATTTATAAAATATATGCATGGGTAATTTTTCAGCATTGACAAATTGCAAAATCTTTTTATCCAATTTTTCCCCTCCTTCCTCCCACTCCTTCCCCCAGATGACCAATACATAACAAATACTATTTTAAAAACGAAAGGAAGGAAGAGAAGGAGGGATGGAGGGAAGGATGGAGAGAGAGATGGAGAGAGGAAGGGATGGAGGAAGGAAGAAAGGAAAGAAGGAAGGAAAGAAGGAAGGAGGGGAGGAAGGAAGGAAGGAAGGAAGGAAGGAAGGAAGGAAGAGGAAAACAGAAAAAAATTCTACAAAACAAATCAAAAATCTGAAAACATGCAACATAACACTGTGGACTTCCTGCCTCATTGAAGGAGTAGGATGAGGTGTATTCTCATTTCTCTTCTTAAGAGCCATGTCTGAATTTATGCATTCTAAATCTAAATTCACTATTTTTCATCTGGGCCTAAATCCTCAATTTTCCTGTCATCTATGCATGGGTTTTTTTTCTCCCTACCTCAATAGAAGTCATTATTCTTCCTTTCTGATCAATAGTTTGGCTGGATACATACCGTTTTAAACGGGATCGTTTTGTGGACTACTATTTAAGTGAGATTCTGGACTGATAGAGAGAATGATTATTCATTGTGTACCTGTGTGAGGGGCAGAATGGACCCAGGAGCTTTGGAAAGAAGAGATATTCTTCTTCGTTCCTGTTATGAAAAAGAGACACTCACACATATAGTTCCAAACCCTCTTCAGGACCTACTCTGGGAAAAGAGAAAATATTTTAAAAGGCAAATATATAGAGGAAAGGCAGCACATCAATATGCCCTTGGTTTCTAGCTTGCCTCCACAGAGACTTTGGGGAGTTTCTGTGATCAAGATCTCTTTCTTGGTTGAGCTGAGATAACTTTTTCATTCATTCTATGACTTAATATATATTATATATTCTGTGACTGATATATTCTAATATATATAATTTCTCCAATTTCTATTTGCTCTTCGTGAGAATAAACGAGTTTATTCACTATTTACTATTTGGGATGATCTTTTGTGTAACCAATATTTGGTGGAAAGTAATCAAATCCATGGATATAAGTCTGGGTTATGCTTTCCCCTTTAAAGGATTTTTTAAAGTCTTTTTTTTAAAGCAAAAACATTTCTATATAAATCATATTGTAAAAGAAAACACAGATTTTTCCACCCCAATTTTTTAAAAAAGCCTTCAAGAAAAATAAAGTTAAAAAAAGAGAGAGTATAACTCAATCTGTAACCAGATACAATCAGTTACTTCTCTGAGTATGGATAGGATTTTTCATTTTTAAGTCCTTCAGAGTAGTGGTGGATCATTGTACTGCTGAAAATAGCAAAGTCATTTACAGCTGGTCATCCCAGAACATTGTTATTTCTTTGTATACAATACATTTCACTTTCCCTGAGTTCATGGAGGACTTTCCAGGTTTTTTTCCCCATAGAATAATATTCCAAGGCATGCACCACAATTTATTCAGCCATTCCCCAATTTTTTGGGGGGGATTCCCCTCAATTTTTAAAAGGATTTTAAAATGTATACACATACTTTTTTGTGGGAAATTTTATATTTCTTTTTTTTTCATAGGACTACTTATTTTTAGCACTTATTTTTTAAAATTTTGTGTTCCACACTGGGAAATGAATGTAAACTGTTTGCATTTTTGTTTTTCTTCCCAAGTTATTTTTACCTTCTGAATCCAATTCTTCCTGTGCAACAAGAGAACTGTTCGGTTCTGCACACATACATTGTATCTAGGATGTACTGTGACATATTTAACATGTATAGGACTGCTTGCCATCTGGGGGAAGGGGTGGAGGAAGGGAGGGGAAAAGTCAGAACAGAAGTGAGTACAAGGGATAATGTTGTAAAAAATTAACCAGGCATGGGCTCTGTCAATAAAAAATTATTTTAAAAAATTGTGTTCCATATTCTCCCCATTGAGGTATATTAATAAGTAAAGTTATGTTGAATGCAAAAAATAATGACCCTTGACCAAATACATTTAGTGGAACTGATAGACATAAATCTAATCTGGTACCCCACTTTCTCTGAAAAGAAGAGTGGCTAGCCTTATTACCTTTCTCTATCTCCAGGGGAAAAAAAATCATAATTTTCTTTGGGAAGGGAAGGGAGAAATTTCCCGAAATAACTACTAATGTCTCACTATGAGCCACATTTAGACAATGTTGACATAGACATTTTATAGGGACAATACACACTTAACATTACATTCAATTGTTTCCATAGCAACTATCTCAGCTCCATCTACTCTTATACAGACTACCTTGTTTTAGAAGACCCTAGCCTTTTTGTAGCGATTGAATGATTTTAAAAAATACTGTACTGGATAAAATAAGTAATTTTGTTTATATGAAATTGAAAAGCTTTTGCATGAGCAAAATTAATACAAGTAGGAGAAGGGAAATGGTAGATTGAAAAAAAATCATTGCATCTAATATCTCTGATAATGATTTGCAATCTAAAATATGTAGAAATGAAAACAAACATAAGACTAAAAGCTATTTCCCTAATAGAGAAATAGGACAAGGATATGAACAATTCTCAAAAGAATTACAAACTATTCACAGCCACATGAAAGAATATTCCATATCACTAATAATAAAAGAAATGCAAATCAAAACAAATTTTCCTCAAACCCAGTAAACTGGGCAAGGATAATAAAAGATGGGAATAGTTAATGTGGAGGACTTGTGGAAAGATGATCTCAGTAGAGCATTGTTACTGGTGCTAGGGGGACCATGAATGTGGAATAATATGTTTAATATCAGACTTTTTTTGATGTTAGCTAATTTTGTGGAATCCTATTTCTTTCTTTCTTATTTTAAATAATCATTATAAGGGATGATTCTTTGTAAGAAAGAAGAGGGAGGAATATAATGGCAAATATAACTGATATAAAAACAAAAAACACCAGTAAAAGTGTTTTCAAAGAAAAAATATTACAGATATGTATATATACAAAATAAAGAAGCATTATGCTCCTAAAATAAAAATAAAGATACTATACTTTTTTATGTGATTTAAACTTTAAGATTTAATTTTTTAAAATTAAAATTTTGATTGTGTACAGATCTTTTTGTAAAGTGAATATTAATATAAAAATTAATATGGCTACATATTTGAAGTCAAATAGTATGAATAGTTTAGTAATATTTCTCAAATAGTTTTACAGATTGGACATGTATATTTATATTGTATTTAATTTATACTTTAACATATTAACATGTATTGGTCAACCTGCCATCTGGGGGAGGAGATGGGGGGAAGGAGGGGAAAAATTGGAACAAAAGGTGTGGCAATTGTCAATGCTGTAAACTTACCCCTGCATATAACTTGTAAATAAAAAGCTATAATAAAAAATAAATAAATAAAAATAGTTTTACAAAATGATTAAATCAATTCCATTTATATCTTCTTGGTTAATTTAAAAAGGACCTACTATAATGTGCATTCCCTTGTTTTCAGCAATTTGTGACATTTTTCATATGAGTTTGCAATTTCTTTTGGAAGTTACTCATCTCAAAACCTAAGACTTGTATGAAGCGATGCAAAGTAAAGTTCACAGAACCAGGAGGACAATTTAAACAGTAACAGCAATATTTTAAAGACAATCAACTTTGAAAGAACTAGTAATTATGATTAACACTACTGACCAATCACAATTCCAAAAGAGGTAAATATGCTATTTACTCCAGGTAAAGAACTAGTGGATTCAGGTTGCAGATTAAAGCCTATTTCTTCTCTTTTTCTTTCTTTGTTTCTTTGTTTTTGTTTTTGTTGTTGGCAGGGCCAATGGGGAACATGGCTAATGAGGGCATTTGTTTTGTATGAGTACTGTACTCTATATTTGTAATGGGTTTTGTTCTCTTGTCTTCTCAATGAATGGAGGTGGGGAAAGAATATGAAACTGAAAATCAAATCAAATTAAAAAAAGAAAACTTCTATCTTTTGGCCATTAATCAACTGGGAAATAACTTTTGGTCATATCTTTGTACAAATTTCCCATATATCCAGAACAAAATGTCTATCAGAAATATTTGATGTAAATATCCCCTTCCCCATATTAGAAATTTTCTCTTATTCTAGTTCATGTGAAAACTTTTTAATGTCATATAATTCAAAATGTTTCCTTTTTTATGCATATATAGAGATAGATATATAGACACACACACACACACACACACACACACACACACACACACACACACACACACAAGATTCTCCCCCTAGCCATAGGTATGAAAAGCACCTTTTATTAGCTAATTATTTTTGTGAGATGATCTTTTATATTTGTGTTGAATATTTATTTGGAGTTTTGTAGCATATGTTTTAAGTTATTTTCTACTAAACTGATTTTCATATTTCCTGTCACAAAAAGAAACTTTCTGTATCATAGCTTTTTGGATTTATTGAATACTAGGCTAATATATTACATTACTTCTGAGTCTTATTTATCTACTCTATTCAATTAATCTACTTGTCTATTTTTTAACCAACAAGAGGATAGTTTTGACAACTGTTTTATAATATAATTTTAGATCTAGTCATGTTATGCCCTCTTTCTTTTTTTTTCCTATTTAGTGGGGAGCAGTCTTACATGGAGTGTATAGGTATTAGGTATTCTGGAAAGAGATTTAAGTGTTGGATGGTGATAGGATGGAGTCAATTGTTGTTAGTTGTGCTTTATTTAGATTTAGAACTATACTTTTTTGTGGTCGCAAAGAACTGGAAACTAAGGGGATTCTTATCAATTGAGGAATGGCCGAATAAATTGTAGTATATAAATGTAATGGGATATATATGGTTGTGCCATAAGAAGTGATGGAGGAGATGATTTCAGAAAAATCTGGGAAGTCCTGTATGAACTGATGAAAAGTAAAGTGAGCAGAACTAGGAGAACAATCTACACAGTAATATTGTAATACACAGCAATATTGTAAAAAAAATTCAATCAACATTGAAAGACTTAGTAACTGATCAACATGATTACTAAAATCCAAAAGGATTCATGATGAAACATATTATCCACTTCCAGAAAGAGAACTAATGGACTCAGAGTACAGACAAGCATTTTCCCCCCTCTTTCTTGTCTTTTTTTGTGGGGAGGAAGGAGGAGAACATCTCAATGCAGAAATTTGTTTTGAATGACCATACATATTTGTAATAACTTTTGCTTTTCTTATCTTTTCATGACATGGGGGAAAGGAAAAGAATTTAAAACTGAAAAAAAGATTTAGAATTAGAAAGGATCCTTAGAATATCTTTTCCCATTGGTTTGAAAGACAAATTTCACCCCTCCAATTCTCTCCCAAGCTGACTGCCCTTGCTGAAGAAATTCCATTCTTGTTCCTTCCAAATGGAAAGGAGAGTTCTTTGATCTAGGGGGAGAGAGAAAGGAAAAGAGGGGGAGAAAAAAGAGAAAGAGAAAGGAAGAGAGAGGAGGAGAGAAGGGAAAAAAGGAGAAAGAATGTCAGGGAAGGAACTGTGACAGAGTAGTCTCAGCCTGATGATCAGTCTTCTCCATACTCCATACTTTGCTTATTGGGGTTAGAGAAGGCTACCAGAATCCCAAATGGAAATGGCTGGAGGAGGGGATTCTTGGGACTAGAGAAGGACAATTCTAGCCAAGCTGGTGAGAACCATACACCTGGATAACGATAAGCTTAAGGTTGTGGATAGGAGAGAGGGCCCCCCCACCCTGTTTTGTACCCTAGCTTGGCAAGAACACACAGAACTGGGAGTCCCCAGATCCACACAAAAGCACTTCCCCCACTCCACCCCACGACCCACTTTCTCTTTTATGGTTCAGACTTCGCTCCCACCCTAGCCCTTAGACAAAGTAAGCCCTTTTGTCCCCAGCCCTTGCCCCTTTTTCCTCCTCCCACTCCCCATTTCTGCTCTTCGCCTCTCTGTGGGGTGTCTGTGTCACATCAGGCCTTCATCAGGGGCCGTGCTGGTCTCCGACTTGCTGACCCTCTAAACCACAGGGATGGCCTTCTCCTGCACTGCCCGCAGCCCCTAGCACAAGGCGGGGGTGGGGGTGGGTCAGTGAAGGCTCCTGAATTTGACTGACTCCCTCTTGGTAGCCTCCTCGGATTCACACAGGAAGGCTCTCCCTCCCCACCCATCCATGTTTGCTTCCATTGTTTTCTGTCTCCTCTCCAGCCTCCCATCACAATCATGGGAGCCAGAGCTAGGAGGCACCAGAGAGATCCATTAGTTCCACCTTCTCCATTTATAAATGGATGACATGCAAAACAAGGAGTCACTTAGCCAAGATTACATACATAGTGAGAAGCAGAGTGGGCACTTGGACCCGGGGCCTCTGGCTCTGGCAGTGCACTAGCCCACTGTTTGTGTAATCTGTCTCCCCAACTCTCTCCTGCCTTCACCCACCGCAGCCATGCTCAACAGTTCTCATCCAGGGGCTTCTGGCAACAAGGTAGGAAAGAAGGGGTTGTATCCCCATTAGGATTCATCTCTGGGGCCATGAGATGGGACTGGATCTCCACTCACATCCCCCAGAAAAACCACTTCTTGCCCAGTTTTGGGGCCAATCTTTTAAGTCTGAGAGGAAGAACATAGTAGGACAGGGGTCCTGAGAGTCGGGAGGTACGTAGCTACATGGACCTCCCCAAAAAACCAGTCAGAGCGCATCCCGGGGGCTGAAGCAGGACTCTCCTTCCCCCCTCCCCAACTATTCTTTTCCCCCTTCCCTCTTTCCCTGGATT
The DNA here is from genome assembly GCF_016432865.1 of Antechinus flavipes. Classification (NCBI taxonomy): domain Eukaryota; kingdom Metazoa; phylum Chordata; class Mammalia; order Dasyuromorphia; family Dasyuridae; genus Antechinus; species Antechinus flavipes. Next base: position 60,168,654 of record NC_067399.1, read on the forward strand.
CTGGAGCTCTGAGAACTAGTGTGTGAAGGAAGGCCTTTTCTGTACCCAAAACCAAGGGAAAAAACAAGCGCCCCTGAGGAAAGGGCAGCCTCCCAATCAGACTAGTGGGAGTCTTACACCTGTGGGTAAATTCAAGCCTGAAGAGCCCATCCTTCTATGTATGTCCTCGTGGGTAGCCTCTGGCTTGGGAGATCTCCCTCCCTGCCCTGCCAAATCCCCTCTATCAGGACAGAGTATGTGAAGGGGCAGTCAAGTCACAGCTGGGTTTGCACTGGAATAAGGCCCAAGGTCTCTGGATCTCAAGCCCTATAAAGCTCTGCCCTGTCCTAGAGCCTGACCCAGACAAATCGGCAGAGATGGCAGCGCTGTGGGCTCTTCTGTGCCTGGCCTTCCTCGGCTCTTCCTACGGTAAGCCAAGCCAGCTCCCCTGCCCCATTCTCCCGTTCCCATCCCCAAGTCCCCTCTTCGCCTGTGCTCGAGCCACTGTACAGCCACTTCAAGGCAGCTGAGACTTAAACCTGGGTGTTTTGATCCCCAGTTCATTGCACTTTGCTGTTTCACAACTCTTAGAAATTCCCACACTCCATACTGAGGGACCAATCCTCCCAAGAGGGAGGATTCCTCCTTCTTCCTAACAGCCCTTCCTGAATTCTCCAAGGCCCAACCATGCTCTGAGCTTAATGCTCACTGAGGTCCTCCCATACAGGACTTGTGTTGAACCTCCTAACTCTCCTAAGTCCTTGCCCATCAATTCACAGGTTTCAGCTCTTCCTTCCAACAGTCCATATGGTGGCAGGGACTCCGAGAGGCCCCAGAAGGGAGGCTTTTGGGAGAGGAAGGGCAGGTGGGCTTTCTGGGGAGCAATCTGGAGCACATCCTTAACCCAAAAAGCTTTCATGGCCCATTTCCACTAGGGCACCAACCCTACCTGTATAAGATAGGTATGATCACTTAGTCTCGATGAGCCCGTTTTCTTCATATTTAAGAATATTTATAGGGTTATTAAAATTCTATACATTTTATAAATTTTACTTTATAAATGCAAGTCCTTATAATGGTTAAGCTACGATAGGGTTTTTCTGTATTGCCCATTATAGGCTGTGGAATCCCAGCCATTAAACCAGCTCTGAACTTCAACCAGAAGATTGTCAATGGAGTAAATGCTGTGTCAGGCTCCTGGCCCTGGCAAGTGTCTCTGCAGGTAATGGCTTACCTCCGGTAAGGAAGAGCAGGAGACAGAGGAGGTGGGAATAACGGAGGAGAGTAAGAAGAGGAAAGGGACTTATGACAGAATCAGGATCCCAAAAAAGATCTTGACAGGCTACAGCATTGAAATTCAATAAGAATAAATATAAAGCCTTAAATAGGCTCCAAAAATTAACTTTACAAGTACAGGATGGGGAAAGACATGATTAAAATGCAATTCCTCTTAAGTCTGGAGAGGGTGTGGCAGGGCAGGGCAGGGTTGGTGGGATGCAGGCTGGCTAGGGATCAGCACTGTGACAACTGGACATCGGAAAAAGGTTGCATGTGGCCTTGGACCAAGCCAGAGAGCTTCCAAGAATATTAAGTGATCGTTCCTCTAGTCTGCCCATGTCAGACCACATCTAAATCAGGCATTATGTTCAGTTCTGGGCAGCAAAGGTTAAGGATCCTAGTAAGTGAGAGTTTGTGGGATAGGATAGCTGGGATGGGGGAAAGCCTTAAGCCAAGTCCAGTGACATCAGGGAAGAAACTGGGCATGTGGATGTTTAGCCTGGAGAAGGGAAAATGAGGGGGAGAGGAAGAGGAAAAGAAGAAAGCAACAGCTGCCTTCTGTCTGGCTCCAGAGCTTTGGGTGGATATCACAGAGGCAGCTTGGGAAACCTTCCTGACAATTAGACCCTGTCCCAGAGTGGGATGGCCCGCCCCAGGAGGTGGCTGGCTCCCCTTCTTTGGAGCTCCTTTTCTCTGATGGCAGCTGAGGTCACTTCTGGGATTCACTTTACCCATGAGTCCCAGAAGTCATGAGACTGGCCTAAGATCACGCAGTTAGTAAGTAGCTGGGCCAGAATTCAAACCCAGATCATCTGTCTCAAAATCCAGAGTTATCCCTGCTAACAAGGACAAAGCTAAGGAGAGTCAGAGCAGGGTTCCTATCTGAAGTCCAGGGACACCCTCTGGACACCCGTCATCAGCTCTGATTCAGGACTCTAGCCTAGGAATAAACCTAACAGGCTGTTTCCGTCTCTCCTCCTCTCTACAGGACCAAAGTGGTTTTCACTTCTGTGGAGGTTCCCTCATCACCCAGAACTGGGTCATCACAGCTGCTCATTGCAACGTGAGGTGAGGACCTTAAAATGAGATTCCTTTAGAGTCACAGGACCTGAGGCCCGCGGAGGCCCAGCTCCAATAATGGCTCTCTGACCTACTCCACAGTGACCCCTCCACCAAGTCCTGGCCTAAGGCACCTGCCCCCTCCACGGCTGTCATCAGCCCTAGGCCCACTGGCCTTTCTTTTCATCTTGCCCATTACCCCATCTCCTTCTCGCCATAGCCCAGGCCGTCACCTGGTTGTCCTTGGAGAATATGACCGCTCATCTAATGCAGAACCCATTCAGGTCAGGAGTATCTCAAAGGTGAGCATGGGAAAGGGACCGATCCAGCAGGCCCTGAGGTGGGAGATGCGGAAGTGAGACAGGCCCCGGCCCTCAGCCCCCACCTGTCCTCACTGAGACTGGTTCCCACAGATCATCACCTACCCTGGCTGGAATCCCAACACCATGAACAATGACCTCACCCTGGTCAAGCTGTCCTCCCCTGTCCAATTCACCTCTCGGATCTCCCCCATCTGTCTGGCCACCGACAACAACATTCCCCAGGACTACACCTGCGTCACTACCGGCTGGGGCCGCACCAGTGGCGTAGGTACGTGGAGGGGAGGCGTCTCCATCCCGAGGGACAGCACTGTGCGCGGGCTCCGGGGCCATCCGGGAGGATGGCTGGGCTGGGGGTTCCCTAGCCGAGGAGGAGGGAATGATTTCTGTCTGTGCTTACAGCCAACACCACCCCAGCCCGGCTCCAGCAGGTGGTCCTGCCCCTGGTGACCGTGAGCCAGTGCCAGCAGCATTGGGGCAGCCGCATCACAGACGCCATGATCTGTGCAGGAGGCGCCGGAGCCTCTTCCTGCCAGGTAATCTGAAAGCTCACTAGGGCCTGAGGGAGCCCCCAAAGCATCAAGGGCTCAACCCAGAATCAATGTTCAGTCGGGTTAGAGCGCCAACTCTCCCTTGGGAACCCTCCGGGTTATCTCACAGGAGCTGGTGACCATTCCCAGGATGAATGGGGCTCCCACGATCGGCTCAGTCCAATGCCAATGACCTCCCTGTCATTCTCGCTCCCTGTTCAGCGGCCTTTCTCCTCTCCACTTCTCTCCAGGGTGACTCCGGGGGCCCCCTCGTGTGCCGCCGTAGCAGCCTGCCACAAGCACCTTGGATCCAAGTTGGCATCGTGTCCTGGGGGACAAGCAACTGCAACGTCCGGGTACCAGCCATGTACACACGCGTCAGCAAGTTTTACTCTTGGATCAATCAGATGGTGTCCAGCAACTAAAGAGCTTGAAAAAGGAGCCCACTCAAACCCAAATGCCCTTCCTCTCTATTCCCTGAAGCACAATAAATTCCCCATCTTCTCCCAAGGCTGGACTGGTTTTTCCCTCAGGCTCTTCCACCTTGGGTGACCACAGGTGTGGGAGCTGGGTGAGGATGAGGTGGGACTGGCCCGAGGAGGGGGCCGCTGGGAAAGGCCAGAGGCTCTCTCCTGCACTCCACACCCACTCAGGGACTCTGCCAGGGTATTTTGTTTCACCTGGGGCTGAGCCAAGAAGACTGAGCAGGATTTAGGAGTTGGCCCTAGCATTATCAGAAAGGAAACCTGAGACAGGTGAAGGGGGCAATGTGTGTTCCAAAAGGTGTTTCAGCCCAAATCGGAAGGGAACAGGGATACTTTAGGGTGATCCCTAGAGCCACCTCACACTCCCTACCACTCCCTATCAGGTTCTCCTAGATTGGAGAAAGTGCTGGTGGTCCTGGAGTTGGGGAGACCCAAATTCAAATTCAATTTCAGACACTTGACTAACTAGTGACCAGGATATAGCCCTCAACCTGCATTAGCCTCAATTTCCTCATCTGTTAAATGGAGATAATAACTGTAGCTACCCCCCAGGACTATTCTGAGAATCAAATAATATAAGGTACTTATCAGCACAATACCTGGCACACAGTAAGCACTATATTAAATGTTAGATGTTATGATTATTATTTTCCTATCCTCTCTTGTCCCTTTCCCCAAACCCAAACCCAAGAAGCAGTCAATGGCCCACAGTTTTGGAGCAGCCATCCTGAGGGAAGACTGCAGTTTATTGAATATGCAAGATACATTTGCAAACTGAGTACACAAAATAAATAACTATACATTCTCAATCCAATGGCACAAGCTCCCAGGGAACAATAGTATGAAGGACCTCCTTTAGCGTCAAGAGGTTGAGACAAATGGCAAATGTCTCAAACCCCCAAGCATAAATTTATCCTGCCTCTCATGGGTTGGGGGAAGGAGGAGGAAGTATCTGGGTCCAAAAGGGATCACTTGGCAAAGAAGTGGAGTAGTGGTGTATAGGTAGTTGGACTGGCAACTGAGAAGTCCACAGAAGGAACAGGCTCCAGAAAGTGATCCCTGGGAACCAAGGGACAGAAGAGAGGTTCAGGAAGATTCCAGCCAGGCATCTCCCCTCCCCCTAGCCAAGACAAACCCACTGACCCTTTTGGGTGAGGATTCCTGGTGGCAGGAGAGAGGGTCGCTGAAGAATGTACGGCAGCATCCCAGGCTCTGCTTTGTAGTCCCTTAGGGATCCAACTGCTGTCCACCACTCTGGAAGGTTGGGACAGTGGCTGAGATCCCTCCTGGCTGAGGGACCAGCTGCCTGGGGCAAACTTTCTGTCTTTGGGACAATAAACTAGAAGTCATAGGGGCTGTCAGAGGAAAGCAGAATGGCAAGAAAAGTGGCCCAGAAGAATGGCTTTGAAGTTCCCTGGGCCTTGGAGAAGGCACTCTGTGACGCATGGCTCTCTCTTTGGCAAAAAGGTGTGCTTGCATACATAAATGAAGAAATCATTTTGGCTTAGTTTTCCTGTTGGTACCAAGGAAAGGAGGCCTGGTCCTTGGTACTGCTGGTCAGAGTTGGCAACAATGTTCACATGAATAGCTTTGTCTTTTTGTCAATGGTTTGTTTTCAATAGAGTATTCCATTAGATCTTTACGGGCCAGGGATATGGGAGAACACTCAACTACCCTAAGTGCTATGGGGGTCTTATCAATGAGGCAGCTTGACTCCTCTACCAGGAATTAAGCCCAATCCCTTCTCAAATTTGCTGAGAGCAGCTTCCGTTAAAAAATGGGCAAGAAAAAGGGAGGGATGCCCCCTAAAATGGATTCTATTGCTCCACCTTAGCTGCAAGCCAGGCAAAGTTTGCAAGTCCATGCATTTAAGAGAGTCAGAGATGTCTAAACAGACAATGGAGTCTGGTCCAGATTGGGCCATGTTAGGGGAACCAGCCCCCCTCCATCCCAACCCTGCAGTTTCACCGAGGGGCCTTGGGGCCTTCCCCAACCCCTTCCCTACAGGTGGGCAGATTCACACAGTATTGCTAAGTTCCACAAGAAATCCCTTAAGGACAGGCTTCCTGGAGAGAGGGAAGGGGATGGAAGAAGTAATGACCCTATCCCTAAAGCCTTCCCTCAAAACTGCCTCACGCCTCAGGCAGCAGAATTCCAGCTTCAAAACCTCTGGCCCCTGGAGGCTGCTCCCCAGGCTGGCCTCTGATCCATGTCCCAAGCAGCCACTAGGTGTCACTCGGACTTTGTCCATGGAAGGCCAGTTATTTCGTGGGCAGACTGGGATACACACGCCACGAGAACCCTGAACACCTCCTGCCAGCAGGTTCCTATGGACAAAGGGTAGAAAGGTGGGCTCTGAGGAGCAGAGAGGAAACAAGGCAGGGGCCCCAGGGCTATGTGATGCTAGCAGAGACAGCACCTGGCGGGGGGGGGAGAAGGCGGGAACCCTCACCCAGCCTTGTGCCCCAGAAGCAGAGCCGCCAGCATGGAGGCAGGGCACAGCTCCTGCCTGAGGACCACAGGACAGATGGGATAAAATCAGAAAAGAAAAATGTGTCCTTGCAGCTTTCTAAGGGGAGGGGAAAGCGGCAGCCGTGACTCTGCTTAGAAGCCACGGAGATTTCCCTTGGGGAGGCCACCTGAGGCCCAAGCACCCACCCACACCAGTCTCTCTCCCCTTCTTTCCTGACTCTGGCTACGGGACACGTCCTTCTCCTTCCAGAGCTAAGGAGGAGGCAGGCTCAGGTTTTTCTGGAAGAAAGCAGATGGAGGGAAAGAGAACCAAGATAACACAGGGATCTCACAGGACACCTGAGCCCTTAGAACCATCCTGTCACACCCTCCCAGGGGAAGGGAGGGAGGGAGGCAGCACACCCTTGGAGTGCTCACTAGCCATACGACTCCAGGCAAGTCACATCATCCTGTCTCAGTTTCATCCTCTGTAAAATGACCTGGTGAAGAAATGGCCAGCCACTCCAGCATCTCTGCCAAGAAAACCCTCAAAGAAGTCACAGAAAGTGGGACACAGCTAAAAACAACGAACCAAGGGGAAGGAAGCAGGGGATCTCAAGGGATGGCCACATGTTCTCTGCATTTCTTTTTTCACACACACACGCTCCTACGTAAACACCAGGTCCCCTTCATTAGATGAAATGGTCCTGGATGCTCAACTGCCCTCCAGACCCACCCCACCGCAGCGCCCCCAAGCCTAGAAAAGGCCCCTCTCGTCCTGGCCCTCTCTGAGACACTACGGGCCTCTTTCTCCATCCCAGGTGAGCTACCACAAAGGTGCCTCCATTTCCTGTTGGTTACAGGGGTGCCAGGTATGTGCTACAGATACCAGCTCTCTGAGCTACCTGGGTCCTCCCAGGGAAAGGAGGAAGAAATGGAAGGAAAGGAAAGGAAAGGAGTAAGAGTAGATATCCTGGCAAGCAGAAGGGCCAAGGGAAACACATTTGACATCAGGGGGCTCTCATGTAATTGCCCTATCTGGCTCTAAGCAAGGGAAAAAATAAGGAGGCCTAGGGTGTGGATTAAAAACCCTTACCACCACCTCTCCTGAGGATGATTTAGGGCATAACCACTAAATAATGCAGCCTGCAAGGAGGGGCACCCCTTACCCCAAGCCAACAGCCAGGCCCATGTCATGTCACAGCCATAAGGACCATCTCTAGGGTGGGAATAGCAGGGCAGGAGGAACTGGAATTAGGGAAGGAAGGACAAGGGACTTCCCTTAGAAAAAAGGTTTTTTTCCTTTCTTTCTCCTTCCAAGACTTACCCTATCACAATAAGGTGCTCAGACCTAAAATTCCTAGTCTACTCTTAGTCCCCTCCTCATGGTCCAGACTGCTTAGGAAGTGGTTCCTCCACCCCCATTTGTACAACTGCAGTTCTGACACAGCAGGAAGCTCTTAGGTAGTTGAATCATAGCCACTCAATACTCCAACCTCCCAGGAAAGGTGGGCACACAACAGAAATGCCATCCTTCGTCATCTGAGAGGGGCCCTTGATACACACAAACATGCCAGCTAGGTATACAGTATGGGGGTGGGCAGACAAACTCAGTCCTTAGAATCTGGCATTAATAAATAATACTGGGCACTCCAGGCCCACCAGGCTTTTCTTCTTCAGGGCCCCTCACCAGCCTGGGGATGGCACGAGGCACTTGAGACAGCTGGGTGTCCGGCAAAGAGATGGGAGTCTGTTGTGTAGCCCCAGACTCTCCCCCAAATAAGGGAAACTCGGGTGCCTGTGGCACCTGCTCTAGCTCTCTGGGTACTGGGTCCCACTGCCACTTCCCTAGGCCTATCCCCTGGAACACTTCAGCTGAAGGGAAGTAGCCAAGTTAGGGTATGTGCAAGCAGACTGTAGCTCAGCCATTATATTGCTGTTGGTAGCGCAGGTTGAGTTCTCGCAGTTCCCGCTCACGCACACGCCGAGACTTGTTGGACTTGGTCGAACGGCTGGAACGTGTGGACTGAGCTGACTTGGTGCTCTGGCACCGAGAAGACGCCCTCTTGAGAAGATTCTGGGAAATTGAGCGGTGAAGATTCTTCATGGATGAAGAGGCAGCCATGCTCACCACCCAAGGGTGCTTCAAGGCTTGGAGAGCTGTCATTCTGGCACCAGGATCCACAGTTAGCAGACGGTCAATGAAATCCTTTGCCAAATTTGACACACTGGGCCAGGGCTAGGAAAACAGAGAGGGAAACCAGTTAGGGCCAAAAAAAAACTTGGTGATCCTAGAAGAGTAGAGAGAGATCATTAGATAATCAGAGGATCTGAATTCAAATATGCTGACTTTCTATCTAGATACATACAAAAAAAAATGAGGATGATTGCATGACCGCTGAGGTCCCTTCCTGTCCTAAATCTTCTAAGAGAGTCAGTCCCTTTTCAGCTATAAATTCCATGAGCTTCCATGATTGACAGTAGATGCCCTTCCTGCCAATCCCTGACACTATTACTTACTCTGACACTTACTCTGGTCTCCCAGGCTTTTGGCAAAGCTACCCTTAAACGCCAGGAAGCCAGGCCTGGCATTTTAAATCAGACATTTCCAGAACTCCCAGTATCTTATTTTCAGGGAGTCTCAGAGGAATTAAGAACCACACCCCCACATACACCCCTTCTGCTTTGTTCTCTTTCCTTTCTAAGCACTTCCTATTAAGGTTTTGTGCTTTCCTTCCTCATTCCCCAACCTTAACCCAAAGACCCAATTTCCATTAGTCTCCTACTCTGTCTCTTACTCCTATAACCCACTTAGTTACCATATCTCTGGTTTGCTAGGATTTCACAGTGCTCCCAGTTCTTCCCAATGGGGAGAGTAGGGGAGCAGAGGAGGGGGAGTGGCTTTCTTGAGAGTCACAGAGCCTCTCAAGAGATCCCAATGACTCCAAACCTATTCAGCAAAATGCCTGCTCTACTTCCTGACCACTACTTGATTCAGTTTTTGTTAAGATGGAAGAGAGTGTTCAACTAGGCTTTGAAAGGAAGCTTCTTCAGGCCTGCCTGTCTTTTGACAGAAACATAAGGAACCGTTTTGGCTCTGAAATGACAAAACTCTTGCAGGTGATGAAAAGAAAGCTCTTCTCTTCCTTAAGTTTCTCCACAACCTGCAGATGCTTTTTCACTTAAATTCAAACTTTACTAAGTACTTCCTGCCTGTAGAGCCCTAGGTCTGTTGGCACTAGGGGAGATGCAGCCCTTAGGTAAGACAGATGTGCCCTGCTCTCACCCAACAAGAACCCAGAGCTTCTTCACCTGAGGTCTGTGGCCCCCACCCCCCCCCAAAAAAAAGTATTCTGATAATTACATTTCCATCTTATTGGTGTCCTTAATTAATCAAGTGTCCTATCTCTGGGGTACTGCACTACTGGCTTCTCAGTTATGACTTAGCAACCACTGGATCCTGAAGCTTCACTCTGGCCCTGGGACTCACTCAAGCACCACTGTTCCTGCTCCCCCTCTCTCACTGATTAGCCAGCTCCTTCCAAAGCCTCCTGGTAATGAGGTGCCCAGGCCAGCCATCTCTGCATTTTTCACCAGGCTACCCTAACTTCTTCAACAAGCTTACGGGTCAGTCACCTCTGCCTTCCTTGTATATGCTGTTCACCCCCATTAGAATGTAAACTCCTCAAGCACAGGAATTATCTTTCTTTTTGCTTGTCTATGTATTTCCAGTGCTTAGCACAGTCTCTGGTACATGATAAGTGCTTAATAAATGCTTGCTAACCAACTGCTCATCTTACTCATTTAAAAATATTATTTTGAGAAAAAGTCCATAAACCTCACCAGTCTGTGGAAAGGGTCAAGGACACAAAAAAAACTAAGACTCCCTGGTTTCTGAAATAGCTATGTCCCTAGTCTTGGAAACAACTGTGATACATACCAACATTAGTGCAACACTAAATAACATATGAACAGGAATGGAGGCACAAAGTGTTATGAGAAATCAGCGAAGAAAAGGAATTCTGATAATTATAAAGTCAACACAGATCAAAATTCTGGGTCCCAATCTAAAAAGTTCATACAATTAGAGATTTGGTCAAGCAGTCATTCAATAAGCTTTTATAAAGCGCTAATTATGTCAGTGACGGTGCTCAATACTATAGATGTAAAAAGGGAAAAAAATCAGTCCCTACCAAGAAGCTCACATTCTAATGTGGGTCAGGAAGTGGGCAATAGGAGACAAATCATGTGGAAAACTAGATGATAAAAAATATATACATAGCAGATAGAAATCTGAGAAAAAAAGCACAAGCAGCTGGATGGAGGTGGAACTACTGGGTAAGGTGGGATATGAATCTGTAAAAGTTGAGATATGAGCTGAGTTTTAAAGCCAGAAAACCAAAAGAGAAAAACGAGAGATTTGGAGCTAAAAAGACCATTAGAACTCATTTAATCCAAGCTTCTAATTTTACAGGTGGGAAAACTGAGTCTCAGAGAGTGGGGAAAGGCTTGATTTAAGTCACATGTACCCCTGATCACCCATGAGTGAGATCTATGAACACAGGAAGAATAGACAAGTAAAATGACACTGCTAAGGGTTTAAAAAAAAAAAAAGTAGATTAATATGGTGAAAAAAATTATAAGAGGTGAAGTCAGAAGATCTGGGTTTGGATCTCAGTATGAACATTAATTCTGATACAATGGACAAGTCATTTTCTCCCTCTGAGCTTCAGTTTTCTCACCTAGAAAATGGGTACAAAAGACATTTTATAACCTACCTTGCAGGAACATTGTACAGGTAGAGGTTTTTAACGTAAGCTATAATATCTGTCTGTACAATCATATAGCTTTAGCTACTCAATCAATGAATTCATGAGCAAATTGGATTTCTTAAACAACCAATTACTCTGGTTTCAGGAGAAGGAGAGGCTGGCAGGTTCACTAATGAGCAATCCCTTCCAGTCAGCAAACACAAATCAACGTATTGATCTGTTTATGCCACTAGAGGGCTCACCTGCTGTACTTTATGTAACTCAAATTTTAATTCATTATATTCCTCAAGGAAAATAACAACAAATCCAAGGCTACTTGCCATAAAGTGCCATCAAAGTCTTATGGGCTAGAACTGAATTTCACATGAAGTGAAATTCATATGGATTTCACCAATTAAAGGTACGCTTTTTGAGAATGGAACTATTTCACAGTTTCCAACAGTAGATGTAATATTCCTACTCCATAATAGTGCCTTCTATACAATAAGCAATTAATGCTTGTAGAATTTAACTTGAAGCATGACAAAACTCAGGTGTAAGATTGAAACCACCAGGCTTCCATTGGGCAGGATAAAGCATATTACCAAACTCGGAATGAAGTGAACACAGAACCTGAAAGACTATTAAAGAGAAATGTATGACAAGGACCGAGAATGAGGTAGATGGCATTGCCCAGGGTGGTAACTTCATGTATCTTTCTCCATCTTATTGAGTTTCTTCCTGGATCATGCTGGGGAGGATCCCCATTTGAGAGAATTGGTCCACTGCAACACTATTAGAAGCGTGGACCAAACCCTCACCGATCATGAACATAGGGAAAAGCAAAGAAAAGCAAACACTTGCATAAAGGGCAGCAATGATAGAAACATGAAAAAGGACAGAGGGAGAAAAAAGGGCCTGTGATCCCTTGGGTTTTTTGGATAGAAATAGTAAAAAGCTATATACCTGGAACTCCCTAAGAACAAGTAAGGAAACACAGTATAAAGAACCCTTACATAATAGTGAGGAGATACTCTCCTGGCTCTACCAATTCCCAGATATATGACCTTAGAAAAGTCATTTTCTCTGAACCTCAATTCAGAGAGAGAGAGAGAGAGAGAGAGAGAGAGAGAGAGAGTGTGTCTGTGTGAGTGTGTAAATAACAATCTCTCCTTGGCCTTACTTACAAAGCTTTGGTGAAGATCAAATGAGGCAATGTATCAAAGTAAAATTGATTTTAAAAGCACAAATTGCCATAAAACATAAAGGTTTAACCAAGAGAAGCACTAGTCATTAAGTTCCACTTTTCTTGTATTTGCTGAAGTCTCTTAGTGCAGTTTAAAATCTGAAAGCTGTCGGTGAGCCCACAATACCTGTCTCATCATCTCACTCATGTGCCCACTTCTCTAAACAACACTCCTGCAGCATCCATACCACAGATACCCATGATGGCCCCACATGGAGAAACTCCCCTTAAGGCAGGAAGCAGGGCCTCTGTCAGCCAACTCAAGCCTGCTCACTCTGCAAACCCTGAGGTGGAAAGAATCTCTGCTGTAATTAATTCTCATTAACACTCAGCATGAAGAAAAACTGCAGGGCTGTTCAGGTCACATTCTTTTTTCTTAACTTCTAAAAAATACCTAAGTCTCAGGAAATGATCAGGGAAAGAGAGGGAGAAGAGGCCATGAAAAGGCTTGCTCAGCACGATGGGATAAGGAAGGGATAAGGAAGAAGATTCCAAGTCAGGACCCACAGAATCACACTGATGGAATTGGAAACAATCTCAGCAGCCACCTACTCTAAGCTTTATGTGACAGGAGTCCCTACCTTACCTTATAGGAAAAATGGTCATCCAGTCTCTAGCTGAGGTCCTGAAATGAAGGAACTCTGTCATATTTTTGGTCCTTAAAGAGAAGAATCTGACACATTTCAACTAATTTTCGTATGAAGTCACATCAATTTATCTTAGCATTAAGTAAATTCCCTGAGGAGAACCTTTAGTCAGCTCCAATTGTGAGGAAATTTTCACTAAGCCTGAATCTGTCTCTGCATCCTGCCCCTATTGTCCTGGTTCTGTCTTTATGGCCAAAGAAAACCTATCTTTATTCTTCCTCCAAATGGCAGACCTTCAAACACACATCTACCCTGTTCCTGTCTCTTCCAGCTAAATATCCCATTTCTCAAAGAGATGAACTCGAGGCCCTTCTTTCCTAAAGATGAGTGATTATAGAACTTTTTATATAGTACTTTACAATATGGAGTACTTTCTTCCTCACAACAATGCTATGAAACTCTGAGCTGAATGCATGAGTAACTTTCTCATCAGCTCTCTGCAGTGGGAAGGGAGGAGCATTCACTGAGCTCACCAAATATTCATCAAGACATATTCTCTACATGTCCCATGCTAGGTGCTGAGAGGGGCATGAATGGGGTTGGCTGGTGTCTTTGCCCTCACAGAATTTACAATTCTTCAGGAGGGAGAAGCTATATATATATAAAGCTGACTGCTTTAAAGAGTGGTTCTTTTTAAATGCCAAGTAAGGGGCACAGCCGGCAACCTTGGAGAAATACAGCCTTTCCAAAAGACCCCGGTCCTGACTTGTCCCTTGACTGCTTATGGTCACAAATAGCAGTTTCTCTTCAAAGATCTTCCTTAACCTGGGAAACCTTGTTCTCAAATGAAAGTTGCCCCAAGAGATAAAGGGAAAGCACCATAGCACTCTCAGGTGCCCCCCCTCTCCCCTTCCCCCCTTCCCCAGTTCTTTTGTCAAAGGAGCTAATCCCTGCTTTGCTAGCCATCTGTCACTGATGGGGAAATCCCTTCCTATGGATTGGCCCCTGGTCTTTCTAGGTCTGAAGCTGTGGAGGAGACAGAAACCACAGTGAAAAGGGAGAAAGGAGCATGGCCAGCAAGTCCTTGGCATGATAGTAGGAAACTCAATTTGCTTCTTTTTGTTTCCAGCCCTTGTGGTTTTCCCTCTTGGTGATTAGTCTTCCAACAAGCGAATAAAGCCCTGAAGCCTCACAGGAAATAGCCAAGAGGAGGAAGAGAGGAAAGCTTCATAGTCAGTCTCCCCCAAAGGCCTTCTTTCAGTAATCTGCCCTGGGGATAATGACCACTCTTTACCAGGAAAAAGAGGTAGAGTTTACATGTTCTGTCCTATTTTACACTTCTAGCAAGAGTTAGGGCCCAGCAGGGAATATGCCTCCAGTCAGACACAAACACTCTTAAGTCTGATGTGTAGCCAGGAGACTTCAAAACAAGCTAGTTCCAAAAAGGTCAATTCTGTCACATTCTCCTCCTCATGGTACCAAATCTGAGACCAAAGAGAATCCCAAGTGTTTTAGAAAGTCCAGTGCTCACTCAGCAAAAACTAAAAACCCACAACAATTTGGAAGAGGCTTAGTAAGCCATCAGAACTTGAACAGGGAGAAAGGGGAAAAGGAATCAATGCTTTTTTCCTAAAGAGAACACAAAACAATGAATTATCAAACTAAAGGATGCCTCTCCTTTTAGGTGGGCCTATACTCCTGCCCTCTAACAGAGTGCAGGAGGAATCATCTGGAGAGGTTCCCTATTAATCAGTGAGTTGGGGGCTTTCTGTAGGTAATACCTGCTCTAATAACCTGATATCGTGAAGATATAATCTAGAACAGGAGAGACATCTGAGCAGGAGTTAGAAATCCAGGGTCTAGCCTAGGGGCTATCTTTTCTGTGACACAAACCACTTAGGCAACCTGAGGAAGCCTCTCCTTATCATAATTATGTTTGAAATGCATAAAACAAAATATGTAAGCTTGTGAAATGTAGTATATAGTAATATAGCTATCTAAATATTTGAAAAATGAGTTGGTAGACCCCAAGTTAAGACCCCTACTCTATCCTATTCAGCCATTCACTTCTTTGTTCCTCTCTTGGGATCTCTGTTTACTAAAGGCATTTGAGTACCTGAAGTTCCTTCCAAAGTTAATATTCTAAGTTTACTCACTTTTTAAAATTCTCTTCTCAATATAATATATTAAAATAATGTTTCAATCTGTATTCACATTTTATTTTTCAGGATATTTGGCTTGGAATCCTGATATCTAGCCTGCCAATGTCTCCTGCCTCTGGATCCATCAAAGGGCCTGGCCTACAGCCATATTCTAACTTATACCAATCTCCCAACAATGGGTCCAGGTGTTGCCTCAGTTCTAAAGAGGGTTAATTTTTTGCTGATTTTTTGGAACATCTCCTGAAAACATCCTAAAAGATAGACTAAAAGTGTTATCCCAAACTTGATGGGAAAGCCCTTTCTAGATGAGCCCCTACTGCTTGCTCCTTTTCTCTTCTCACATTCTAGTCTCCCACTATAATCTGACAAAGCTTTTCATTGCTGCTCCTCTTATTTCTTTTCATTCTAGATTCAGCATTAAACTACAGTTAAATCCCACCATAAATCACATTTTCAGTATAAAGTGCTAACTAGGTAATAAGCAGGACCCAGATTCTAAAGATGCAAAACTATTTGCTGCTAAGCCCTATGTGCTATGTCAGCTTTCCCTTACTCTCCTCACAATGTCATAAACACCATGGAATTTCAGAATGTGGAATTCAAAGAATTGGGAATTACTTTAGAGATCTAGTTCAATCCCCTCATTTTAAAGAAAAGGTGAGACAAACAGAAAGGAAGGAGATCCTAAGATCACATGATTAGTGAGACAGAATGCTATAGTTATGATGGAATATTATTGTTCGATAAGAAAGGATTAGCGGGATAATTTGAGAAAGGCCTGGAGAGACTTGTACAAATTGATGCTGAGTGTAGTGGGTAGAGCCCAGAGAACACTGTACACATCAACAAAAAGATGTGAAGATCAAGACGTGGCTCTTTTCAGGTGATTCAGGGTAATTCCAATAGACTTGTGACAGAGCCATCTGCATCCAGAAAGAGGACTATGGGGACATCAGACTATGTTCACCTTTTTTGTGGTGGTTTGCTAGCTTTTTTTCCCCTCATTCCCCCCCCCCCCTTTTGATCTAATTTTTCTTGTACGGCACAATAAATATGGAAATATGTTTGGAAGAACTGCACATGTTTAACCTATATTGGATTACTTGCTGTCTTGGTGAGGAGAGTGGGAAGAAGGGAGAAAGAAAAAATTTAGAACACAAGATTTTGTAGGGATGAGTGTTGAAAGCTATTTTCGCATATATTATGAAAATAAAAAAACCAATATTAAAAAAATTTTTTTTAAAAAGAATGAGAAGTTTCACAATGCAAAAAGGAGAAACTAAGCCCTCTTTTGGCCATCTTAACCTTGTGTTAAATTTGTCCTTGCACATATTTTCTAAGCCTTCAATGGTAATTAGATAAAACAGGGTAGGGTAGGGGAAAGGAGAGAAACCAGGCTGAGGAGATGATATAAAAGAGAACCACAATAGCCTTTTAATAATCCATTGCTCTCTAAGCAGGAGCAGCCATCTGGTGCTATGAACTGCTACAACTCATCTTTTCCAATAAAATTACCAAATGGATTTCACTGATATTCCAGACTCTCTGGGTTCTCCACATTTCACACCCACAACCTTCCCCTGGGCTCTGACCAACTGCCCTGAAACAATACCTGGGCACCCAAGTTCTGTTAGTTGGTCCATCTTTTATGGAAACACCAATTCAATACAGATTTGTAGAGATCAGACAGTAATTGGTAGTTCTGCATAGTAAGGAGGTGGGGAAGAAGGCTCAGGAAAGAAGTGCTAGAAAGTTGGCATTTTTTAGCAAAGGCCAAGGACATAGTCAATTAAGGCAATTGGGAATTTTGCTGTCTGGTATTTGCTTCCTAAATAAATTTTTTAGAAGAGATTGCTGATCCCAGGAAGCTCCTCCTACCACAACTAATTACCACCTATGTTCCTAATGACCTATTCCTCCTCTAAAGTAGAGAAGATAAAACATCTGAGTGGAAAAGACCTACAATCCTTACCACCAGTGTAACCTTAGACAAGTTACTTAAATTCTTAGCCACAGTTTCCTGACCTATAAAATCAGGGGCTTGGATTATCATAATCTTTAAGATCCCTTCCAGCTCTAAATTCTATGAAATCATGCCTCTAAAATAATAGGTTTTTCTTTATGCATGTTCCAAACATGTCAGAGAGGTCAGTGATGGCTTCCTTTTCCAAAATCCTGGAGCAGAGTTAGGCCGTCAGAGTAAGAAGGGAAGAAAGACCAGTGCAGGGGCAACCAATAGTAAGTAAGAGACAGGTAATATCATCATTTATTCCTCACAGACTTCCGAAGTTCCTAAAAAACAGTATTGTAGTTTTTATCTCCATAAAGTCCTTAATAACCTCACTGCCACATTCTGGAGAATGAGGTGAGCCACACTGATGAAGATGACCCACTCAGAGTCACACATTGCAGTCTTGTTCCCCAGGTGGCCAGCCACTGTAGGAACTAGGAATGGCAGGGGGCCTCTTCTAACAAGCAACTGCAAAACCACCATTAAGTTAGGAAAAATCTGCACAATTCTACATTACAGATTCTTGCTGTAATATAATATTGCATTGAATGAAAAGCATCCTGCATACATAAAACACAAGAGAAAATGATGTGATTCAGATCAGTACTTGAGCAGATCAAGAATAAAAAAGCAAGGTTCTATCCATTAGCCAGTCAAAACAGAGGTCTGAAATCTTGGTCAATTAAAATAGGACAGAGCCTTGACTAGTGAGAAAAAAGACTTGAAAATATATAGCACAAAGAACCTGGAAACTGAGTGGATGCTCATCAGCTGGAGAATGGAATACTATTTTTTTTAAATAGCTTTTAATTTACAAGTTATATGCATGGGTAATTTTACAGCATTGACATTTGCCAAACTTTTTGTTCTAATTTTTCCCCTCCTTCCCCCCACCCCTCCCCTAGATGACAGATGACCAGTACATGTTAAATATATTAAAGTATAAATTAAATATAAAATAAGTTTACATGTCCATACCATTATTTTGCTGTACAAAAAAAATCGGAGTCTGAAATATTGTACAATTAGCCTGTGAAGAAAATAAAAAAAATATGCAGGCGGACACAAATATAGGGATAGGGAATTCAATGAAATGGTTCTTAATCATCTCCCAGAGTTCCTTCCCTGAGTGTAGCTGGTTCAGTTCATTATTGCTCTCTTGGAACTGATTTGGTTCATCTCATTGCTGAAGATGGCCAGGTCCATCAGAATTGATCATCATATAGTATTGTTGTTGAAGTATATAATGATCTCCTGGTCCTGCTCATTTCACTCAGCATCAGTTCATGTAAGTCTCTCCAGGCCTTTCTGAAATCCTCCTGTTGGTCATTTCTTACCAAACAGTAACACTCCAGTAGCACTGCTGGATCAAAGGGTATGCACAGTTTGATAACTTTTTGAGCATAATTCCAAATTGCTCTCCAAAATGGCTGGATGTATTCACAATTCCATCAACAATGGGAATACTACTGTTCTATAAGAAATGATCAGCAGGATGATTTCAGAGAGGTCTGGAGAGCCTTACACAAACTGATGCTGAGTGAAATGAGCAAAACCAGGAAATCATTGTACATGGCAACATCAATATTATAGGACGATCAATTCTGATGAATGTGACTCTTTCTAATAATGAGAAGATTGATGCCAGTTCCAATGATCTTGTGATGAAAAGAGCCATCTACACTCAGAGGACTGTGGAAACTGAACGTGGATTCCAACATAGCATTCTCATTCTTTTTGTTGTTGTTCACTTGCATTTTGTTTTCTTTCCTTTTTGATGTGATTTTTCTTGTGCAGCAAGAGAATTGTATAAATGTTTACACATATTGGATTTAACATATATTTTAACATGTATAACATATATCGGATTGCTTGTCATCTAGAGGAGGGATTGGGATGGGGGGAAGGAAGGAAAAATCTGAAACACAAGGCTATGCAAGGGTCAATGCTGAAAAATTATCTATGTTTTGAAAATTAAAAAAAACTTTAAAAATAAAATAAATAAAAAGAAAGAAAATTTTAAAAAAGAAAATACATAGCACAGAGGTGATTCAGGCCAGTTCCATTGGACTTGTGATATTTAAATTAAAATTTAAAATTACTGTGGACAAAATAAAATACTTGGAAGAGGGGTGTCTACCTGCCAAGACAAACCCAAGAACTTTATGAACACATTACAAAATGCTTCTTCACACAAATATCAGATCTAAACAACTGGAAAAATATCAATTGCTCATGAGTAGGCAGAGCTAATGTAATAAAAATGACAATTCTGCCTAAATTTATTTTTTTCAGTGCTATACTAATCAAATTGCCAAAAAAAAAAATTATTTTATAGAAAACAATAACAAAATTCATCTGGAAGAACAAAAGGTCAAGAAAGGATGAAAGGGTGAAATGACTGGCCAGAGCTCACACAGCTAGTATGGATCTGAGGCCAGATTTGACTTCATAAAGATGAGTCTTCCAGGTCTCAAATCAAGTGCTGTATCCACTGTGCCACCTAGTTGTCCATATAGTTGTACTATATATAATTACATATAGTTAAAGTATATATGCTAACCAATTGGGTTACCACCCTTATGGACTCTAATGATATACACTCTAGTATATTTTATTGAAGGAGAAGCAACAAGGCACTGCTTTGCCATGAGCCATATCCATTTTCCTAATATCTTCCCTTAAAACCGAAGAAAGATAAGACCTAGATCAAGGGTTCTTAATCTTTCCAGGGTCATTGATCTCTTTGGCAGAATGTTTTTAAATACATAAAACACTTAGGATTACAAAGGAAATATGTTAAAAGATAGTTATCAAAATATTTTTTTAAAAATGCTAAACCATCATGCACATCACATCAAGAAAACCGAGTGCTGTCCTTCAATACTTAGTTCAGTATCAGATCATCCCTTCACATGATACTCTGAATGCTGAGCCAGTGAACAGTCTAAAGGCATTATTTCTCAAGTCCTTCTCAGCCCCTCTGCACAGGAGTAGATCATACCAACCTCTGACCTCTCACTGTCTCAGTTTAGATTTCTGAGAATCTAAATTCTCTAAGAATGTGACCATGCTCAACAATTTACAACTAATTAAATGGCTTGGCTCCCATTTCACTGGGATGTTAATTTCTGAAACTTCAAAACTGAAAGGAGTAGTTACTCATATATAGGTTAAAGCACACCTACTAAAACAGAATCAAAATAAAAGTATGGGATTAGCGTTCCAAAATGAAAACTCCAAGGAGTATTCCAATCAAATTCCAGAACTCCCAGGTCACTATTAAAAATACTGCAAGCAGCCAGAAAGAAATAATTCAAATAATGAAGAACCACAGTCAGGATGACCTAAGACTTAGCAGTTCCCATATTAAAGGATCAGAGGATCTGGAAAATGATATTCTAGAAGGCAAAGGAGCTTGGACTACAACCAAGAATCAACCAGCAAAACTGAGCATAATCTTTCAGAGGAAAAGATGAACATTCAATGAAATAGGGAATCATTATTTCTGATGAAAAGATTAAAGCTGAACAGAAAATTAGATCTTCAAACACTTGACTTAAAAAAAACACAAAAAGGTAAACAGAGAAGGAAAAAATGTGTCACTTGAAGATTAAACTGTACATTCCTACACAGGAAGATAATATTTGTAACTTTTGAGAACAGTATCAATGTTAGAGCAATTAGAAAGAATATACATAGACAATGAATAGGGATTTACATTGATTATGATGTGATGATACAAAAAAATTTTAAGGGATGGAAAAGGGATTATACTGAGAGAAAAGGAAAGGGAAGATTAAAAAAAGGGGAAATTATATCACATAAACAGGCACAAATATTACAACAGAGAGAAAAGAAGGGAGGGGAATGAGCACTGTTTGAATCCTAATCTCATTGGATTTGGTTCAAAGGAGGAATACATACACATCTGTTAGATACAGAAATTTATCTTACCCTATAGGGAAGTAAGAGGGGAAAGGAGAAAAAAAAAAAAAGAAGAAAGGAAAGACAGATAGAAGAGAAAATAAAAGTAGAAAGGAAAGGGATAAGAAAAGAGGTAGGGGGGTGTTGATAGAAGAGAGGGTAGACTGAAGGAGATGAGGATCAGAAACAAAACACTGATGAGGAAAGGAAAGGGGGAAAGAGAGAAAAGTAAAAATGGGGAAAAATAGGATGGAGGGAAATACAGAGTTACTAATCATAAAACGCAAATATGAATGGAATGAACTCTCCCATAAAATGGAAGTGGACAACAGAGTAAATTAAAAGCCAGAATCCTACAATATGTTGTTTATAAGAAATACATTTGAAGCAGAGACACACAGAATAAAGATAAAAGGCTAGAGCAGAATATGTTATGTTTTAGCTGAAGTAAAATAAAAAAAAACAGGAGGTAGCAAGCCTGATTTTAGACAAAACAAAAGCAAAAATGTTTCTAAGAGTTTAAGAAGGAAACTACATCTTGTTAAATAATGAAATATCAATACTACACATATATACATCAAGTGGTACTGCATCCAAATTCTTAGAGGAAAAATTAAATGAGGTGCAAGAAGAAATAGACAGCAAAACGATATTACCTGAGCAATCTCAAGCTTCCTCTCTTAAAGCTAGATAAATCTAACCACAAAAAAACCCAAGAAGTTAAAGAGGTAAATACAATATCCCTCAGGAGAAAATTTAATGGAGACAGTAAGGAATATACTCTTTTCTCAACTATATGTAGAACTTACACAAAAACTGACCATATATTAGGGCATAAAAACTTCACAAGACAGAAATATTAAATGTATCCTTGAAAGATCATGAGGCAATAAAAATTACGTGTAATAAAGAACTATGGAAAAACAGCTCAAAAATTAATTGGAAACTAAATAATCTAATTCTAAAGGGAGACTGGGCCAAACAACAAATCACAGAAACAATCAATGATTTCATTCAAAAGAATGACAATAATGAGACAACATACTAAAAATTTATGGGATGCAGCCAAAGTCAGTTTTAGGAGAAATTTTATATCTCTATCATTACAGATGTAATAATAAATAGAGAATGAATAAAATAGAGAAAAAGCAGACCAATTAATTGGGCATGCAACTAAAAAAGCTAGAGAAAGAACAAATTTAAAATTCCCAATTAAACAAATAGAAATTCTGAAAATCAAAGAAGAGATTATCAATAGATGCAGAAAAAGCATTTGATAAAATCCAACATCCATTCCTATTAAAAACTCTTGAGAGAATAGGAATAAATGGACTTTTCCTTAAAATAATCAGTAGCATCTATTTAAAACCAGCAGTAAGCATCATATGTAATGGGGACAAACTGCAACCATTCCCAATAAGATCAGGAGTAAAACAAGGTTGCCCACTATCACCGTTATTATTTAATATTGTATTAGAAATGCTAGCTTTGGCAATAAGAGTTGAGAAAGAGATTAAAGGAATAAGAATAGGCAATGAGGAAACCAAATTATCACTCTTTGCTGATGATATGATGGTATACTTAGAGAACCCCAGAGATTCTACCAAAAAATTATTAGAAACAATCTACACCTTCAGCAAAGTTGCAGGATATAAAATAAACCCACATAAGTCATCAGCATTCTTATATATCACTAACAAAACCCAACAGTTAGAGTTACAAAAAGAAATTCCATTTAAAGTAACTACTGATTGTATAAAATATTTAGGAATTTATCTGCCAAGGGAAAATCAGAAACTTTATGAGCAAAACTACAAAACACTTTCCACACAAATTAAGTCTGATCTAACCAACTGGAAAAACATTAAATGCTCTTGGATTGGGTGAGCAAATATAATAAAGATGACAATACTACCTAAATTAATCTATTTATTTAGCGCTATACCAATCAGACTCCCAAAAAACTACTTTGATGAATTAGAAAAAATAACAACAAAGTTCATATGGAAAAACAAAAGGTCAAGAATTTCAAGGGAATTAATGAAAAAAAATCAAATGAAGGTGGCCTAGCTGTACCAGATCTAAAATTATATTATAAAGCAGCAGTTACTAAAGCCATCTGGTATTGGCTAAAAAATAGACTAGTTGATCAATAGAATAGGTTAGGTTCAAAGGACAAAACAGCCAATAACTTTAATAATATCGTGTTTGGCAAAACAGCCAACAACTTTAATAATATAGTGTTTGACAAACCCAAAGACACCAGTTTCTGGGATAAGAATGCATTATTTGACAAAAATTGCTGGGAAAATTGGAAATCAGTATGGCAGAAACTAGGCATTGACCCACACTTAACACCGTACACATCAAGATAAGGTCAAAATGGGTTCATGACCTAGGCATAAAGAATGAAATTATAAATAAATTGGAAGAGCATAGGATAGTTTACCTCGCAGACCTGTGGAAGAGGGAGGAATTTATGACCAAAGAAGAACTAGAGATCACTATTGACCACAACATAGAAAATTTTGATTATATCAAATTGAAAAGTTTTTGTACAAACAAAACAAATGCAGACAAGATTAGAAGGGAAACAATAAACTGGGAAAACATTTTTACAATCAAAGGTTCTGATAAAGGCCTCATTTCCAAAATATATAGAGAATTGACTCTAATCTATAAGAAATCAAACCATTCTCCAACTGATAAATGGTCAAAGGATATGAACAGACAATTCTCAGATGAAAAAATTGAAACTATTTATAGACATATGAAAATATGCTCCAAATCATTATTAATCAGAGAAATGCAAATTAAGACAACTCTGAGATACCACTACACACCTGTCAGATTGGCTAGAATGACAGGGAAAGATAATGGGGAATGTTGGAGGGGATGTGGGAAAACAGGGACACTGTTGGTGGAATTGTGAACACATCCAGCCATTCTGGAGAGTGATTTGGAACTATGCTCAAAAAGTTATCAAACTGTGCATACCCTTTGATCCAGCAATATTTCTACTGGACTTATACCCCAAAGAGATACTAAAGAAAGGAAAGGGACCTGTATGTGCCAAAATGTTTGTGGCAGCCCTCTTTGTAGTGGCTAGAAGCTGGAAAATGAAAGGATGTCCATCAATTGGAGAATGGTTGAGTAAATTGTGGTATACGAATGTTATGGAATATTATTGTTCTGTAAGGAATGACCAGCAGGATGAATACAGAGAGGACTGGCGAGACTTACATGAACTGATGCTAAATGAAATGAGCAGAACCAGGAGAACACTATATACCTCAACAACGATACTGTTTGAGGATGTATTCTGATGGAAGTGGATCTCTTCGATAAAGAGAGCTTTAATTGATCAAAGATGGACATAAGCAGCTACACCCAGAGAAAGAACACTGGGAAATGAATATAAACTGCTTGCATTTTTGTTTTTCTTCCCGGGTTATTTCTACCTTCTGAATCCAATTCTCCTTGTGCAACAAGAGAACTGTTCGGTTCTGCACACATATATTGTATCTAGGATATACTGTAACCCATTCAACATGTAAAGGACTGCTTGCCATCTGGGGGAAGGGGTGGAGGGAAGGAGGAGAAAAATCGGAACAGAAGTGAATGCAAGGGATAATGCTGTAAAAAATTATCAATAAAAAGTTATTTAAAAAATAAAAAAATAAAATGAAAAAAAAAAAAGAAGAGATTAATAAAATTTAAAGAAACTATTAAATTTAAATAAAATTAAGAACTGGTTTTAGAAAACACACAGACACAACAACAACACTAACAACAATAACAAAATAGATAAACCATTGGTTGATCAAATAAAGGAAAGAAGAAAACTGAATTACTATATCAAAAAATGAAAAGAGAATTCACCATCAATGAAGAGAAAATTAAAGCAAGAATTAGAGGCTATTTTGCCCAATTGTATGCAAATAAATCTAAAATGCTAAGTGAAATGGATAATATTTACAAAAAATTTATTATCTAGATTAATAGAAGAAATGAAATACCTAAATAGATCCATTTTAGAAAAGGAAATTGAAAAACTCATCTTGAACTCCCTAAGAAAAAATCTCCAGGACTAGATGGAATTACAAGTAAATTCTACCAAACATTTAAAGAACAATAAATTCCAATACTATATACACTATATGAAAAAATAAGTAAAGAAGAAATCCTACCAAACTTCTTTTATGACAGAGATATGACCCTGATACCTAAACCAGGAAGAGCCAAAAAAAAAAAAAAGAAAGAAAGAAAAAGAAAAAGAAAATTACAGACCAATTTCCCTAATAAATACTTGATGCAAAAATCTTAAATAAAATATTAGCAAAGAGATTACAGTAATTTGTCACCAGGATAATACACTATGAGTAGGTGGAGTTTATGCCAGGAATGCAGGGCTAGTTCAATATCAGGAAAACTATTGTTCATATCAATAACAAAACTAACAAAATGATATAATTATCTCAGTAGATGCAGAAAAACTGTCTGATAAAACATAGCACCCATTCCTAATAAAAATACTAGAGAACATAGAAATAAATGGAGCTTTCCTTAAAATGATAAGTAGCCATCTATCTAAAACAATTAGTAAGCATTATATGTAGTAGGGAAAAGCTAAAAGCCTCAATAAGATCAGGGGTGAAACAAGAGTGCCCATTATCACTATTATTATTCAATATTGCACTAGAAAAGTTAGCTATAGCAATAAGAAGAAAAAGAAATTAAAATGGCAATGTGGAAACTAAACTATCACTCTGCAGATGATATATGGGCAATGAAAAAACAAAACTATTACTCTTTGCAGATGATATGATAGTATATTTAGAGAATCCTAGAGAATCAAGTAAAAAACTATTTGAAACATTTAACAACTTTAGCAAAGTTACAGGATATAAAATAAAGCAATATAAATCATCAGCATTTCTATACATTACCCACAAAACCCAGTAGCAAGAGGTAGTAAGATTAATTCCATTTAAAATAACTATAGACAAAATAAAATAATTGGGAATCTACCTGACAAAACAACGAACTTTATGAACACAATTACAACACACTTTTCAAAAAAATAAAGTCAGATATAAATAATTGGAAAAATATCAATTGCTCATGGGTAGGCAGAGCTAATGTAATCAAATGACAATTCTACCTTAATTAATCTAATTATTCAATTCCATACCAATCAAACTATCAAAAAATTATTTTACAGAACTAGAAAAAATAATTTAAAAAAATTCACCTGGAAAAACAAAAGGTCAAGAAAAGCAAGAGAATTAATGGAGAAAAAAATGCAAAGGAATATGGCTTAATCATGCCAGATCTAAAATTATATTATAAAGCAATAATCACCAAAACCATTTAGTACAGACTAAGAAATATAGTGATGGATTAGAGGAATAGGTTAGGTACACAAAACAATAGTTAATTACTGTAGTACTCCACTATTCAATAAACACAAAGACTCCAGCTTCTGGGATAACAATTCACTATTTGACCAAAAATGTTAGGAAAACTGGAAAACAGTAAGACAGAAACTAGGCATAGCCCAACATATGTACCCTATACTAAGAATAGTTGAAATAGGTTCGTGATTTAGACATAAATGGTGATACTATAAGCAAATAAGGAGGGCAACTAGATGGTGCAGTAGATAGAATATCAGCCTTAAAGTTAAAAGGACCTAAAATTTCAAATCCGACTTCAAACTCTTAACACTTCCAAGTTGTGTGACTCTGGGCAAGTCATTTAATTCCAACTGCCTCCAAAAAAAAAGAGAGCGAGGGATATTTATTTGTCAGATCTTTGAAGGGAGGAATTTATGACCAAAGAACAACCAGAGAATATTATAAAATGCAAGATATAAAATTTTGATTACATTAAATTTAAAAGGTTTTACATAAACAAAATCAATGCAGCTAAGATTTGCAGGGAAGCAGGAATCTGGGAAACACTTTTTACAACCAATGTTTCTGAAAAAGAACTGAATCAAATTTATAAGAATACAAGTCATTCCCCAATTGATAAATGGTCACATGATATGAGCAGCCAAGTTTCAGGTGAAGAAATAAAAGCCATCTATAATCATATGAAAAAATGCTCTAAAGCACTATTGATTAGAGAAATGCAAATTAAAATAACTTTTATGTACCACCTCACATCTATCAGACTGTCTAAGATGACAGGAAAAGATAATGATAAATGTTAGAGGGGATGTGAGAAAATTGGGACACTAATGCAGTTGATGGAACTGTGAAATGATCCAACCATTCTGGAGAGCAATTTGGAACTAAGCCAAAAGGACTATTAAACTGTGCTAGGTAAAAAAGAAATGAGACATAGAATTGCCTGGACCTACAGTTGGTGAATCAAAGAGAGCAGGGTGATTTAGGTTTAAGGCAATATTCTAGCTCAGAAAACCCCAAAAGAATGTAAAATGAGTATAAAAAGGAATGTAAAAAAATTTTTAGATCCAAGAAGGAGGAGATGAGAGAGGGAGATGGCAGATTTTGGCTGCCTAAAACAATAAAGTATTTTTTAAATTAATGTATTATTATATGTGTTTTAAAGAGGATTAGTACCGGCACTACCACTCTAGCCATGTTTCCTGTTCTAATCAGGTACAATTCCTCCTAAATAGTCCTCACAAGCCATATGACCACCTACTTCTTTCACAGGTGAAAACACACAACTGTTACATTCAGTCTCTGGTCTTGTTCACCAAATCACTAAAGCTGTCAACTGAACTAGGGAGCATTATGGAATTCTAGAAGCAAGAGGATGATGAATTACAGCTTTTTTTTTCCTTCTCCCTGTAATTCATTCAAATTATGTTGAATCAAGCTATTAATCAACTCCCTAAAAAAAAATCCCCAGGACCAGATGGATTTACATGTAGATTCTACCAAATATTCAAAGAACAATTGGTCCCAATGCTTTATAAACTATTTGAAAAAATAGGGAATGAAGGCGTCCTACCAAATTCCTTTTATGACACAGACATGGTACTGATACCTAAACCAGGTAGGTTGAAAACAGAGAAAGAAAATTATAGACCAATCTCCCTAATGAATATTGATGCTAAAATCTTAAATAAGATATTAGCAAAAAGACTACAGAAAATCATTCCCAGGATAATACACCACGATCAAGTAGAATTTATACCATGAATGCAGGGCTGGTTCAATATTAGGAAAACTATCAGTATAATTGGCCATATTAATAATCAAATTAACAAAAACTATATAATCATCTCAATAGATGCAGAAAAAGCATTTGATAAAATCCAACATCCATTCCTATTAAAAACTCTTGAGAGTATAGGAATAAATGGGCTTTTCCTTAAAATAATCAGTAGCATCTATTTAAAACCAGCAGTAAGCATATCATATGTAACGGGGACATTCCCAATAAGATCAGGAGT
Source organism: Antechinus flavipes (assembly GCF_016432865.1). Taxonomy (NCBI): domain Eukaryota; kingdom Metazoa; phylum Chordata; class Mammalia; order Dasyuromorphia; family Dasyuridae; genus Antechinus; species Antechinus flavipes. The sequence goes on from NC_067399.1 coordinate 60,196,875, forward strand.
AAAACAAGGTTGCCCACTATCACCGTTATTATTTAATATTGTATTAGAAATGCTAGCTTTGGCAATAAGAGTTGAGAAAGAGATTAAAGGAATAAGAATAGGCAATGAGGAAACCAAATTATCACTCTTTGCTGATGATATGATGGTATACTTAGAGAACCCCAGAGATTCTACTAAAAAGTTTTAGAAACAATCCACACCTTTAGCAAAGTTGCAGGATACAAAATAAACCCACATAAGTCATCAGCATTCTTATATATCACTAAAAAACCCAACAGTTAGAATTACAAAGAGAAATTCCATTTAAATTAACTACTGATTGTATAAAATATTTAGGAATCTATCTGCCAAGGGAAAATCAGAAACTTTATGAGCAAAACTACAAAACACTTTTCACACAAATTAAGTCTGATCTAACCAACTGGAAAAATATTAAATGCTCTTGGATTGGGCGAGCAAATATAATAAAGATGACGATACTATCGAAATTAATCTATTTATTTAGCACTATACCAATCAGATTCCCAAAAAATTATTTTGATGACCTAGAAAAAATAACAACAAAGTTCATATGGAAAAACAAAAGGTCAAGAATTTCAAGGGAATTAATGAAAAAAAAAATCAAATGAAGGTGGCCTAGCTGTACCAGATCTAAAATTATATTATAAAGCAGCGGTTACTAAAATCATCTGATATTGGCTAAGAAATAGACTAGTTGATCAATGGAATAGGTTAGGTTCAAAGGACGAAACAGCCAATAATTTTAATAATATAGTGTTTGACAAACCCAAAGACACCAGTTTCTGGGATAAGAATGCATTATTTGACAAAAATTGCTGGGAAAATTGGAAATCAGTATGGCAGAAACTAGGCACTGACCCACACTTAACACCGTACACACCAAGATAAGGTCAAAATGGGTTCATGACCTAGGCATAAAGAATGAGATTATACATAAAATGGAAGAGCATAGAATAGTTTATTTCTCAGACCTATGGAAGAGGAAGGAATTTATGACCAAAGAAGAACTAGAGATCACTATTGACCACAACATAGAAAATTTTGATTATATCAAATTGAAAAGTTTTTGTACAAATAAAACTAATTCAGACAAGATTAGAAGGGAAACAATAAACTGGGAAAACTCTTTTACAGTCAAAGGTTCTGATAAGGGCCTAATTTCCAAAATATATAGAGAATTGACTCTAATTTATAAGAAATCAAGCCATTCTCCAATTGATAAATGGTCAAAGGACATGAACAGACAATTCTCAGATGAAGAAATTAAAACTATTTATAGCCATGTGAAAATATGCTCCAAATCATTATTAATCAGCGAAATGCAAATTAAGACAACTCTGAGATATCACTACTATACACCTGTCAGATTGGCTAGAATGACAGGGAAAGATAATGCAGAATGTTGAAGGGGATGTGGAAAAACAGGGACACTGATACATTGTTGGTGGAATTGTGAACACATCCAGCCATTCTGGAGAACAATTTGGAACTATGCTCAAAAAGTTATCAAACTGTGCATACCCTTTGATCCAGCAGTGTTTCTACTGGGCTTATACCCCAAAGAGATACTAAAGAAGGGAAAGGATCTGTATGTGCCAAAATGTTTGTGGCAGCCCTGTTTGTAGCGGCTAGAAGCTGGAAAATGAATGAATGCCCATCAATTGGAGAATGGTTGAATAAATTGTGATATATGAATGTTATGGAATATTATTGTTCTGTAAGAAATGACCAGCAGGATGAATACAGAGAGGATTGGCGAGACTTACATGAACTGATGCTAAGTGAAATGAGCAGAACCAGGAGATCATTATATACCTCAACAATGATACTGTATGAGGATGTATTCTGATGGAAGTGGATTTCTTTGACAAAGAGATCTAACTCAGTTTCAATTGATCAAGGATGGACAGAAGCAGCTACATCCAAAGAAAGAACACCGAGAAATGAATATAAACTGCTTGCATTTTTGTTTTTCTTTCCGGGTTATTTATTCCTTCTGAATCCAATTCTCCCTGTGCAACAAGAAAACTGTTCGGTTCTGTACACATATATTGTATCTAGGATATACTGTAACCTATTTAACATGTATAGGACTGCTTGCCATCTGGGGGAGGGGGTAAAGGGAGGGAGGGGAAAAATCGGAACAGAAGTGAGTGCAAGGGATAATGTTGTAAAAAAATTACCCTGGCATGGGTTCTGTCAATAAATAGTTATTTCAAAAAAAATTATGTTGAATCAAACTAGATAAGAGAAGCACTAAAACTTTCAGTTATTTGCTACTCCCATCTCTACCTTGAGAAGAGTTATTACCTCAGTAGCAACCCATAAGTTTCTGTGACAAATATTTGCAACAAACAAAAGCAGTTTCTCCGGCAGTTTCTTCAAGTTTCCATTTCCCAGGTGTCTGAAAGCAAAGGGGCCTGGCTCTGAGTACTGATCAGCCCATCTCCCAAGAGTTTCTATCAGCTATTGCAGGGGTACTACTAAAACTAAATATGAAACTCAATAGGAATTTGAGAGAGGTATATATTTGTAAGCAACTTCATTCTTAAACACCAGCTATGCTTAAATCTTCACTTGCCTGGGTTAGAGCTTTGGAATCAAAGCTCAAAGCTTCAAACATAAAATAAAAGCTCTCGAGTTCCTTCTCAAAGAACTTTAACAAAGTCTACAGACATGTTCTTCAGTCAGAAGTTAAAGGGATAACTAGTGGAAGCTTTTTGTTACCTGCCTGACATATATCTATAAAGCTGCTATATTTTTTCTATAGATGATCTCCGCACTCTACACTTCCAGAGCCTCTCAAAATCTGGTAGAGCAGCCAAAGAGGAAAAGGGGAAACTGAGCACAATCAATACACCTTTGGCTTTGTCTTTTCCAGCTGGCCTTAAAGAAATCAAGATCTATCCTGGCTGAGCAAAAGAGTTTTAAGACTCTCAGATACCCTGGACCAATCTAGCAGAAGGAAAGACTCTTTGGTCTTCTCACCCCATGCCCTTTAAATCATGCAGCTGGATAATAACAAATTACTATTTACAAGTCATTTTACATATGTGATCTTATTTGCTCCTTCTAATCCTGTAAAGAAAGCTGTGAAAAGTTTATCAGCATCTCCTGCCTCTACAGGAGGTTCAAATAGGTAAAAGTGATTTGCCTAAAACTGTATAACTTGAAAATGAAGCAGCCAGAACTGTGAATCAGAGTTTCTGACCCTAAGTCATTCTGCCTCTCCAAAAGCCTACTTCTTTGTCAAGGGATTCCAACTTCACTTTAGATAAAAGAAAAAGTCCTCCCTTCAAGGGTGATTAATCCTCCTACCCTAAATGTATTTTAAATGTCAATCTGATTCTCCCTACTTCATAGCATTTTTAGATTTAAATGATGCAATGTAGGTAAGGAATTTTACAAACATTAAAGCATTACATAAATATTATTATTATGAACATGTGTATAATAAGAACATTTCTAGAGTGAAAGCCCCTTCAGATAATATAACCACTTATTTATCTATTTACCCAGGGAACTAGAAATGATTCTCCAGATGCTTAAAGTAAGAGTGGGTTCAGCTCTCCAACTCTTTGGCTAAAGGCCAAAAACAATAGAAAATGAGCCAACAAAATGAGAACTCACCCACATAGAACTTATTCAAATCAAGGAAGCTCAGTAATTCAAAACTTGGGGCTGTCCACAAGCAAGCTTTTGGATCAGGAAGAACAGCACCATATAACAGAACAGAACCAGACTAGGTGCAGAGAGGTCTGGGCTTTAGGCCCATTTCTACAGGTAATACTGGGCAAATCACAGCTTCAGTTTCTTAGCCTGCAAAAATCAGGAGGCTAGAGCATCTGTGAAGATCTCTCAGGTGCCATGCAACTCTAAAGTTCTATGCTTCAATTCATAGCTCTTGTTTTCACAGGAACTTTCTAATGCATTCACCTTTGTAGAAATGTAGGCTACAATTCTGTTTTATTCCTTTATTAGACTATAATCATCATGATGGCAGGGACATGTATCATCATATTAACTATAAATCTCCTCTCATCCTGGAAAGCTGGTTTATCCAATAGGTGTAAATGTTTATTGCAACTAACTTCTTACAGAATTTGTTTAAATTGTACATAATTCTTGAAAGCATTAAGTTTAACTCTCAGGAGGAAGGAATTCTCATCTTTTTTCCCACTCAGCTATATAGAAGAAAAATAGTACATGCAGAGTTTAAGCAGTGCCTGTATACTAGTTCCCTTTTCTTCCATAAAACACTGGGCCTAACGAGAGGATGAGGTGTCTTACTTTCTTAGTCCTCATTTAAAAAGAGGGACCCTAACAGGCTTTTAATAACTCTATTCACCAACTAAAATTAGTAACTATTCTTGAGAAGGACCCATCTGGTTGAAAAGCAATTCCAAACCTGAGATTACCCCTAAGAGAAAGGAAAGCCTGAATTGTGTCAGCATGATCTGGTCCTTCATTGCCAACAATGCCTAGCTAAGGATCCTTTTATCACCACTGAGAATAAAAGAAATGATCTGGTTCTCTTAAGCTATCTTCCCTTTGTATCACTCTGCCTTCTCTCCCTTTTCTATCTCTGACCCTCAAGCTCTTGCCTCCACATAAGTGGATGTGAATGAGAAACAGAAGCACAAGCTGAGGAAGAAATTCTAGAAAACAGAGGAGGGGAGTATTTACTCCAGGGAAAAGGACCATTAGCACACCAAACAAGAAAACCACACACTGAGTTTGCTTATGAAAATTATTTTAAAAGCACAGGGAAAGTAAAACAGTCCCATGGTATAAGCACAACCTCTTCAACATAACATATGCGCCCCCCCCCCCCAGGTGCTGATACCATCCCGCCTCCTGAACCTCAATCCTCACCCCCAGGACTGGAAATAAAGGACAATCTGAAATCAAGAAGCTGGGACAGGAGAGGAGACAGAGGAAGGAAACCTACATCCTAGATGGAGTAGGAGTAAGTAGAAAACCTGGGGAAAAGGAGATGAAAAGGTCGGAATTTTTTTTTTTTTAAGAGAACAAGGGAGATAAAAATAACATCATAAAAGACGTGACAACTTAAAGGTTAAGCAAAATTGCATTTTGGTAAGCGTCCTTCTCAGATGATACTAAGATAAGACTGCGCCCCCACTGGTCCAGGCCCAACGAGTCACATATGAGAGGAGACTGACAGGCACACAGGAAACAAAACAGGTGCAACTTAGAAGACAAAGAAAAGCTTTTCTCATCTGAAAACCACTGTTCCACAAAGGGAGCTGGAGAATGACAAGACTATACCACAAAGTTAGCGCACACCAAAAAAGAGGGATTAAGGCGCAATAAAATAACACATTAAGAGCAATGGGCAAAACTACTGGCTACCTACCTCAGCAACTTTCTGGGTAATGACAGACGATGCTCTCTATCAGTGGAGTGCTCATGTCAATGAAACCATGAATCTTTGACATCATGAAACATAAATACATATATGTTAATGCTAGGAAATTCACACCTCTGACCCTCAAGAGACTTATTTCGTGTTAAGTTTATGTCTTCCAGGGAAGAGTCAAAGTCTCCATTGTGGTAGGTACTAAGAAAAAGGAACTGTCATCTTTTCCCACTTGGCAATTTATGCAAAATTTAAAAGTCTGGGCTAATCTTGTTTCCTAAATCAGTGTCTGTGGCTTATGAGCCAGTCTCTTTTTCACCATGTAACATATGAGTTTGTCCAAGTTTGAAGTGGGTTTTATAAGCATGTAACTGAAGAACGTTGCTGTTCAGGAATTTAGTCATGTCTGACTTTTCATGCCCCATTTAGTATTTTCTTAGCAAAGATACTGGTTTGCCATTTCCTTCACCAATGGATTAGGGAAACAAACTTGCCCAGAATTACACAGTGTCTAAGGGTAAATTTGAACTCAAGTCTTCCTGATTCCAAGTCCAGCACTCTTATCTACTGAGCCACTTAGCTGCCTCAACTCAAGGGTAACAATCAGTCTAAGCACAGGCTCCTCATTGGAAAAGGCCAAATTAGCCTTGAATGCTCTGATCTATAGGCAATTTAGGTTACCTTGGTAAAACCATGAGGCAAACAAATTAATTCAAGAAAAACAAATGGATTCATTTATGGTTAAAACAAACAAACAAACAAACAAACAAAAACTAGACAAAATTCTTAGGAAAATCCCTAACATTTGGCTCAGTAAACTAAGATCAATTTCTTGAATACTTTATCACATTCCTAACCCTGCTGGCAGTATAGGGGGAATAAATGCAGAACAAACAGGACACAGTTCCTTTCCCTGAAAAAGCATATACTTACACTGAAGAGACAGAACCTATATGAAATAATCAGTGCTAAACCAAGTGCAAAAGTTCAAGACAGTTCCAAGTTCAGAAGGGAATAGAAAGCATCTTTATAGAAGAGATGGGACTTGAGCTGGGCCCTGAAGAATGAATAGGATTTGGAAAAGCAGAGGAAGAAGAAGGGTATTCTAAGTTGGGGATTATATAACTAGCACAGAAGCAGCTATAAGCAAAGATACAGATAGATAAAGAAAGGATGGGATGACAGTCAATAGATCTGCTTGACTGAAGAATAAGTTTTGGGAAGCTGCCCCAAAATCAGACTATATGGGCAGAGTGGAGCCAGACTTTAGAGCTTTTTGAAAAATCAGCACAGAAGTCTAACCTTGTTAAAATAGTAACAACTGTAGATCTGTCCTAAAAAGGGACTAGAGAGAGGAAAGTCACCAAGGAAATTATTTTGGCAATTAGGTAAAGCATGAAGCATTAGATTAGAGTCCTTGACATTTTAAAGACAAGACTAAAGGTAGATGATGGAGAAAATGAAATCTTAGAACACATCAAAACTCCTACTCTGCAGGTGAGATCAGCTATCTGCTGGTCCAAGGGAGCTGAATGTCATTAGACTCAGGAACAGATACAGTCAGCACCCAGAAAGTCCTGACACTAGGGAACTTGTAATATACAAGCCCAGTCTGAGCATGGTCCAGCCTGAAATTTGGCATTAGCAATATAATGTAACTTATGGGGGAACCATTGGAGAATTTGATTTAAAAGAGTCTCTTAGAAGATCTAATTCAGTTCCAGTTGTTCAATGATGGCCAGAAGCAGCTACACCCAACGAAAGAACACTGGGAAATGAGTGTAAGCTATTTGCATTTTTGTTTTCCTTCCCAGGTTATTTTTACCTTCTGAATCCAATTCTCCCTGTGCAACAAGAGAACTGTTCGGTTCTACACACATATATTGTATCTAGGATATACTGTGACATATTTAACATGTATAGGACTGCTTGCCATCTGGGGGGAAGGGGTGGAGGAAGGGAGTAGAAAAGTCGGAACAGAAGTGAGTGCAAGGGATAATGTTGTAAAAATTGCCCAGGCATATGTTCTGTCAATAAAAAGTTACAATTAAAAAATAAATAAAAATAAAAGAGTCTCTTAGAATATTTGAAAGATAGACATCTTTGGTAGGTATATTATGGAATGATTACAAGGACAAAAAAATCTGTAGGCAGCAGGGAATGTTGAGAAGGTTAGAGTCCTCTAGGTGGAAGATAAATAATGAAATGAAAAGATGACCAGTGATGGCTAAATCAACTAGGCTTAGAACAATCAATGCTGCCTCCCTTTTGTTAATGATTAAGTATGTCAATGTCTGTGGGGGAGGACTGGAGATAGGGAATGGGGTTTGGTAAGGGCAGCTTTGACCTAAAGGTGAATGAAATGAGGGCAGAGCTCAGTGCTTTTGTAAGAACCAGATAAACAGAGTGATATTGTGTGATACACTGGTACTGCATAGATAGATATGCAGGGACAGTTCCCAAATACCCAGAAAAGGAAAGGAGAATATATGTTTAAAAGGTGGTTTCCTGGAGGAAGGATGGAAAAGGAAATGTGGGCATGACTCAAGGTTACTGCAAAGCAAAAAGGCATAACTAATAAAAAAGACAAAACAAAAACAAACAAGCAAAAACTCTCCACTGTATTAAGGCAGGCAAAGAGAAATCCTACTTTCTTCCTGTTTCTTAAATGCCATATTCAGAGGATACAACTAATTAGATTTTCTAGCTATTCAGCTATGAAAAAAGGCTTTTCTGCAGTCAAGTGAAAGAACTGACCAAACTGACCTGTGTTAAGAAGCACCTTCCTTCCCATCCTATCAACAAAAATCAGTAATGGGTGTACTGTCCACCTGCACAAGATTCCCAAACATAACTATAGGGTAAAATCCCACATCTTTTTTCTCCCAGGAACTATCTTCAAGTTGACAGACTCCTAGAAGTCTATAATCTTCTCACCAACTAAACCCCTGTCCTAAATTCAACCTTTGAAGAATGTGATACAAACAACCAATTCTTGCCCCCCATACCAGAGTTATATTACCTCTTTTAAGAATCACTTGCTTTCATCTATTTTCCATCCTCCTACCTGAAAAAATACTGGCACAAAGGCATTTCAGGCTGCACATGCACGGCTTATCCATGGTGGGACTTCCTTCTTGATAGACTGGAGGCCAAGGATTGGTGTATTCAATTCAGCCCTGCTGACTTAAAATCCCAAGGTTCCTACCTAGGATTGTTCCCAACAAATATCTTTGGCTGTTGGTTGTTGGCTTATGAATGTGTGTGGATGGGTGGGGAATAGGGAGAAATCACTAGGGCAAGCTGATATGCCTTAGACACTTCAACAGGATGTCTTAAGTCTGAAGCACATCACAACTAGGGCTGCAAAAAGTTGCTCTGTAATAAGGTTATCAGTCTTTTGTGTTCTCTTGAATTGTAATACCATGAGAGATATTTAAGCAAAATCCATGAGAATATGGGAAAAAAGTCAGAAAAAGAGGAAAGGATTTGAACATTTTCCTCCTGGCTCCAAATGATGTTATTATGAGCGACTATTCATTTTACATGGAACCGAAAAATTATCTAAAAAATGTATCTTATATTCTCTACTACTATTCTCCCTTGACTACTTTTTACAGCATACCTGGTCACACTCTTTGTGGCCCAAACAATATGTTTTCAACCTCCCATATCTCCATGACTTTGGAGGCCTCACATTTAGATACAGAAAATAGGATATAGAGAGAAGGCAACTCCATAAAAATAAACTCTCTTGATTTTATGGCAGGAGACCTCTATTCCTCTTCTTTCTGCACTGACCTTGAAACATTTTCATCAGGGAAATGAAACAAGATATGTAGAAAAATTCTTTGTTCAGCCTTGGAGAGGGAATAGGAAAAGATGCCATCTAGTATGTCAGAAAGAATGTTAGACCTTTAGTCAGACTTGTTGGGTTTTCATTTCATCTTTACCTATATAAGCTGGTATTTAGACTAAATTATGTAAAAATCAGACTGCATCTCATAGGTCCTTTGATTCAAATTTTTGGTTTTTGCTTTTTTTTTTATACAAAGGTAAGGGATCATAGATATGTAACATGACAAATTTTTTTTGATGTGTTGATTAGTTTTGCTGAAACTATTGTTTCGTTTTAATTCTAAGGGAAAGTTCTCTCTGAGGAAAGAAAAGAAAGATAAATTTGGCAACATAAGAGAAATAAAAACAAAAGTTAACCATTAAAACTTTTTTTTTAAGAGTACTGTAGTTCTTTCATTTAAAGAACTCATTGTCTCTACAATCACCTTGTACTTTATCTTAGCCTCAAACTCCTGGGAGTTAAGGATAGCCAGTATTCCTTTTTTGAGACAAGAAATTTGTACACATGATTCATCCAATAAATCATAGAGCTAGGATTATGATTCAAGTCTGGTCTTTAGCCCACAGTTTACTAGATACAGTAGGTTTCATGATACCTTAATTCTATAACTCACGAAAAGGTCAGATTTCTCCCGTAAGTCAACAATTAAGAAACTGGGTTTGGGTTTTGTTTTTAACAAACAGGCCAAAAACCATCTCTGCCTGCCACAATGTGCTCACTCTCTCCTAGATAGTGCCCATTAGGATTAAGTTCTAACCAAATTCTTTTTTCTAGAATTTTTCAACTTCATGACTCTCTGGGTTAAAAACAGCCAGAACATATGGGAGTGATAATTAGACAGGCTGAGGTAGGCAGAACCTCAGCAGCCTTTTATAAAATATCTCTACTATTGATCCCCTAATAGCCTCTTCAAGCATTCTACACTACAGAGGCATAACTAAAATGGCAAATAGAAACTCTTGAGAAAAAGCACTCTTACTAGGCTGGGTCACATCTCACTCATGTGAAGAAAATAAAAATGATGCTTTGTTCAAAATTCTTGGTATTTCTAGCTTAGAACTGCACACAGAGGGCTTAGTCCTCACCTTCAATCCTTAATTTGGCAGCAAGAGGCCATCACACCTCGGAGCTCTTACCTATCTATATTCTAAATCATCTCCTTCTGAAGTGTAAGACCAAAAACTTTTTTTTTTCCCCAGACATCCAAGTCTAGCCTAGCATCATTCTCACAAAAGGATCTCTCCTCCCCACCCAAAGCTGTGGTACAGTGACTAGAAAGCAGAATTGGGAAAATGAAAGGATGCCCATCAATTGGAGAATGGTTGAGTAAATTGTGGTATATGAATGTTATGGAATATTATTGTTCTGTAAGGAATGACCAGCAGGATGAATACAGAGAGGACTGGCGAGACTTACATGAACTGATGCTAAGTGAAACGAGCAGAACCAGATCATTACATACTTCAACGACGATACTGTTTGAGGATGTATTCTGATGGAAGTGGATCTCTTCGATAAAGAGAGCTTTAATTGATCAAGGATGGACAGAAGCAGCTATACCCAAAGAAAGAACACTGGGAGATGAATATAAACTGTTCGCATTTTTGTTTTTCTTCCTGGGTTATTTATACCTTCTGAATTCAATTCTCCCTGTGCAACAAGAAAACTGTTCAGTTCTGCACACATATATTGTATCTAGGATATACTGTAACCTATTCAACATGTAAAGGACTGCTTGCCATCTAGGGGAGAGGGTAGAGGAAGGAAGGGGAAAAATCGGAACAGAAGTGAATGCAAGGGATAATGCTGTAAAAAATTACCCTGGCATGGGTTCTATCAATAAAAAGTTATTAAAAAAAAAAAAAAAGGAAGAAGACCTGAATTCAAATATGGGCTTACTAGGCTGTATGATTCCTAACTGTATAATCCTCTCTCAGCCTTAGCTTCTCCAATTGTAAAATAAGGATAAAAATGAATGACATCTATTTCACAGGGCCATTGAGAAGAAATGTTTTCAACAAAGGTAACATACCTAAAGCACTCTGTAAACTTTAAAACATTATAGAAACACTATCTAGAATTATGATTAGCAATCAAAATCCCATCATCTAAATTAAATTACTTTGAGTCTCTCTCGACTTCCAATCTATACCAGACCACTTGTCCTGCTTTTAGCCAGCCTTCACAAGCCATCCTCCTGAAGACACAACTTCAGTGGAGAAAAGGCCAGCTGCCACACACAGAGCAGGGAAGATGGGTTAATAAAGCAGCAGAGTACCGCATGTGCCTCCAAACATGTCCAATCTACCACTTGATGGAAACATCCCAGGACCTTGGACCCAAAAGCCTTGAGAATAGCGGTGCATCCAGCCCAATGTCCTCAGCCATCATCCTGAGAAGTCACCTCTAGCAATGCAACCTGGCAGTTGATTCTGTTGAGGATGAAGCCAGAATTTTGAAAATGCAGAAAAGAAGGTTCTTCCCACCAAAGTCCTTGGCTCTGTTAAACTGTTCTACATTGAAAACTGATACAAATTTATCATTGAAAATAACATGAAAGAAAAGACATTGCCATCTGCTTTGCTGCTGTATCCACTTGACTTGCAGTTAACTGAAAGCTTCCACATGTGTTGCCTCCTTCATTACAATATAAGCTCTTTGAGATCAAGGACTGTTTTACTTTTCTATTTGTATCGCCAGTATGTAGCACACTGCTTTGCACAAAGTAATCACTTAATTCATCAAGCTGTTAGAACCATCTACTTAAAACACTATTTTCATCATGACACAGACATTGATCAAGAAGGTAGAAGGAACCTCCTTTTGTTTCTACCTAACATTCAAAGCCTTCTATGAACCCAATTTCCTACCCCCTTTTCTCTAACGCCAATTTGTCCTATTTCCCAACAAAGACCCTGACCCCTAGATAGTCTAATCTAGGAAGTGAATTATTCTGCTAGTTTCTGAATCCACATCTAAGCACCTACAGACAAATTTCCTGGTTATAAGGCTGTTACTGTCAGAGGATGGAGCATAATGGCTTAATCTCTTCTTCACACATCACTTACCTCCTTTATTTTTCTTTTTCACTTTAGAGTATTTTATTTTTTCCAGTTACATGTAAAGACAGTTTTTTAACATTTACTTTTGATTTGAGTTCCACATTTTTTTCTCCCTCTCTTCCTTGCCCTCCCTTCTCCACAAGACAAGTAATCTGATATTCACTCACCTCTTTTAAAGTCCAAATCAAAATTCATCCAGGAGTTTTACATAATTGACCTCATTTAACTATACACTTAAGAGACAACTCAGTCTTCTTAATAACTAAATATTCAATTAAGTATATATGCATGTACTCAGTACTTTTATAAGTAGTAATTATATATAATGGTGATAATACTGACCCACTAACATCAGGGTTGGCAAATAAACACTGCTTTTTCTAGTATCAGTTTAGAATAGTATACAACTACACAAGTGAAGGTTCACAAGAGGAACTGCACAGAATCTTATGAAATAATAACTAGTCATGTTAAAGAAGAGTTAAAATGGGCACCTTTGACCTCATCAGCACTAAATAAATTTACAAAGTACAAGGATACTATGGTCAGGTATGGTGCTAATTTGCCTTCAATGACCTACAGATGTGTTTTTCAGTTGTTTTATAAATACTTTTTTTTTCCCCTCTAGAATGATGATGCTTTCCTTGAAAGCAAAGGCTGTGTCTTATCATTTTGTATCACTCATGGTGCTTACTAACAATAATAAGGAAAGTAAGGAAAGAATATATTACTTCTAAATTTCCTAACAAGCATCTCAGTTATCATTCACATTAGGCCTCAACCTTGGATAAACATTCTTCAGATATTTTCTAAGCTTCTTCAGCTGTTCTACCAAAGACTTTTGAGGGGCGATATTTCACAGAATCATATTTAAAGACTATTTAGTTCAGCTGAAATCTAGAGAGTTTAAGCTGTTTATTTACTCAGAAGTTAAATGGAAGTACTGAGCTTCTAACCTAGGCTTTCTGTTTTTAAGTCACTCAACGTTCACTGCATCATGCTGCTTTATTAGAAATTGTCCTTGGTAATAGAATTTTATTCAGATATGGAAAAAGGGGGATATAAAATAAGATCTTTTTTTTTCCTTTGCTAATTTGCTTCTCTAGGCTTAACTACTAAGATTTTCATACTCTATCATAACTCTCTATTTGTACATTTGTTTTTGTTATGTTATTACGGTTAAGTTTTTAAAAAATGAAACCATCCTTGGAAAGAGAAACTAAGCACCAAATAAGAGACACATGAATGAGGAGGTGGGCTACTAGACATAATCCCAGTTAAGACAGAGCTAAATTCAATGCCCCTGGCTAATTTTTGTTCATTGACAGAGGATTTGAAAGTAAAACACCACTGCATTCATTTACAATTCTCCTGCTGTAAAAATCAATAGCCAGTTAGATACTGCACAAAACTTTAATCAGATAAATTACCAGCACCAAGAGCTCCCAAATCTGGAAGTTATATGCAGATCTAGAATTCAAGAAAGTAGTCTTTCTGAAAGTATGACATCTTTACATATGGATTTGCATATGGATTTTCTTCTACTGTAGCCATATAACCTTGGACAAATTATATTTTTTAACCTCTGGCTCCGGACAAAACATATTTTTTAACCCCTGTTTCCTCATCTATAAAATGAGGATAATAATCCCCACCAAAGGGTAATTCTGTCAATGGAACTATATGATCCACCAATTATACTATTAGGTTTATACTCTCTTAAGGATTTATGGATCAGGAAAATTGTCTATTTGTATAAAAATATCTGTGCCCAATAATCAGGCATAACTGAATAAATCATGGTGTCTGAATTATCTTTCCTGGACATAAGATTTCATAAATGTGGAGAGCAATTTGGAACTAGGCTCAAAAAGTTATCAAACTGTGCATTCCCTTTAGTCCAGCAATGTTACTACTGGGCTAATATCCCAGAGAGATATTAAAGAAAGGAAAGAGACCTGGATGTGCCAAAATGTTTGGCAGCCCTTTTTGTAGTGGCAAGAAATTGAAAATTGAATGGATGCCCATCAATGGTTGGATAAATTGTGGTATATGAATGTTATGGAATATTATTGTTCTGTAAGAAATGACCAGCAGGATGAATATAGAGAGGCTTAGAGAGACTTACATGAACTGATGCTGAGTGAAATGAGCAGAACCAGGAGATTATTATACACTTCAACAACAATACTGTATGAGAATGTAGTCTGATGGAAGTAGATATCTTCCATAATTAGTAGATCTAATTCAGTTCCAACTGATCAATGAAAATGGACAGAATCAGCGCACCCCCAGAGAAGGAACATTGGGGAATGAATGTGGACTACTTGCATTTTTGTTTTTCTTCCCAGGTTATTTTTACCTTCTGAATCCAATTTTTCTTGTGCAACAAGAGAACTGTACATAGCTGTACACATATATTGTATCTAAGATATACTTTAACATGTTTAACATATATGAGACTGCCTGCCATCTAGGGGAAGGGGTGGAGGGAGGGAAGGGAAAAGTTGGAACAGATGTGAGTGCAAGGGACAATGTTGTAAAAATTACCCATGCATATGTTCCGTCAATAAAAAGCTATAATTAAAAAAAAAAAAAAAAGATTCTGAGACAGGGAAAAAAAAAAGATTTCATAAATGTAAAGAACTCCATGTGTAGAAACTCCCTCCTTTGGCAAATGATTTTGTAATTCAGAATGTTAGCACCATAAATTTAGAACTGGTAAGGAACATTGGGTGCCATTTAGTTTAATTTCCTCACTGCAGAGATGAGGAAACTGAAGAACAAAGAAGTAAAGGAATTCACTAAAGATGGTATATGCTCATAGTATATATCAAAGGTATAAATTAAATCCAAGTCTCTGACTTCAAAGCTGCCCTTTTATCACAACAAGCTGCTTCTCATAATATAATATAAACAGACATTAAATTGTAAGAAACAACAAATCTCAAGAATTCAAACAAAGTTAAGAATATATGAAGTGAAAGTGATGAAAGCAAAATGGAAAAAATATAGACATAGGCTAAAACTATGTCAATAAAAATATCCACAGCAACAAAATTCACATCATATAGAGAGGAAAATTTGCTATATTATTAAAATATCTCCGTTCTTTTGACAATCAATAAATAACAGAAGTATACAAAAATCACTGATTAATTTTTAATTTTATTTTCTTTCTTTTGTCCTTATTCATGTATTTGTTGGGAGTTAAAATAAGATGTATAGTTTTAAATTTTAAAATGCCTAACTTAGGCTGTTATGTGGATAATAATTCACATAATATATTTTAAAATCACTTTAAGATTTACAAATTGTTTTAACTTTAAATATTATTATCCCCATTTTACCAAGGCTCTGGGAGGCTGAGTGTGTGAGCATTCTGAATTGTCTTTAGGAAGATTCTGAAGATCACCCAGCGACATACAGTACCAGGCACTGAGATCCTTTCTTGAGCTGAACTGCCAAGCATTCAAACTCTACTGCAGAGTGCAACTCTGATGACTGGCATTTTGTTTCAATGCCAAACACACCTTTTGTCCAAGATTGTTTTACAAAGAACTCATGCAGAGTAAACACTGCCATTGAGGTCAAAAAAGTGATACAAGGACACTTTCAAGATCTCTCTAAAAATCTTTGGAATCGATTGTGAGACATGGGAGACACAGACACAAGACTGCCAACATGGTGTGCCCACATCAAAGAAGGTGCTGTGTGCTCAATGAGCAAAGCAGAATAGCGAAATTCTAAAGAAAGCTAATGTGTCACTCCTCTCCATCTCCTCTCTGAAGGTTCATAGGGACTCTTTGTGCTGCACCTATGCCTTCCAACATGATATTGTCTAATTAGCCACAACAGAACACACTGTATCTTGAACTGAACATAATATGCCATTTTAAACTTCTTCAAATACACAGAACAACAACCAAACCACAGCTATTGAGTGTTTGCAAAAAACCAAAACCATGTTTTCTAATTCTAGGTCCAAGGTTCTTTACCATACCAAATACTATACAAACATAAGAAAGTATTAGCATTAATACATTTATTATTTGAATTCAAACTGTCACTGAGATAAAAGCATATACATCTTAATAAGTATTCTGAGTTCTGAAAGCCAGCAGAGTTCTGCAAAATATTAAAGAAAAAATATGACTATTTAAATTAACATACCATATTTGGAAGCCTGTCCCTAACTAGTCATAGTTTAGAATTTGGATGTTTTTTTATAGCTAATCACCAAAACCTGGCAGCTTACCTCATGCCTCTTGGTCTTTCCTCCTGCCTGTTAAATGTGAAGCACAAAATGTACATGACACTCCAAAACTCATATTCTTGAGGAGCTATGTTGGGAAAAGGAAGATTTAGGAATTCCCCAACTTTCCATTCTTCTGCAATTAGCAACTACTGCCTTCCCATAAGCTTTTCCCTGAGTGTTTTTTTCTATAAGAAGGAGAAAGGTAGTTTCCATTCCTGCACAGGCTCAATTTAACTAACACTTTCTCATGTTTCTATGCACAAATCTGTTCTTTGATTTCATTTACTGTATTGGTTTGTGGATAATCTAGACACAAATCTTAGCCACCACTTTCATTCTACATGCATTTCTAGTCTCAAAACCTTAGAATTTTTTTTTAAGTCCTGGGTCTCCTCATCACATGCAAGTTGGAAATGCAGAGACTCCTCCCAGGTTCAATCCCACTACTAATTAGCATAAGTGTTTTGACCTATTCTATTTCTGATCTGGTCAATTTGCCCTTCTTTAGGCAACCCAATACTCCTTCACCTATGGAGAAGGAGGATCTTCATGTGAAGAGGGAGAATCATCAGATTAATGCTGAGCTTAGATCAATCAGAACTCCTAAGCTCACAAGCCCAAACCAGCCTCAGCCTTCTCAGAAAGAATTAGTCATGTTGCCACTACACCCCAACAAAGGGTCATTTGTGATTCCTCATTAATCCTATTCTAAATGACCACCAAATTTAGCCAGTTCTTTCTTTCTCTTTCTACTACCAAAGCCTTAGCCCAAGTTCTTGATCATCTCATACCCAGGCCACCAGAATAGTCTCCAGACTTTTTCTACTTTGCAGCACAATGTGATTTAATCTTGTCCTATTCTCATCTCCTGTATAACATCTACCTGTGGCTTCTCATGTGGCATTTCATTAACATTTGATTTTCCTCTTTATGCTTCCCCCAACTATACTGAAAACTCCCAAAAGGTATACTCTTCTACTCTGTTATTCTCCTTGCCTTGCCCAATGCCTCACACAGCAGGAATCCCATAAATTGTGATCACATTTCTGCTCCAAATTGACCTGAGTGGAACAACAGCAGGCTGGGAAAAAGAACCGTGATGTGTGAATTCTCTTTAAATCCAGAGTGCTAGGGAATATCTAAGCATGAAGATGCTTGGGGCCCTTAGGATTCCAGACAAATTAAAAAATTCAGAGAAGCATCTGAAAGACTGAGCGAAATAAGAATCAGGAAAACACATGACTACAACAATCTAAATAAAAAGAACATAAACTGAATACCATGTGTTTATAATGAAGTTATATAATAAAGCCCCAGGGAAGAATGAAAAAATATATCTTCCTTCCTTCTTTGCAAGGGGGATGGGAGGAGGACTAAAGATATGGAATAATCCCAGGTATGGTTAATACACTGCCTAGTTTTCCTACACTGCTTTTTTCTCTCTTTTTTATTGTGTTACAAGGAATGGCTCAATAAATATGGGCAAAGGAAAGAACAATTTTGGAAAGAAAGGTGATATGACAACAAAAGATAATAATAAAAGTAAAGTGTTTTTAAAATTTCTAAAAAATGAGAAAACTAGACTAGATAGTCCCTAAGATACCTTTCATCTCTAACATGTTATGATTAAATCAATATGAACTAGGAAATATTATCACCACTTCTTATGTCAGTCACATATAATCTCAACCAAGATGATGCAGATAAGTTCCAGGAAATTCCCTTGAATTTATGTTTGCTTGCTGGGGGTGCTAGAAATTTTCTATTAGATTAGCCTCAACTTCCCAAGTTAAGACTAAATTTATCAGTTTCAGTTCTCATCTATAAGACAGGAATAATATTTACTTTAAAAACCTTGAAGTGTTACAGAAATGTGAGTGATCATAATTACTTATTATTTTGTTAAGCTCATTAGGTTCAAATTCTCAAAGTGCTTGATGACTACAAATTTTGATTGCTTAAGATTACACAACATTAAGCAATCTCAGGCAAGTCACTAAAACTTCACCAAATCCTAAGGTCCTCATCTCTAAAAATAAAGACTGCACACAATTACTAAAAGTTCCAGATCTAACATTCTAATCTAGATGCAACACAAAGATGCATTTCAGAATTCTCCACTATAATCTTCTTTCTGTGACATTTACAAAGATTTAGTTACTACTTCAATGAAAATATAACATCTGATAACATATCAGCAACAATTTCTAGGTCTTTTTCTACCATTTCATAGCAAAGAAATGGACAGAATCGATATATAAAGACTGAAAGCTTTTTTTCACTAGTTACCTGTAATGTTGTACTATAAAATTTCCACTACATTTCTAACATCATCATGCAAACAACCATTATGCTTCTGAAATACACTATCTACATATTCATAGCATGGAACAGACAAGGGAAGGGAGAAAACTCTTCCCCTCACAATACCGCCCCGCCCCCCCAACTCCCCACCCCCACACACTCAAACTTCATTCAGCCATGGGTTTCACAAATCTCACTCTGGGATTTTTATCATGGAAATAACACATTCAAAAGGTTTCTTCTAAGTAACACAGGCATCTAATTTGTAATCAGGGGAGATTGAATTTGGACCAGCTCTGGCTTTGAAGTTGATAAGGAGCAAGAAAAAGTCATATCAGTTCTGTCTTTAAGTAATTGTCTCAGAAGTATGAGGAACCTTGATGACTTGTGGAAGGAAATGCTGTCTTGCCAACTGGCTGTGGCAAAAGTAGGAGGAAGGCATTTAGTATGAGGCACTTTTCCAGGCCCTATCCCTCACTCCTAGAACTAAAAAACATGGAAAGTATTCTATTTAAGCTGACCAACCAATGACCTCTTCAAGGAAATCCGCAGTGGCAGCAGCAGGTTAGCCCTGTCTACTCTTTCATCGTTCTCTTCGCCAAGAAGGACTGAGGAGAAGTGAAGGCACTAAGAAAAAACAGATAAAACTTTTAACTCAATAATCATTCACTGATACCAGGAAGAATTCACTATTCTGAACTCAGAATGTCAAAAGGAACAATTCATAACTTAAAGAGGACAAAGAGAAATAAATAACTAAATAGACTAAAACCCTGTGTTCTCTGATAAAGTGATTTGCCCATTTATCCCAGGAACATTTCAGAGCCTACAGCAGAATGATAATGCAAAGCAAAAGGTAAGGCAACTTCCAATCCCAATCACTCTCTTTGAAAACTTCTGCAAAATATGCTTTGATTTATCTTTTGACTTTAGGATACAAAGTAAAGCATAACTACTATCTGCCCTGGGAAGCAAGCTTCTTCTGTTCCCTTAGGGAAGTTAGGGGTATGCTGACAGAGTCCAAAAGGAAGGACACTGACAAGAATAGATATCCACTTAAATTACTCTAGTCAAAGTATATAAACTCTAAGGTTCAAATATGATCTAATACCTCTCCCTAAGTTTCTGAGGTCAACGTATCTACCAGTCAATGTTATACACCTCAAATTAAGAATAAAACAAAAACAAAAACAAAAACAAAAAACCTTGGCCCATTTGACATGAGCTAAAATTCCTTTTTAGTATTCCTAGTCTCAAATGCCTCAAAGTCACAATGGATCAGACCTAAATCACAGCATTCTCAATGAGGCTATTCAGTGAAATGGTCAAATTCTATATATCCTTTTAATGTTCCACTCAAGTTCCACTTCTTTCATGTAATATTCCGCATCTATTTCAGTCCTCATAAATATCCCTCTCTTCTCAATTCATTTATCTATGATAAGCAACACAGTGCCTAAAGCTCTGAATCTAAAGGCAGAAAGACCTATGTTCAAATCCAGCCTTAGCCACTTACTAGCTGTGTGATGCTGGATAAGTCACTTCAGCTCCTCCTGTCTCAGTTTCCTCATGTGATCCATGTGTAGCACCTACCTCTCAAGATTATTGTGAAGCTCAAATGCTAGTTATTGTGATCATTATCATACAATCTATCACTTAAGAAGAAAGATCATAGCAGACAGAGCAGTAGAGTTCAAATCAGGAAGACTTGAGAATTAAATTTCTGAAAGGAACAAACTACATGAACAGGAATAAGTCATTTCTGAGTCTCTGTAAAACAGGGATAATAATACCCGCAGCACCTACCTCACAGAGCTGAGAGAGGGATCCAAGAAGATATGGGCTCTAAAGTTCTAGAGATGATGTCAGGTACATTAATCTTTTCTTCAGATAAGACTTGGGTTCCCAAATAACAAAAATTGTGTGTTAAGAGTACTTTTATTTTCTCCATGGAATCAGCTAGCCATTGGACTGAACATATACATAATATGTACTGAACAAAGAAATACTTGTTGATTGACTGAGAAATCATCCCTCAATCTCAGAAGCAAAGGGAACACACTTTTTTTTTCTTTTTTACTGAGGCAATTAGGGCTAAGTGACTTAACCAGGGTCACACAAGCTAGGAAGTGTTAAGTGTCTAAGACCAGATTTGAACTCAGGTTCTCCTGACTTCAGGGTTGGTGCTCTATCCACTGCGCCACCTACATGCCCCCAAAGGGAATACTCTTAAGGAAGCCCACAGAATTGATATCCTTGAGCAGCACCTTAAGCAGGATATACCTACCTCTGTTCTCAAATGCTAAAAACATTTTTTAAAAAATACATAAAAGAATATACATCACAACCTAAAGATGCCCATTTGCTTTCTCTCCAAAACAGACACAAATGTTCTGGAAAGACAGATGCATGGAAAGGAAAGCTTGTGGCCCATTGCAGGAAGGGGAATGTTCTCTCCAAGAGACTCCTTAGAAGCAGAAAACAAGAACAGTGTCTGACTTCATAATATCAGGAGAAGCCACAGCCACCATACTTACCTCCCCTGAGTAACTATACTTCCCCTTGAGGATCTGCCGGTAGAGTCTTGACCGGTTGTCATCTTCAAAAGGCATAGTTCCACTCAGCAGAATGTATGATATGACCCCCAGGGCCCACATATCTACTGAGTTAGTGTAGGGCTTCCTGACAAGTATTTCTGGGGCAATGTACTCTGGAGTGCCACAAGTAGTCTTCATGAGGCAGTCATCCCCTTTCTTGCGGGCACTTGCCAGTCCAAAGTCAGTGATCATGATCTTAGAGTCTGTGCCTGGGTGATAATACAGCAGGTTTTCTGGCTTCAGATCCCGATGTGTGATGCCTAGTGTGTGCAAGTATTTGACCCCATCCAACACCATCTGCAGTACTCGAGTGGCATCCCTCTCAGTAAAGGAGCCTTTGGCAATGATCCGGTCAAACAGCTCTCCACCAGTGGCTAACTCCATCACCATATAAACACGCTCCTGTGTCTCAAATACTTCTATGAGTTGGATGATGTTAGTATGGCGAACCCGTCGCAAGACACACAGCTCAGACTCACAAACTTCCCTCCCTTCCCGATACTTGGTCTCAATCATCTTAATAGCATAAGGTTGTTTGGTAGCCTTATGCTCTACACGCACAACTCTGCTGAAGCTGCCCCGTCCTATTAAGGCTTTGATATCATATTTCGCTGTTACTCGAGGATCAAATTTGGCCCGGTATTTGGCCACTCTGGTCCTTCGGGGCTCATGAGGCTCTGTGTGGCTAGCCAGGTGAGGACCTGAATAAGGCTGAATGTGATAAGGGGGTGATGGGCATCCGGTTTTAAGGCCTCCACTTCCATCATCTTTGATAAAATGCTTATACACATCAGTCTTGTGGCCAGTGTAAGGCTCAACTTTTTTGACCAGATCCAGTTGAACATCCTTGGGAGGCTCAGGAAGGACCTTACTTGTCCCACAGCCCATCACGGAAGGGAGTTAAGCAGCCAGGGAGGCATTCTCTCAGGTCAAGGCCAGCAAAATCTGCTGTGCAGGCCGTTTCCCTGTCTATACCTAGACAGAAAAGAAACAAAGATGATCACAATCATAGAATTTCAGAGATTAAAAGGGCTTCAGAGATCACCACATCTTAACCCCAGCCCCTCAACAAGAATTCTTTCTACAACAACAATGACAAATAGTCATCCAGATTCCATTAGAACATTTTATAGGGATGGAGAAAACTCAGGATAACCTCATGAAGCAATCCATCCCTTGAAGGGCCAATTTTCATTCTAAGTCTTTTCTTACAAACAAGCAAAAATATATGCCTGCAATTTCCACTCCTTGTTCCTAATTTTGTACTATGGGACCAAAAAGAACAAAACCAATCTTTCTACATGACAATTCTTCAAGTAGCTGAATAAAGAAATCACTGCTAGAGTCAATAATCTTAGCTTTTTCAATTAATCTTCATGTGGTATAATCCCCAATCTTTTCACCATCCTACTCATATTCCTATGGATGAACTTCAAGGAAAATTTCCTTCCTAAATGAGGAAACAATCACTCATTTCACATCCAAGACATGATAATTCTTTTAGTGCAGCTTAGGAGAACATTATTTTAGGGTACTTTTTTGTTTTGGTTTGCTTTGGTTTTTGCTGTCCTGTCACTTTATTTATACAGATCTTACTGAGATGAATTACTTTAACCATACAACCTATTGACTTTTTGAACCAAAGTGCACCTTACATGAGTCTATTACATTGAGAGAAGAGTAGGGAGGATAAATTTCATTGATCCTTTCCTTGCTTTTTTAATAGCACTGTCACACCCCCATTATTCTTAATACTTACCCTCCCCATCCCTAGAAATTGAACTCTCTCAACAATTAAGCAAAATAAATTAAGACAATGAACATGTCAAAAAATGTATTTATCTTTCTGTACCTCTAGTCTACCACCGTTCTGTTCAGCTCATTATCTCAACTAATTGAGACCTTGATTATGTTGTTCAATATGTTAACTCACACTCAAGTTTTTATCATTAGCAAACTTGACAAGAAATGTTCAACTAGACCGCCATCCAAGTGAATTCAATTTAACAAACATTTAACTGTTTACTATGTATAGAGCATTGTGCTAAAAGGTGAGGATACAAGGATTTAAAAACTGGATTATGAACTAATCCAACCATTCTAGAAAGCAATTTGGAACTATACCCCCCAAAGCTATTATGCATACACTGTGCACACTCTTAATCAAGTAATCAAAAAGAAAAGAGGAAAAGCACTCATATGTACAAAAATACTTGCAACAATTTTTTTTTGGTAGTAGCAAAGAATAGGAAATTGAGGGGATGCCTATCAATTGGGGAATGGCTTAACAAATTATAATATATAGATGCAATGTAATATTACCTGAAAAGATCTGTATGAATTGATGCAAAGTAAAGTGAGCAGAATCGGCAAGATAAATTTATACAGTAATTGTAATATTGTAAAAATAACTTTGAAAGCTCTATATAGATCAACAACAATGACAGTTCCAAAGGACTTTTGATTAAAAAATGCCATATACTTGAAGCACAGTATTTTTACTTTTTGTTTGTTTTTCTTTCTCATGTTTGTTTATTTTTTTCCTCCCTCTTGGTCTGATTTTTCTTGCACAACATGACAAATATGGAAATATGTTTAAAAGATTTGCACAAATTTAGCCTCTATCAGACTACTTGCTGTTTTGTGAAGGGGGAAAGGAAAGGAGGGAAGGAGAAAAATTTGGAACACAAGGTCTTACACAGACAAATGTTGAAAACTATCTTTACATGTATTTGGAAAATAAAATACAACTGCAATTTTTAAAAATGCTATCCACATGCAGATAAAGAGAACTAATTAATTAAGAGGATAGATTAAAGCATATTTTCTTCTTTTTTTTCCTTTTTTGAGGGGAGGGAATACAGAAAATATAGAAATTTGTTTTATAGAATATGCTATTTGTAATGTTGTAGGGCGTTTTTCCTCGTCTTCTCAATGGTTAAGGAAGGGAACTGAATTGAAAATAATATTGTTGTGTTTTTTTTTTTTTTAAATGACAGTCCCTTCCCTCAAGGAATCTATAAGCTAATGAAGTCAAATGAGAAAACTAGAGGTCAAAATGCAGAATTTTACTTAGCTATTTTCCAGAATCACATCTGATCTCTACAAAGATAGATATCTGTATCTTTTCTTTCTGATTAAAATATTTAGTAGCATGGGTCAAAGGCATCACTTTTGCAGAATAGGCTCAAGGAAAACGTTTTGGTCTATAGGACCTGACAGTAAAATAGGCAGAAGGAAAGTCATTTAGTTAAGTTGAAATTAAGTCATAATACTCTTAAGGAGTTGAATAAACTGTACATACTTGCTAGAAAAGATTAAAAGTGAAAAAATCCTGGCCAGTAAGGTTTACTGCTTGAATAACCCTGAACAACAAATTTAATCTCCCTGGGGCTCAATATCTTCATCTGTAAAAGAAGGGAGTTTGACTTAGCCTCAACTAATTTTTCCAAGTCATCAACATTCATACTACTATTTAATCTTATGTTGTAAAGAATATATACTTTTAATAAATTGGGAAAACATCTTTACAGTTAAAGGCTCTGATAAAGGTTTCATTTCCAAAATATACAGAGAATTGACTCAAATTTATAAGAAATCAAGCCATTCTCCAATTGATAAATGATCAAAGGATATGAACAGGCAATTTTCAAATGATGAAAGTAAAACTATTTCTACCCATATGAAAAGATGTTCCAAATCATTATTGATCAGAGAAATGCAAATTAAGACAACTCTGAGAATATCACTACACACCTGTCAGATTGGCTAAGATGACAGGAAAAGATAATGCTGAATATTGGAGAGGATGTGGGAAAACTGGGACACTGATGCATTTGTTTGTGGAGTTGTGAACTCCAGAACCATTCTGGAGGCAATTTGGAACTATACTCAAAAAGTTATCAAACTGTGCATACCCTTTGATCCAGCAGTGTCTCTACTGGGCTTATATGCCAAAGAGATATTAAAGAAGGGAAAGGGACCTGTATGTGCAAAAATGCTTGTGGCAGCCCTTTTCATAGTGGCTAGAAACTGGAAATTCAATGGATGCCCATCAATTGGAGGATGGCTGAATAAATTGTGGCATATGAATGTTATGGAATATTATTATTCCATAAGAAATGACCAGCATGATGAATACAGAGAGCCTTAGAGAGACTTACATGAACTGATGCTACATGAAATGAGCAGAACCAGGATATCATTATATACTTCAACAACAATACTGTATGAGGATCAATTCTGATAGATGTGGCTCTCTTCAACAATGAGAAGATCCAAACCAGTTCCAACTGATCAGTAAAGAACAGACCCAGCTACACCTAGCAAAAGAACACTGGGAAATGAGTGTGGACCATAACATAGCTTTTACACTCTTTCTGTTATTGTTTGCTTGCATTTTTATTTTTCTTCCCTACCTTCTTTCTAATCCAATTTTTCTTCTGTAGCAAGACAACTGTATAAATATGTATATGTATATATACATATATAGTATATAAATATATAGTGTATTTAACATATACTTTAACATATTTAACAAGTATGGAACTACCTGTCATCTAGGGGAAAAGGTGAAGGGAGGAGGGGAAAAGTTGAAACAGAAGTTTTTGCAAGGGTCAATGTTGGAAAATTACCTATGCATATGTTTTGTCAATAAAAAGCTATAATAATAATAAAAAAAGATTATATGCTTTTATCATGGAGTCATAGATTCATAACTTTTGAATAGAAAAAGACTTTAGATGTCATCTGTTACAACATCTCAGTTTTATAAGCAAGAAGTACCTATGGTTTAATGAAAAGAATGGAGGCAGCTAGATGGTAGCCTCAAGACATACATATAACATTTTCTACCTATGTGATTCTGAGCAAGTCACTTAACCCGAGTTGCCCTGCTTGGGGTAGGGGGAAGAAGAAAAGAATGCTGGATTTGCTGTCAGAAAAACTGAGTTGAAATCTAGCCTAACTAGTTATGTGATCTGGATAAAATACTTACTCCAACTCTCATTTTCTTAATCCAAAAAATAAATAAATAAATAAAGATTAACATTTGTATTCTCTACTAGGAAGTGTGAAGTGTCTGAGGACAGACTTGAAATCAGGTCCTCCTGACTTCAGGGCTAGTGCTCTATGTCTTGCCCCAATCTAGTTGCTCCTGTATTCTCTACTTTATAAAACTGTGAAGAACATATAAGATAATTGTATAAAGTACATTATAAACCATAAAATGTTATAATTATTTCAGTCATATAACCTCAGGTCCAAAGAAGTTAAGCTAAACAACTTGCTCTCCAAATTTGTGTATCACTCTTAAGGGCTTTGCTCATCTCTTCTGTGTCACTCCCATTCAGAGTATGTGTTGCCAAAGAAAATGATGAATGACTGGTCCAAGGTCACACAGCAAGTCAAGAGCCAAGCTTAGAAAAGAACTCAAGTTTCTGCCTCTCTGCTTAGTATTCTTTACTTTATACCATTAATCCCCACATTTTCAGCCTCCTAGAATCTGAGGAACCAACTGCTCTACTTCCAAATGGATGAAATACAACCCAAAGAGGAGAACTAACACTGCTATCCATCAAAATTAGACTTAAACTCTGAGTCAGTAAAAAAGAAAAAAAACCAAAAAATCATGATATCCATATGGCCAACTGTAGTTCAGTTTGAGAGCTGAGAGAAAATACAGTAGGTCAAAGAGAAAGCTAAAAGCTCAGTTCTGACCTAACTCTCTCATCAGGCTGAATGAGTAGGGCATGGTGCCCTGTTTCTCTGGGGGTGAGATGAAAGAAAATGGGATGTGTCACCCACCCACTTCACAGGCCTACTGTGACAATTAATTCCCTGTAGTCAGCTCAGCACTTACAAATGTTTAGTGCTAAATAAAAAGCCAATCTCAAACATGGGTCTGCAACCTTTCTGTGCTTGGTCTACTTTTCTCTAATCCTTTTAGAGGGTAACTTCGAAGGTGCCTCTGGTAGAATCTGATCAAGAAAAAAAGAGGAAAATTTGCAGCATGCTAAAGAAAACATTAAAATACTGAAAAGCTAAAATGTTTGTTAATTCAGTGCAACAGAGAAAAAGATAATATAATTTTTAAAATATGGAAAACTTTTTCTTTAAACTAATACATAATTTTTAGATGGAATGAAATTCTCTTATTTTTCCTTCCATGTAGGACTTGATTTAACATACACACTCTTTCTCTCTCTCCCTCACAAAATTATTTCTCATTTGGCTTCCTGAAAGCCCAGAAGTTCACATTCCAGTCATAGGCTTCACACAGCCAAGTAGCAGATTCTAAAAGCTAATTTTTAAACAAAGGCATCTGGAAATAAGCATCCTTTTTATAGAGGTCAAAAATCAGAACTAGGACTTAGGAATTTTGCAGAATCATCTCTCTCCCTTAGAGAAAATATGCAAACTAAATGCCATACCCCAAAGGGCCTACACTCAAAACAAAGTCTTATCTTTTTCTTGGGGGCGGAGGAGCAGATATTCCTGAGGCAGGATGAGACCCCTGAATTCCTGGATAACTGGATGCAGATATACATAGTATATGGAAGCACATACTTCCTTTCCATTTCTCTAGAAGTATTAATACTATTTCTCAGCCTAAAACTCTTTCCAGATTTTTTTTTCTTTTAGGAAATCGGTAAGATCAAGGATTATGGCCTTTCTCTGAAATGGAACTAAGTGTATTAGCCAAACTAAATTCTTGTCTAGATGGGATCACTGCCTTCCCACTCATCTAGAGATAGGGTCTTCTCTTTGAAAATTCAAGATTAAAACATCAAAAGGAGAGAACTCTTTTTTTTTCTTTCACTATAATTTTATTTTCTAAAACTACTTTTTTTTTTTTTAATAACTTTTTATTGACAGAATCCATGCCAGGGTAATTTTTTACAGCATTATCCCTTGCACTCACTTCTGTTCCAATTTTTCCCCTCCCTCCCTCCACCCCCTTCCCCCAGATGGCAAGCAGTCCTTTACATGTTAAATAGGTTACAATATATCCTAGATACAATATATGTGTACAGAACCGAACAGTTCTCTTGTTGCACAGGGAGAATTGGATTCAGAAGGTATAAATAACCTGGGGAGAAAAACAAACATGCAAGCAGTTTATATTCATTTCCCAGTGTTCGTTCTTTGGGTGTAGCTGCTTCTGTCCATCCTTGATCAGTTGAAACTGAATTAGCTCTCTTTATCGAAGAGATCCACTTCCATCAGAATACATCCTCAAACAGTATCATTGTTGAGGTATATAATGATCTCCTGGTTCTGCTCATTTCACTTAGCATCAGTTCATTTAAGTTTCACCAGTCTTCTCTGTATTCATCCTGCTGGTCACTCCTTACAGAACAATAATATTCCATAACGTTCATATACCACAATTTATTCAACCATTCTCCAATTGATGGGCATCTATTCATTTTCCAGCTTCTAGCCACTACAAACAAGGCCACAAAAGTTTTGGCACATACAGGTCCCTTTCCCTTCTTTAGAATCGCTTTGGGGTATAAGTCCAGTAGAAACACTGCTGGATCAAAGGGTATGCACAGTTTGATAACTTTTTGAACATAGTTCCAAATTGCTCTCCAGAATGGCTGGATGTGTTCACAATAAAAGGACAGAACTCTTAAGGAAAATTAGTCTAGGCAGGAACTGACTGGTCACTATTCCAGAATATATTTTAACTTTTGTGGTTGTTCTCTTATTCAAGATTCCTGTTATCTGAAATCATTTTGAAGTAGTCATGTCAGAAAGCATGAATACTATGCTAGTCTGGATCTCTCTCCCTATCCAAGCTATAAATGGTTTGGATACATGTTAATGTTAAATTCAATAAAATTGTTTCTAGTAGACATGAATCTAAATTTTTGTGTACAGTATTAGTATTTTTGACAGTAAATAAGCAATTTATATCACCTTTTCCAAGGAAAACAAATCTTAACATCACACATACACCCATAACTCATTCAGATTAAAGTTTTGGGGTACCATCTTTATGAAGGTAAAACAATCTAAGACACCCACGTTAACAAAGATCTTCTCTTTCAGTCCACCTACCTATTTTTTCCTCTCATATGAAAAATTCAAACATTTGTAAAAGGCACAATAATTTTTCTCCTTTTAAATAAACAAGCCTTTCTCAGACTTGAAACAAGGAACAAGGGGGGGTTTAACCCAAATGTGCCCCTTTATTCCTGGAAGATGTCTCTCAGTTTCCTTTAGCTTAGAGAAATCTTCAAATCTGGACAAATGTCCACAGTTTCTCAAATATCCTGTGCCTTATACATGCTTTTAAACGCACTCATATGTGCATGACATGTACGGAAGGTGTGTGTAGGGAGGGGGTATATGTCTCTATTCATATAATATGTACATGCAATCAATTTTATATGTGGTGAAGTGGGGAGGGGGAATACAGGATTCCAAAGGGTTATAGCAGCTTCTTGCTCTAGTAACATCTGGAAAATTTTTTTCTAAAAAGGCCAAATATAGTTACACTTTATGAGATTTTTAGAGCCCCTTCCTGCCTATAACTCTACAGTCAGCCTTCCTTGTTCAAGTGTCCTCCACAGTGACTTAGTGGGGGCAGGCCAAGGGCTCTGAGTCATCCTTCTGGAAAACAAGACAGACTCGGTTCCCTGGGGATGGCAATGCTGTTGTTGTAACGTATTTCACTATAACTGCCACAGTGACTGATCTGGTGCCTTAGCATGAATGAAATAAGGTCTGCCAACATTGGGCCAACCAAATCACAGCCAGAGGTGGATGGCTTTTGCCAGACTGAAGAGGAAAAGGCAAATGAGGCCAGGGAGAGTGGTGGGGATGATGCAGCAGTGCTAGCATGGCTGCAGAAAAAAGTGGGAATATCAGCACTGCCCTGAAGAAGAGTGGAGCAGAAGGCCAGGAATACTTCTATCAGTGAAAAACAGTTTTTCCAAATCTATATTCTAAGGTTTTTCTTTCCTGGAAGATATAAAACAGAATTTCCCACATATGGGGTAACAAACCACAGTTTAAGAAGCTGGGCCATAGACAACAAAGTAATAGCAATTCTAGACACATATGCACCAAAGTGTTATAGCATATATATTCTTTGAGAAGTTTAGACAGCAAAATTACACTAATAATCTAACCCTAAAGAATGAGTGAATCAAACAACAAATCATATAAATCAAAGAGAATGACAGTAATGAGACAACATGACAAAACTTATGGCATGCAAACAAAGCAGTACTTAGAAAAATTTTTGTATCTCTAAACTTTACATGAATAAAATAGAGAAAAAGCAGATCAATGGCATGCAATTAAAAAAAATTGAGAAATTACAAATTTTTAGAAACCAATTAAACACTAAATTAGAAATTATGAAAATCAAAGGAGAGATTAGCAACATTGAAAGTTTAAAAAACTGTTGAACTAATAAAACTAAAAGCTAGTTTTTATGGAAAAAATCAATAAAACAAACTTTTGATTAATCTGACTTCAAAAAAATAAAAACAAATTACCAATATCAAAAATGAAAAGGATTTTTTAAAAGGATGAATTCACCATCAATTAAGAGAAAATTAAAGCAAGAATCAGAAGCAATTCTGCCCAACTTGTATGGTAATAAATCTGAAATGCTAAGTGAAATGGATGAATATTTACAAAAATATAAATTAGCCAAATTAACAAAAGAAATAAAATACATAAATAATCCCATTTTAGAAAAAGAAATTTAAAAGGTTATCAATGAACTGGCTAAAAAAAATCTCTAGGGCCAGATGGATTTAAAGAACAATTAATTCCAGTACTATATTCACTATTTGGAAAAACAGGTGAAGAAGAGTCCTACTAAATTCCTTCTATGACACAAAATATAGTACTGATACCTAAATTGGAGAGAGCCAAAACAGAAAGAAAATTATACACCAATTTCCCTAATGAATATTGATGTAAAAAAAATTAAAATAAAATATTAGCAAAGAGATTATGTTAATTTATCATTAGGAAAATATACTATGACCAGGAAGGATTTATACCAGTAATGCAGGGCTGTTTTAATATCAGAAAATCTATCAGCACAATTGATCATATCAATAATAAATAGAAATAATATAATTATCCTAATATGATACAGAAAAGGCTTTTGATAAAATACAGCACCCATTCCTATTAAAAATATCCTAAAGAGCATAGAAATAAATGGAGCTTTTCTTAAAATGATAAGTAGTATTTTTCTAAAACCATCAGCAAGCATTATATGCAATGGGGATAAGCTAGGAGCCTTCCCAATAAGATTGGGATGAAGCAAGAATGCCCATTATCATCACCATTATTCAATATTCTACTAATGTTAGCTTTATGAATAAAAGAAGAAAAAGAAATTGAAAGAATTAGAGTAAGCAATAAGGAAATAAGTATTATTCTTTGCAGATGATATGATGGTATGCTTAGGGAATCCTAGAGAATCAACTAAAAAACTACTTAAAATAATTAACAAGTTTAGCAAGGTTACAAGGTATTTTTTAAAAAACACATAAATCATCAGCATTTCTTTTACCAACAAAACCCAATAGTAAGAGATAGAAAGAAAATTTCCATTTAGAATAATAATAGATAATATTAAACAATTGGGAACCTACCTACCAAGACAAACTCTTTGAACACAAGAACAAAACACTTTTCACAAAAATAAAGTCAGATCTAAACAACTGGAAAAATATCAACTGCTCATGGGTAGGCTGAGCTTATATAATAAAAATGCCAATTCTATCTAAATTAATTTACTTATTCAGTGCCATACCAATCCACCTACCAAAAAATATTTTATAGAGCTAAAAAAATAACAAAATTCATCTGAAAAACAAAAGATCAAGATTATCAAGGAAGGGGCAGCTAGGTGATGTGGTGGATAAAGCAATGTCTCTGGAATCAGGACCTGAATTCAAATTTGGTCTCAGATATGCACTAGCTATGTAATCCTGGGCAAGTCACTAAACCCCAATTGCCTAACTTCCCTTCCTCTCCCCAAAAAACCCTAAGAGAATTAATGAAACAAAAATTCAAAAGGTGACCTGACTACACCACATCTAAAACTATAAAGCAGTAATCATCAAATCTATTTGGTACTGCATGTACAACCTATATCATATTGTTTGCTATCTTGCTGTAAGAAAAGGAGGGAGAAAAATCATTTTGGAATTCAAAATTTTACAAGAATGAACACTGAAAACTACCTTTACATGCAATTAGAAAAAAGTAAAATTCTATTAAGTGAAAAAAAAAACCACCCAATTTGGTACTGGCTAAGAAACAGAGTGGTAGATCAATAGAATGGATTATATACACAAGAAACATAGTAAACGATTATAGTAATCAGCAGTCTGATAAATCCAAAAACTTCAATGATTTCTTCTATCCCAGTAAGCCAAAAAATGCAAGCCAGAAGCTCACAACGACGAGAAAGAGGGTAACCAATAAAGCCAGCATTCCTCCTCCAATGCTTCACTGTATTACAGAGATGATCCCAAATTCTTAAAAGTTACAGCAATACAAAGGAAGCTTTGCCATGTCCTACCAAGCTAGAAAGGCTTTAAATATAGATCCATGTCTTCTAAAGTTAGGCCTACAAGGCCAGGGCAGTAGCCAGAGCCTCAATGGTACAGACACCACAGCTGCTCATGCCTGTGGGAATGAATCACCCCTCCCAGTGTTTGAGTTTCCCTGGATTCATAAATTGGGAAAATGGGATTTTGCAAGTTTATTTTCATTATAATAAAAAATTGCAAAAACAACAACAACAACAACAACAAAAAAAAAAACCACGAAAATCAATGAATGAATCAAGTATTTATTAAGAACTATTATATATCAGGCTCTATGGTAGGTGACAGGAATGTATCTTATGGGCCGTCCCCAAAAGAAGCATTCATTGTAATGGAGACAACATGTAAATAACTAAATAGATATAAGATGTTGTTGTTCTTGGGGAAAAGGGGAAGGGGAGAGGGAGAGAGGGGGGGAGAGAGGAGGAGAGAGAGACAGAGAGACTCCTAAACAAATTCGGTCTCACCCTGAGCTTGGTCAAAGGTTGATAAATTTGCTATAAAAATTCTTGAAGATGGTCTATTAAGTTGTATATTACAACTCCTCTAAATTGATGGCGGGAATGCCCGTACTAATGAAATCAGGGCTTTTTTAAGTACGAAAGTATAGTGATCTTCTGATGCTTTTTCAACATTTTGAGCTACATTTTTTCTCATGGGTGATTATGTGCAAAATACTTTGAATACCTTAAAGTTTTGTATAAATACTAGCTATTATGATGATATCCAAGAGCCCAAGCAGTAAAAAAACAAAACAACAACAACAACAAAAAAAAACTCTTTAAGAGATAGACTCTCTCTCCTAGGTAAATAAGATTACCCATGTTCCTTTCCTTTGAAATCACTGTTTCGGGACAACTTGGGGCTCTACCAAGTACTGGTTCAGTGACGTCTAAACTGACATAAGCCAGCTTAAATGGAAAAAGTGACTAGAATTCCTGGAAGAAAAATGATGTCAAATAAATCCCTTTTCAATCCTTTCAAAAAACAGCTTTCCTCCAAGGTAAAGAGAGGGAAGAGAGAAAAAGATAAGGAAGGAAGAAAAAATGAAGAAAGAAAAAAAAATCCCTTTTCAAATCCCTTGTAAAAGAAAAATAGAACAAGATTATAAACCAAGAATTTATAGTCATTTCTTGGTGCCCAACTTAAAGAACATCTATTTCAGACTCCATGGAACCTGCAATCTGACAAGTGAAGATGATTCTGAGAAGTAACAAAATAAGAGTTCTAACCATAGCTAAGTCCATAAATTCACTGTCAGAAGCAAGCAAGTTTCTACCCACTACAATTTAGCCAGTTCAGTAACAAAACTGCATATGAACCAGGAAATCAAAGCAACCTGAACAAAGTATTAGAGCAGCAGTTCAGTTTTCAACTCAATACCATTCAACTCAACAAACATTGATAACTACTCACTACTGGTAGTACTGAGGGAAATACAAAGATAAGTAATAAGATTTATGGTTGATACTTACCTTAAAGAATATCTAGTCCAAGCCTCTCATTTGATATAGAAGACAGACGTACTCAGAGGATTCCTGTATCTTTCTGGAGATTATAAGCTTTTTCACTTTCTTCAGGCCCTAATCCCACTTGTTTACTAAAGTCCACAAGCATTTATTAAGTTCCTATTATGTATCAGGGATTATGTAGGCATTTGGGATACAAAGAAAAGCAAAAGACAGTTCCTGCTCTCAACAAACTATACAGCCAAAATATATACAGAATAAATTGGAGGTAATATCAGAGGGAAGGCACTAAGATAGAGAACTAGGAAAAGCTTCTTAAAAAGTGGGTCTTAAACTAAGGTTTTTAAAGAAAACCAGGATGTGGACGTAAGTGAGGAGAGTACCAGACTTGAAGGAAAGCCAATGGAATCAGGAGAAAAGGAATAGAAAGAAGGTCAGTGTCATGGGATCTCAGAGGATGTGGGAGGAAGTAAAATGTAAGAATACAGGAAAGGTAGGACAGGGATAAGTTATAAAGGACTTTTAACAGTCAAAGTATACCTTACATTTGATACTAAAGGGAACAGGGAGACTTAGAGGTTCCTAAATGGTGTCTGTGTGTGAGTAGAGAAACTTGATCAGACTTATACTTAAGGAAGATCATTCTGATAGCTGAATGGAAGATGGACTGAAGTGGGGAGAGACCTGAGTACATATGAGAGATTACAAAAGTAGAAATGGCAGGACTTGACAGGAATATATGTAGGGGTAAGTATGGATGACTAGGATGGATAGTGATACTTTAGCATCCTACCAGGATTTTAGTAAGAAGGAAGGGTTTGGGGAAACGATAGTAAGTTCAGTTTTGGCTATGTTGAATTTAAGATGTATGACATAAGACACCCAGTTTGAGACATCGTTCAGGCCAGATGATGCAATGGAGAAAATGCTGGGTATGGACTCAAAAAGATTCCCCAGTTCAAATATAGCTTCTGACACTTGTTAGCAGGATAACTCTGGGCAAGTTATTTAATCCTATTTGCCTCAGTTTCCTCCCCTGTAAAATGGACTGGAGAAGGTAAACCACTCCAGTATCTTTGCCAAGAAAACCCCAAGGGGGGTAATAAAAAGTCAGACACAATTGAAAAATTACTAAACAACAATGTCTCTTTGGGCAGCAAGATGGTATAATGAACCTAGAGTCAAGAAGACCTGAATTCAAATCCAGCTTCCAACTCTTACTAACTAATCCTGGACAAGTCACTTAATCCTGTTTGCCTCAGTTTCCTTATCTGTAAAACAAGCTGGAAAAGAAAATGGCAAACCACTCCATTATCTCTGCCCAGAAAATTCTAAATGGGGTCACCAAGAGTCACACGTGACTGAAACAACTGAACAACAAAGCTGTGTGACTCTGAGCAAGTCATTTAACTTCCATCTCAGTCTCCTCATCTGTAAAATAGATGATAATAATAGCACCTACTTTACAAGGTTATTGTTCAGTTCAAATGAAATAATATTTGTAAATCACTCAGCACAATGCTTAACAAAGAGCAAACACTATATAAATGTTAGCTCTATTTGCCATTATTTTATCTAAAAGGCAGCTGGAGATATGAGACTGGACAAATAGGTCTGACATCACCTGCATAAAAATGATAATTGAATCATGGGAGCTGATGAGATTACCAAAGCAAAATAGTACAGAAAGAAAAATAAGAGCCTGGGGAACTCTCATGGTTAGCAACCATGACATAAAGATCCAGAAAAAGAAAACTGAGAAATAACAGTTGGGCAGGCAGGAAGTAAATCAGAGAGACAAATATTACAAAAACTTACAGATGATTCTTTTTCTTATTTTTCTTATTATAGTCATTGAATCAACAAACATTTATTACTTATAGTGTATTTGTCAGGCACTCTACTAAGTGCTAGAGAAAAAGCAAAAAAATACAGTTCCAATGAGGGAAATAACATACAAAATACTGTACATGTAGTATATATATATATATATATATATATATATATATACAGTAAAGAGAAAATAATCTCAAAGGAAGGGCATTAAGAATGGGGCTTAGAGTAATTAAGAACATATCTCAACTCTTCCTACTTCCTTCCAATGAGGAAGTTTTTTATTTTGCCGAAGCTAACAGCTGTTTCCTTGATCCCACCTTCCTAGAAATCTTGTTCTTTCAATTATTCTCTTCTCTCTTTACCTCCAATCTTTCTCTTTCCACAGGCTTCTTACCATCTACCTACAAATAATATGCTCTACTATCCTTTTTAAAAAACAAACAAAACTTGTGCCCTTGACCCTGCTAAACTCCTGAATTAATATTGCAAATATGCTTTATTTTATTAACAAACTTCAAGAACAAATAATAGAATCCTAGCCTCCACTTTTTCTGTTCTTCTCCACTAAAAAAAAAAATATGTATGGCTTTTTTTTTTTTTGCATGACAGACATTTCTCATAACAACACACTCACACACACTCTGAACTTTTCCCTTTTTCAAGTTATATAAAATCAACTGACAAAGTAACTATCAGCAACATTTGGCTCCCACAAACAGCAATCTGATTGAGAACAGTAAATTTGTATGGATAAGAGCAGTAATTACAATCAATTAGAATTCACATGCCTTCTATTTATATTACAGTCGTTGGATATGCTGCTTTTTAAGGTTTGCTTTCTTCACTTCCCTGTTTCTCTGAATTCACATACTGTTTCTTACAGCATAATAACTCTATTATCTACAGATCACAATTTTTTTCAGTCATTCTCCAATCAATGGGTACCCACTGTTTCCAGTCTTTTGCTACCAAAAAGAGTGAAAGGGTCTGGCACATATGGGAATTTTTTGCCATTGACCATGTTGGGACATATATCCAGGATTGATATGAAAGGAATCTGGCTCCATTTTAGCATCACCTCCTTTTGAATTCCAGCTCCTATGCCTACCTATTTGTTGAGTGTGAAGAACCTGGGCATCAAACTGCATTTAGTCTTCCCCTGTCTCCGGAAGTTATTTATATAACTGTCCAAATGCTAAACCCAGTCCTTGGGTTTAGCTAAACCTTGGCTTCTCTACATTTCACATTATTCTTCACCTCTTCTTTTTTAATGTTCTCCCTTTCCTTGACCTGCAACATTAATTTTTTTTAGCTATTTTTCTATTCATGTTATGACACCAACCATCGCACTGCTCATGCAATAATTTTACACTATAGGAAATTCATAAGGGCTCTCAATCTCCCATGGACACCATATATAAAGGAGTGTATGTTATGTATGTACATATATATGTGTGTATATATATATATATACTCACAGATCCATGTACACATGCCTACACATATCTATATATACATATACATATACATACATACACTATCTCTCTCTCAAAGTAGGCAAGACCAAAAAAAAAAAAAAATCCATGTCAAGTAAAAACTTCCTAGCTGTAGGTTTCTTTAACACACCTATACCTTCAAACTTGATTAATGGAAACTGCCTGATCAGCATAGCTTCAGTAGAGACCATACACTCACTTTGCCTGGTTGTGCTGCCTTTAATTCAATGGGCTGTGTAGAAAGGTTTGGGCTCTGACATAAGAACAGAATCTTAAATTTCAAGCTCGGTTCTATAGAAAAGTAGGCAGAAGCACTGAATTGGGATTGGTTAGCTACAGCACAACCAAATGACCATAAAGCAGTATAGCCTTCAGCCCAAAGTTATGCTTAGCAATGATTTTCACTTGATTCAGTCGTGTCTGACTCTTGGGGACCCCGTTTGGGGTTCTCTTGGCAGATACCTCCGAGGGGCTTGCCGTTTGTTTCTCCATCCCATTTTATATATGAGGAAGTGAGGCAAATAGGATTAATGTGACTCGTTCAGGGTCAGCCAACTAATAAGTATCTGGGGCAAAATTTTAGGTCAGGTCTTCCTGAGTCCAGGTGGGGTGCTCTGCCCACTGCCCCAAGAGTAATGATACCACGTCGGGAGAAACCTGTTGAAAAGACACAGACGGTCGTGTAATTGACTACGAGAAAATGATTCGGTTTCAAAGGTCGATGAACCCAGCACCTAATGAGCGGCCAGGATAGGGCTAATGCCACCAAGCACTAGCTACAGAAAAGAGCAGCTCTGCAGCGCAAAGCACGCTGGACAGGGAAGCTCGGGGGTATCCCAGCATCTCCCTGCTCTACCGGGAGGATGGTCACGTCCCAGGCTCTCGAAGCTCCAAATGTTCGGAGGACCAGTCCTCCAGCGGAGGCGCCACCGTACGCACGGGGCTGGGCACCACAAACAGCGAGCTGCCAAAAAGGGGGAGGGAGAGGCTGGACCGAAAAAAGGCGGCGGCGCACACAGCAGTCTGCTGAGAGGGGCATCTGACAGGTCGGGGAAACGGAGGCCGGAGAAGGGACTGAGCCAAGTGGGGGGAGTCTGCACTCTTGCACTGCCAGCCCCGCTCCCCACGGGTTCGAAGAGAGGGGCTGGCTCACCCCGAGGTAGGGTGGGGGGAGGAGCAGGGCCGGAGAGAAACACCGGCCCCGCCCCTCTAGGGCAACGTAGATGGAGCCCCGCACAACAGGTAGAGGAATGGTGGGAGGCAGCCATCCGCCGTCCACCGGGACGGGAAGGAGCCCGTCTGGCTCCGGGGAGCGGCGGGCGGGCGAGGTCGTTCCCGGGAATGCCGGGTCCGGGCTCTCCTCGGCCTCGACCCCCGCGAGGCTTAGTTCAGCCCGGCCCGGTCTGATCCGACCTTCCGTCCTGCCTGACCCGAGCTGCAGTCGGCGGACTCCGGGGCAACCAGCCCTCAGGCCGCCGGGATGCGGGCGGTCCCGGTGGAGCCGAACGGGCGGGGCCGTGCTCACCTCAAACCCCACACAATTTCCTCAACTCCTCGGCCGCTTCCGCGGAGGCTCCCGCCGCCGCCATCCTCTCGCATCAGCGTCATAGCGTCATAAAAGTGCGCGCCTGACGTTAAACCAATTCGCGCACCCCCCCATTGGGCGTGGTGGAGGGCGGGCTCTAGGATCGGAGCTTGCTCTCTAATAGAAGGAGAGACTACCAATCATCGCCATGAGATGCTTTCTCGGGGATGGGTTTGTCAATCATTCTAACAGGCCCTGTAATTGGCTAGCAGATGAGACCGAGGCTATAAAAGACTCACAATCGGCGCTGAGGAGCGGAGTTAAGAGGTAAATCATTTAGCAGTCGGAGTATTTTGGGGAAGGACGCTGGTGGCGTCTGAACCGCGGTTTTAAAGCCAGGGTACTTACAACGCAAGGACACAGGCCACCTGGCTGTTCCACCTGACTGGGTCCAGGCCTTTTCTCCGGCAGACTATCTCCCACACCTGAAAATGCTCTCAGTCTCTCCCTCTCTGACCGCAGACCTCCTTGGCTTTCTTCTAAATTCTAACAAAAGTCCTATCTTCTTTTTTAAATAATACTTTTTCATTAAATAAAATAAAATTTAAAAAAATAAAATAAAATAATACTTTTTTATTATTTTCAAAATACGTACAAAGATAATTTTTAACATTCATCCTTGGAGCACCTTGTATTCCAAATTTTTCTTCCTTCATCCTCTCTTCCCCCTTACTCTAAACAGTAAATAATCCATTATAGAGTAAACGTGCAATTCTTCTAAGTATATTTCCACATTTGTCATGCTGCACAAGAAAAATCAGATCAAAAAAAAAGGAAAAATGAGAAAGAAAAAAAAAGCAAGCAAACAACAACAACAACAAAAAAAAAAAAAAAACCGTGAAAATACTATATTGCGATCCACATTCAATCTCCACAGTCCTCTTTCTGGGAGCAGATGGCTCTCTTCATCACAAGTCTATTGGAGTTGCCTTGAATCATCCCACTGTTGAAAAGAGCCAAGAACCAAGGTGATCAGCTCTTAATCTTCTTGTTGCTGTGGTTCTTCTTGTTGTTCTCTTGGTTCTACTTATTTCACTTAGCATCAGTTCATGTAAGTCTTTCCAGGCTTTTCTGAAATCTTCCTGCTTAAAATCCCATTTTCTACGGGAAAATTTTCTTCCCTCTTCATTCCAATGGGTCACCTTTTTAGTCATTTCCTATTTCTCCTGTATGTAGTTTGTTTTGTGTACATTTGTTTGCATGTTGTCTTCCCTTTTACATTGTAAACTCTTTTAGGTTAGGGGTTGTCGTTTCCCTTGCTTTGCATGTATTTGGATGTATATTGTCTTCTCTATTGGATTGTAAGCTCCTTGAGGACAGGGACTGTCTGTTCTCTCTTTTTGTTTCACCAGTACTTAGGCAGAATGCTTGGCACATAGATATAGTAGGCATTTAATAAATATTTATGGATTGATATAATTAATGTGATTACTAATATGTCATATTATTAATATACCATTAATTACATTTATTTACATTAATTGTATAATAATATAAAATAATATAATTGATGTAGAAAATCCAAATATGGGAGAATGCAGAAGACCAGTGGCAAGAGATCCATAAGTTTATTAAGTGACTCATTTTTCTGGCCCTGTGCTAAGCCACGGCACAAAAAAAAAAACAAAAGGGGCCTTGCCTTCAAGGCAAGAAGCAATGTGCACATATATATGTATATTACAGATTCGGGGTAACTTTAATGGGGAAAATACCAGGTAGCCTTGCAGAAAGGAGCCTGTTGTGGACATGAAGAACAGTCTGCACAGGAACATGGAGCACAGAGCAGGAAGGCTGTTTGCTGCAGTATGCAGTTCAAAGAAAGGGACAATGAATACTGAGAACAGAAATGAATTATCATGCGTTAGGAATAGAAAGGCTGTTTGCAATACACAATACAAGGAAAGGGACTATGTTAAGTCGTTATATCCTCTAGTGATAAAGAGCTTTGAATGAACTGTATATTAAGTCTAGGAAGGGTAAGATACAGCAGGTGATAAAGAGCTTTGAATGTTCAGTAGTAACTTTTATATCTTAGCCTAAAAGTAATAGGAAGTCATTGGAATTTATTGAGTAGAGGAGTATCATTAGATGATTCAGGGAAATCATCCTGGTGGTTTGTTTGAAGAATGGATGAATCAAAAGGGAAATATTAATTAAGAGATTAATAAAGATGATACTAATTGTTAGCATTTAGGTGGTGCTTTGAGGTTTACAAAGTCCTTTACATATGTTATTTCATTTGATCCTCACCTAAACTCTGGGAGGTGGATTCTATTACCTAGTTCCATTTTACATTTGAAGAAACTCAGACAAAAAAAAAAAAAAAAGCTAAGTGATTTGTCCAGAGTTGATAAGTGTCTGAGGCCACATTTGAACTTGGGTCTTTTCTTGACTCCAGGTCCACGGTACCACCTGGTTGCCTGCCCATTTGGAAAGACCAATCAGGAGGCTAGGCAAATGGAAGCTGGGCAAAATGAG
This sequence comes from Antechinus flavipes, assembly GCF_016432865.1. Taxonomy (NCBI): domain Eukaryota; kingdom Metazoa; phylum Chordata; class Mammalia; order Dasyuromorphia; family Dasyuridae; genus Antechinus; species Antechinus flavipes. Next base: position 60,238,817 of record NC_067399.1, read on the forward strand.
GGCTTAATCTAAATTCTAATGCAGGAAGAACATTTAACAACTGATTGGATAAATGGGGGAAAGAGGGAGAAGTGTAAAATGACAGATGTAAATCTGGGTACCACCAGTCTCCTGCTTACCAGGCTCACAGCTTTAGGGATGAGAAGAACACTACTGGTTGGCTCTAGCTTTTTCCTGTTTCATTGGTGAGATTATAGCACACTTTCTATTTAAAATATCTTTGACTCCTCAGGAACAACTCACCTGACAGATCTGATCTGTTGTGAAATTTCATTGCTTCTAGGTTCGCATAACTCCATAAACATACTCTGAGGCAGCCAACCGTCTGGTTTGCTATTGGTCTCCAGCTGCCCCCTCCCTGGATTATTGTAATAGCCGCCTTCCTTGCCTCATCTCACCCCCTAATTCCTCCTTCCACTTAGCTGACAAATGATTTTCCTAATGTGCTAGTTGGATCATGTTACTGCCCTTTAAACTTTGTGAGCTCCCTATTCTCTCAAGGACCAAATATAAAACCCTCCTTTAAAGGTGGCAAAGTCCATAGAGTGTTGGAATCAGGAAGATTCATCTTTTTTAGTTCAAATATGGCCTTAGGCACTTACAAATTGGACAAGTCATTTAACCTTCTTTTGCCTCAGTTTCCTCATCTGTCAAATGAATGGAAGAAGGAAATAGCAACCAGCTTCAGTATCTTTGCCAAGAAATGGAATAATGAAAAATCAGACATAACAGAACAAAAACAAAACCTACTTCCATCCCACCTTTCTAGCTTTCTTTTTATTCCCTTTCACATAAACTTAAGACCCAGGTACCTACTTAATATTTGCTATATACAACACTCCTAATTTTTTGTCTTCTCACCAACTCCTTATGCCTAGAATGTTCCCCATATCCACTTCCTTTTGTAGGCGTTAGCACATTTAGTACTTTTCCCCCTTGAAGTTACCTTCCATTTAAACATTGCATCATCATGTATGCATATAATTATTTTGCATGTTGTCTTGATCTCATTATGATGTGAGGACAGGGACCATGCTTATTTACCTTTTTTGTATCCCTAGCGCTTATTCAGTGTTTTGGATCTAGTTAGCACTTAAAATGGCTATTGACCACCTTGCTACCCTCCACAGAAGTAAGAAAGTTTGGAGAGTGGGTTGGATTTGGAAGTAAAAGAAATAATTGAGTTCAGTTTGGGGCATATTGAGTTTAAGCTGTCTATTTTCTGACATAATCATTTTTAAGTTGTGAGTTACTGCTCCCATTGGTCCTGTGAGAACAGTATTCTCATTAGTCTTGAAGGTTCTGCCCATCCTGCAGGGCACAGAACCAGAGTTCTGTAATGGGAACAGGACCCGTCAGTGACAAGGATTGTATTGTGACTATGTGATGGACGGTCCTGTGAAACAGGGGTAGCTAAATTTCTCAGTGAACCCCTGTGGCTGATCCAAACAATACTTTGCCAGAGGATGATATCATTCCAGAGTGCAAAAGATTATTGTTATGTAAGTTCAGGACACAGTCAGCTTGCTGGGCTTTAGCTCTGGGAAACAGGGTATATCCAAAATATTTTGATAAGAGACCATGAAGGACCTGTTTCACTTTTATGGGATGATCAAGAAGCAGTCAATGGGAATGCACATACTGAGCATCTCTCTTTAAAAGCTTTCCTCTACACATCATTAATCAGAGAAATGCAAATTAAGACAACTCTGAGATACCACTACACACCTGTCAGATTGGCTAGAATGACAGGGAAAGATAATGCGGAATGTTGGAGGGGATGTGGGAAAACAGGGACACTGATACATTGTTGGTGGAATTGTGAACACATCCAGCCATTCTGGAGAGCAATCTGGAACTATGCTCAAAAAGTTATCAAACTGTGCATACCCTTTGATCCAGCAGTGTTTCTACTGGGCTTAAACCCCAAAGAGATACTAAAGAAGGGAAAAGGACCTGTATGTGCCAAAATGTTTGTGGCAGCCCTGTTTGTAGTGGCTAGAAGCTGGAAAATGAAAGGATGTCCATCAATTGGAGAATGGTTGAGTAAATTGTGGTATATGAACATTATGGAATATTATTGTTCTGTAAGGAATGACCAACAGGATGAATACAGAGAGGACTGGCGAGACTTAAATGAACTGATGAACTAAGTGAAACAAGCAGAACCAGGAGATCATTATATACCTCAACAATGATACTGTATGAGGATGTATTCTGATAGAAGTAGATCTCTTCAATAAAGAGAGCTAATTCAGTTTCAATTGATCAAGGTTGGACAGAAGCAGCTACACCCTGCTTGCATTTTTGTTTTTCTTCCCGGATTATTTATACTTTCTGAATCCAATTCTCCCTGTGCAACAAGAAAACTGTTCGGCTCTGCCCACATATATTGTATCTAGGATATACTCTAACCTATTCAACATGTAAAGGATTGCTTGCCATCTGGGGGAGGGGGTGGAGGGAGGGAGGGGAAAAATCGGAACAGAAGTGAATGCAAGGGATAATGCTGTAAAAAATTACCCTGGAATGGGTTCTGTCAATAAAAAGTTATTTAGAAAAAAAAAAAAAAGCTTTCCTCTATTAGTCCTATTAGTCAAGGACATTAGTTGAGTTTAACTGGCCATTCCAGAGGGCTTGGTTCTCCTTAAAACCATGAAAAGGAAGTTTCCTTTGGGAACCAGTTCTAGTTGTTACCCAAACTGCCATTAACTTCATCACTTTAGGCAAGTACCTTTGTCACTCTTGACTTCAATCACTTTCTCTGTTTTGGATTATATGGCCTCTAAAGTAGGGTGTGCTTTCTTAGCCTTTCTTTGTGTCATGGACTCTTTGACAATCACTGGCAAAGCACATAGACCACTTCTCAGCATAATTGTTTTCAAATGAATAAATTAAAATACATAAGTTTACAAAGGAATCCAATTACATTGAGATGCAATTATCAAAATATATTTAAAAATAGATTCATGGACCCCAGATTAAGAATCCTCTGGGGCAGGAACTCTGACATTAATAGCATCAGTCTTGTGGCTCTTAGTCAGCAGAATTAGCACCATCTTTGAACCCTTACCTACCAAATAAGGAATTAGAGATTAAGCTAGATTGGTTCATCAGGCAGCCAGAAGGAAATAGAGCCTTATCTTTATCAGTGGGACCTGCCAGGGTAAAATCTTCCAAGCTGCAGACAGATCAGGGGAAGCAAATCAAGTCCTAAAAAGAACCATGGTTAGGGAGCTCCTAACTAAAACTTTCCCCTAATGCTCGAGTTCCTGAACTCTCCAGGGCATGGAAAGGCTAATAGCAGCAGCTTCTATTTTTATAGTGTGATGCACCATGAAAGTTTTATATAGTTTCCAAAGCACTTTCCTTATGGGCCACCCTGTGAGGGGATGTCAGTCAACCCAATTAGTCAACACGAATTTTTATTAAGCACTTATTAGAAGCCAGATAGAGTAGCTAGGTGGAGTGAATAGAGCATTGGACTTGAAATCAGGGAGACTATGAGTTCAAATCTGACCTCAAACACTAAGGAGCTGTGTGATCCTGGACAAGCCACTTAACCTCAGTTCCCTCATCTGTAAAATGAGATGGAGAAATAACTGACAAACCACTTCAGTACCTTTGCCAAGAAAATCCCTAATAGTGTCATAAAAAGTTGGACATGACTGAATAAAGTGTGCCAAATACTCTGCTAACTTCTAGAAACTCCCTATAAGTACAAAAAAAAATAGTCTGTGTCCTCAAGGAGTCTACATTCTAGTGGAGGAGACAAATGGAATAGATGAAGATAATTGTTTTTAAAAATAGCTTTTTATTTTCAAAATATATGCAAAAATAGTTTTCAACATTCACCCTTGCAAAACCTTGTGTTCCAAATTTTTCTCTTCCCTTCCTCTCATCTCCCTTCTCTAGATAACAAGTAATCCAATAAAGGTTAAACATGAATAGTTCTTCCATACATATTTCCACATTTATCATAATGCACAAGAAAAATCAGATCAAAAAAGGAAAAAATGAGAAAGAAAAAAATCAAGCAAAAAACAATAAAAAGGTGAAAATACTATGTTGTGATCCACATTCAGACCCCATACTCCTTCCTCTGGATGTAGGTGGCTCTCTCCATTGGAACTGACCTGAATCACCTCACTGTTGAAAAGAGAGAGCCCATCAGAGTTAATCATCACATAATATTGTTGCTGTGTACAATGTTCTCTTGGTTCTACTCACTTAGCATCAGTTCATGTAAATCTCAATGAAGGTAATCTTAAAAGGGGGAAGGCATCAGTAGCTGTAGGGCCCAGGAAAGGTAGTCTGCAGAAGGATTCGAGCTGAGTCTATGAGGTGGAGGAAGGGGGGCAGAACATTCAAAGTAAAGCTAGGCTAAGCACCTGTTTAACAGGTATTTATTCCTGTTTTACAGATGAAAAAGCAGAGATTCAGAGAAGATTGTGTATCCTCCCAATGGTTACACAAGTAGGGAATGAGGGCTTGAACTGATGTCCTTCCCTCTTTCCAATATATCATCCTACCTCGCCCCCCTCAGTTAATAGGTTGTACATGGAAACCTTTGTGACTGACTCCTTCCCTCTCCCTCCCTAGGCACTGCTAAGGATTGGGGGTTGGGGGTGGGGAGGGAGAGATAAAGATCAAATCAAATGAGATTGTATGTACAAAGTGCTATCAGAATTACATAATTGTAGAAATACAAACTATTTTATTATTAAAGCAGGGATCTACAATCATATATATACTATAATAATATAATATGTCTTTTCTAAGAAGACACTTGACATGACAGCTTCCCAACCCTGGCTAAAAAGCTGGGAAAGTAAGAGAAGTACTTACGCTCACTACAAGGGCTTAGCTCCTCCTTTAATGGGAAGCTGCTTCACCAATTACTCTCCATTCTTCTAACGCCTTGCTGATGCTCTGAAGGCGCCAGAGGATGAGAGAGCCAGTTGCCAAGGCTGAGTCCCCAGGGAATAAGAACAATTTCTGGTCCTGTCTTCCACCCTTTTCTCTTTATTCCTGGGCCCCAGCTTTGTCCCTGGAAAGGAAAGGGATAATGCCCACAAAGCACTTAATCTCCTGGCCAGAAAGCAGTAAAGAGCAAATTAGGCCCCACTCCAGTTTATCCCCTGCAATGGGGAAAAGCTGGAGAAGAGCCATGTCAGGGATTTAGGAAGCAAAGTTGGGAAGGGAAAGTAGGTCACTGGAGTTTTGAAACCACCAACATCTGAGTGAGGAGGCTCCCCCACTTCCATTCGATACAAGATTCCCCAGGGGCTCTGTGGGTAGCTTGGAGTGGACCCACTCCGGATGGAAGAGGAATTCTGGCTAGTAATTGCAGCAACATCCTGGGCTGGTTTAATAGCTGTTGTAATAGCTCTTCAAAGTTTATAAGACACTTTACATCCATTATCTCATTTGCTCCTCACAATAGCTCTCTGAAGTAGAGATATTGCAAGTATATTATCCCCATGTTGTCAATGAGGGAACAGGAAGACAGGATTCAAATGTAGGTCCTGTTTTGATGCCAAAGTCCCACATTCTCTTCACTAGATCTTCAGCCTTGGAACAGATAGCAGTAATCAGGATGGGGCTCTCTTACCCAGAATCTCATCTCAATCCAAACCAATTTATTCCCTATCTCGCCTTCAGAATAGGATTCTTTGCTTGAGAGGTAGACATCAAGTTCTCTGCTTTAGGTATGATGGAAAGAGCACTGGGCTGAGTATGAGGTGAGGGGTTCAGACTGCCAACGGAGGAGGTTGGGTCACAACTAGCTGGATTCAGGCAGGCTGACATGATGTGTCACCATGATGATATGAGGAAGTCTCCAGGGTGCTGGGTCTTATTATTTTTTAGCAATGATATGCATAAAGATAACATATTATCAAATTTATGGCTGGAAGGAATAACGTTGACACCCTGGGCAACAGTCAGAACCCAAAAAGACCTTGACCAGTCTAGAGCAGTGGGTGTGGGGGGCTAATAGGATAAATTCAATATGGCCAAATGTAAAGCTTTACACTTGGGTACAATAAAATCAACTCTACTAATAAGGAAGAGTTAGCAGTTGCTCTGAACAAGATCTGATGTTCAAGTAGATTAGTATGCTAGTTCAATAACCTTCAACAATATGACATGACAGCCCCAAACTCTCAGGCCATCTTGGGCAGCTTTAAGAGGGACATCATTTCAAGGAACAGAGAACTGTCCCACTTAACTCTGTCCTTTGGAATATTGTGTTGAGTGTTGAATGTAAGGTTGAAGGACATTGGCAACCCTGGAGAAGATCCAGGGGTAACTAAAATGGTGAAAGCCCTTGTCATATGAGAATTAAAGATTAAAAATTAAGCTTACTTTAAAAAATTGGGCTGGAAAAGAGAAGGTTCAAAGAAAATGTAGTAGCTGTCTGTTCTCAAGTATTTGAAGGGATTTCATACAGAGGAGGAGTTAGAATGGTTCTGGTTGATCATAGACCAGAATTAGAGCAATGCATAGAAGTTACAAAGGAGCTAATTGAGATTAGACAAACTTCTTGACCTATTCAGTCCAAAAGTAGAATAGGCTGCTTGCCTGCAGAGGTGGTGGGTTCCCGCTGACTTAGAAATGTTAAGGTAGAGCTTGGATGACAAGGTTATAGTGAGGATTTCTTTCATATATGAGTTGGACTGAATTGATGGTCTCCAAAGTCAGGGAAGGGGATGATTCAAAGGGAAGGATGGGAAAATAGGTCACAATAGGCAGTCAGTTGTGGGACATAGCTCAATGTCTGACTTCACTCAATATTCTCCTTACCTGTGTCTTGCTTGCTACTGCATATATATATATATATATATATATGTATACACACACACACACACATACACACACACACCCCTTCCAACATTTACCTCCTGCTGCCAGATTTGACTTTTTGACATGTATCCTTTAGAGGGGGACACTTTCTAGTCTACAGGGTTTTCATTTTAAAAGTGGGACAAAGTAAATTACAAAGGGTGAATGGCATGATTGGGTTTTGTGGTCCATAGACAGAAGCCTTGTCACATTATCTTTTCCCCAAAACCCATCCCTCTCCTAAATGTCTCTCCTTATATAATACTATTCACCCAAGTTAGCAACCTTAGAGTCATCCTCACCTTTCCTTTCACTTACTCCACTTAGTGAAGCAGTTAATAAAGCTTGCTATTTTATTCTCAATGACATCTTTCACCTCTCTCCTCCTTCCCCCCCCAAAAAAAATACAGCATTTACTTAGCATTTTAAATATTCTTTTTTGCTTGGTATATTGATAATGAATTTTTTACATCTTTGTTTACAGTGACTTAAATTATTTTTTCATCTCTGGCTCCTTTATATCTTTGTAGTCTTCTTATACTTTTCTCTCTTCCTCAATCTAGATGAATGAGTCTATTTTCTTTTCTTCACACATGACACTTGATCTTCCAACTTATACCAAGAATGTTCTTCTTCCTCACATATCCTTTTTAGAGATATTCCCTTACGTCTTAACTCATACAATCTCATCTGCCAGAGACCTTTCTCCATGTTCACAGATCCTAGAGCCTTTCCTCCAGCTTTCCTTTTATCTACCATCTCTTCATTGTGTGTGTGTGTGTGTGTGTGTGTGTGTGTGTGTGTGTGTATACATCTTATATCTAGTTATTTACATGTCATCCACTCCATTAGAATATGAGCTTCATAAGGGCAGAGACTATTTTTTGTATTCTTTGTATAATGTTTGGCATGATGCCTGGAACAAAATAAACATTTGATAAATTTTTATTGATTAATTATCAAGAAAAAAAAAGAAAGATATTTACCTGCTTGGCTAGCTACATTAATTAACTGAATGATTAATTACAGACAATTAGTATTTACAAGTTTACCTTGTCCTCCAGGGACATGCACAAAGAAATTCTTTTAGGGGCAGCTACATGGACCAGTGGATAGAGCACCAGCCCTGAAGTCAGGAGGATCTGAGTTCAAATCTGGCCTCATACACTAACACTTCCTAGCTGTGTGACCCTGGGCAAGTCACTTAACCCCAATTGCCTCAGCCAGAAAAAAAAAAAAGAAATTATTTTAGAGAAAAGGAAACATTCATTCACATTACACTCAAAAGCAAAAAATCATTTTAAAATCAATTGTTAATAAATATAATTTATAAAATATATTGGTTATTTCATCTTAATCTTTAATTTATATGGTTATGTGTGTGTGTGTGTGTGTGTGTGTGTGTGTGTGTGTGTATATATATGTATACATATATATATATATATATATTGGGGTTTTTTTTTTTGCTGAGACAATTGGAATTAAGTGACTTACCCAGGGTCACACAGCTAGGAAGTGTTAAGTGTCTGAGGTCAGATTTGAATTCAGGTCCTCTGATTTCACGGCTGGTGCTCTATCCACTGCACCTCCTAGTTGCCCCTATTTGTGTATATTTTAAGGAATAGTCCATCTATCATTTACAAATAGACATTTATTGAGTACATGCTCAAAAATTTTGTCACTGATGGGGTGTGTGATCAAAAAGTTTTGAGACTTTTGACTTGATGATGAACTCTTGAATTCTGTGATTCTGTGAAATCCCACTTCTGACCCTTAATAGCTATGTGACCTCATAACCTCCCCTCTCAGAATATACTTCCTTATTTGTAAAACAGGGACCTCACAAATGAAACAATGGATGTAAAGAGATTTTTGAAGTTTAAAGTGCCATACAAATTAGTTATTTAATCTAATGATTCTATTCTCTTCTTCTGTCAATCCAAATTCTATACATCTTTTCAAATCCTAAAAGCTTTTCCTTCCCGAATTACCCTTAGCTGAAAATAACCTTGCCCTTTTCTGAATTCCAATAGCATTTAATGTCCATCTTGCCTATCTGGCATTGTAGCTTGCATATCTACTTATATTTACCTTGGGCTTCTTCTCCTTAGAATCATACTTCCCATCTTCTCCTCCTTTGGTCCAACCTCAGAAGATGAGGTGGTTCTTCTCCTTGCCATTTAAATGGCTCAGCTTGTACCTTTGAGCCCATCCCTTCCTATTTCCTGCAGAAGCTTGCCCCTGCAATCATCGACCCGTGTTCTAATTTTCAAACTTATCTGCTGGCTAGTTCCTTCCCCAGGAAGCATACCAGCAGGCTCTGATCCATCGAGATCCCCCCCAAACTCCCTATCATTTGACCTTATTCTCAAACTAATATCTTATAGCTTTCCTTCTTTTCACAGATCTCTAAAAAAGCCTGACTCTGGCTTTGCCTTCTCACTTCTTGACTCTAAAATCTATGTTCCAGTTTGTATGAACTGATGAAAGTGAAATGAGCAAAACCAGAGGAATAATTCATACAATAACCATAATATTGTCAAGACAAGTAACTTTAAAAGACTTTATTCTGCTCAGTGTAATGACTAATCATAATTCTAGACAATGCATCATGAATCATGATACCAATTGACTACAACCAACCAATTGCCTGATCTTGTTGATTATAGCTCCTCAAGACTTGTCTCATTTGTCCCCTTCTTATCACTGGCTCAGGCAACTAGCCCTTATCATCATCTTTTATGTGGTCTATTTCAGTAGTCTCACTGTATCCTTGAATCCAATCAATCCTATTTACAATCCATAGAGCTACCAAAAGGATATTCCTAATATTCAGGTCTTACTGCATCACTCCTCTGCTCAAGAAGGTAAGTGACAAATGGCATATGCTCTTTGGTAATAACCACACCAGGTAAGCAGGTAAAAAGAGCATCAGGTCTGGAATCAGGAAGATGAGTTCAAATATGGTCTCAGACACTAGTCTCATAATCCTGGGCAAGTCACTTAACCTCTGTCTTAATCTCCTGAAGAAGGAAAAGGCAAACCTCTCTGATATCTTTGCCAAGAAAATCCCATGGGCAGCATTGGAGTGCTGATGTGACTGAAAGACACAATAAATTTGACATGACTAATGACTGAACAACAAAGATAAGACAAAGGTCCTCAAAGAGGGAAAAGGAAAGGAGAAAAGATCCTACATTTATGAAAAATATTTATTGTTGCCCTTTTTGTGACAGCAAAGACCTGGAAGCAAAACTTGGAAAGTCTCCTAAGAATTGATGCAGAGTGAAATAAGAACTAACATTTGAAATTAGACATTCAAATAAGAGGCTTTGGAGAAAAATTAATCTGAGGCTATCTGAACCTGAACTCGTTACTTTTGCCACCAAATCTACCACTTTCCTAAACTTTCCCATTTCTGTCCAGGCTCTAGGGTTCCTAGACATTATTCTGGAGTTCATACTCTTTCATCCCAAATACCCAGCTCACTGCCAGATCTTTCTACCTTTACAACATCTCTCATGTCCAAATCCTTCAATGCACTCCCTCATTTCAGGTTTTCATCATCTCTTACTTAGATTATTGTAACAACCTCCTAATGGTTCTCCCTGTCTATCTTTCCCCATCACAGTCCATCTGCGGCCAAAGTACTTTCTTTAAGTGCAAATCTGGCCTCATGATCCCCCTTCTCAATCAGCTCCACTATATTCTTGTTACTTTTGGTACCAAATGTAAACTCTTTTAAGGGAGTAAACCTTACAACCTTTACAACCTACCCCCCAGCCTATCTTGATATCCTTTTGTTCTTTCATATTCTGCAATCTAGTCAAATTGGCTACCTCTGTTCTTCTCTGTCTCTCAGTCTCTGTCTCTGTCTCTGACTCTCTCTCTCTCTCTCTTTTTCTCTCTCTCTCTCTGTCTCTCTTTCTCTCTCTCTCTGTCTCTCTCTGTCTCTCTCTCTTTCTCTCTGTCTATCTCTCTGTCTCTGTCTCTGTCTCTCTTTCTCTCTCTCTCTCTCTCACACACACACACACACACACACACACACACACACTCCTACAAATGATGGGTGCTTTTGTACTGGCCAGCATTCCATCTTTACTTCTGCCTCATAGAGTTACAGTTCAAGCATGATGCCTTTCCTGCTCTCCCTAACTAATTATTGCCCTTGCGCCCAAACTACCTTCTATTAACTACTATTGCTAGTAAGTTCTGGTCCTTTCTCTCTCTTGGAATCAAACTAGCTTTGGAGCATTCTCTTCTTTAAGACTTGAGCTCCCATGTGAGGGATGAGTGACTAGTAGCTTAGTTCTAATTAAGCAGTTAACAAATTGGCTTTTACAAAGAAATATTTGTTTAATAATTAAAGCAAGGACAAAATTACAAACATTTCCTCCAGCACCTTGGACAGGTGTATTCTCTCCTGTACCTCTGGTCTTGAGGATGGGGGAGAAGATAACATGGGGAAGAATAGGTTCATAACAGTTTAATTTCTCCATAGCTTTGGTCCAACTAAGTTCATGTCTAGGTGGGGCATGTCTGCCAAACAAGTCCTCATCTCAGCTTGCAGTGGCCTGGATCCAGAAGGTCACTCCCTGCTCCTTGAGGCATCAATGAGAGGCCAGCTACAAAACTGAATCTGGATTCTGTGACTCACTCCTCTGACCTTTCAAAATTCCCAAGGTTGGAGACTCCACTCCCTTCCCCTAGAATGGAAAAAGAAAAAAGGCAGAAGCAAGGGGCTGAAGCCAGAGTCACATGGTATCAGTGGAGAGAAGTCCCCGAGACTTCTTCCCTTCAGCAGTCCCATGAAAAAGTCAGAGAGGCAGCCAAAGCTGACCAGCCTTTCTGTAGATGTCCATAGCTGTAGCTACACAGCCAGTTCAAAACAAACTCCTTCCCATCATAAAATGGTACCCGGGGGCCAAATACTAAGTGGGCTTCCCAGTCCCCTTTCTAGTCCACCAAAGGCACTTTGCTTCTGGAAGCAGGATCCAGTTGTCTCCATATGGAGAAGTTGCTTCAATTGAACAACTTATTGAATCTATGTGGATCTAGACTCTGGTTATACTACAATGCATTTATTTCTATTTATTCACTTGATATTGATATTTTTACATGCACTCATCTCTCTCATTAGAATGTAAACTCTTGCAAGTTATGGATTTTCATTCTTTATGTTTGTGTCCCCAATATCTAACACCATACCCAACACATAACATGAGCTTAACAATTACTACTGATTGATTGATAGAAAAGAGAGCAAGTAACTAAAAGAAAGAAATACTGAAAGACTTCAGGACTTTGATCAATGCACTAACCAATCATGATTTCAGAAAAAGGAAAATGACGAATAACTCCTCTGCCTCTCAGGAGAGAGACTGGTGAGTCAGCAAGTACTTAAGTGTTTACTCCTGTACTATGGTGATCCCTGGGGATACAGAGAAGGGCAAAATTAGAGACCCTGTCCTCAATGAGTTCAGGTTTTAATCTGGGGAAAAAACATGCAAACAACTATGTTCAGAGAAAATAGATGCAGTATAAATGAAAAACAATCTCAAAGGGAAGGGATGGGGGAAGGCAAGAAGAAAAGCTTCCTATAGAAGGTTGGCTTTGAGCTAAATCTTTTTTTTCCCCCAAGAAGCTTCTATTTTTTTTTTATTAAAAGCTTTTTATTTTCAAAAAATATGTATGGATAATTTTCAACATTCATCCTTGCAAAACCTTGTGTTCCAGATTTTTCCCTCCCTTCCCCCACCTCCTCTCCTAGATGGCAAGTAATCCAATGTATGTTAAACATGTACAATTCTCCTGTATTTATTTCCACAATTATCATGCCGCACAAGAAAAATCAGATCAAAAAGGAAAACAAAATGCAAGCAAACAACAACAAAGAGAATAAAAATACTATTTTGTGATCCACACTCAGTTCACAATAAACATTTATTAAGCAATAGTGCACACTCAGTTCCCACAGTCCTCTCTCTGGGTTAAGCTAAATGTTTAAGAAAGTCAGAGGAGCCAGAAAGCAGAAGTGAAAAGGACAGACTGTCCAGGGATGAGTGAAGACAAAAAGGCACTGAGTTGGAAGTGGTGCCCTTTGTGAAAGTGTGGCTGGAGAGAGCAGAATCTGTAGAGAGGAGTTAAATGTGAGAATATAAGAGGAGGAGCCAGACTATGGAGAAAGAGAAAGAGCTTCTTCTGTCAGAGAGAGAAAAAAATTATATATATATATATATATATATATATATATATACACATATATATATGTATATATATATATGTTTTTAAATCCACACAAAAGAAGTTTCCCATTTCAGATGCAATCCTTTTTTTTTGTTTGTTTGTTTTCATGTATCTGAATGAATTTCCTGTTGGTTAAGATCTTGATAAAAAAAGAAAATATTCTAGAAAAAATTAATAACCCACCAACTCCCAAAATAGAAGCTGCAGCAGTTCCTCATGTCTTTAAGATAAAATAAAAACTCCTCTGCAGATTCTCTTTCGAAATTGATGATGTATTACTACCCTCATTTACTCTGCATTGCAACCAAACTGGACTACTTGCTGTTGCATGCAACCTCCCACCTCTGTGCCTTTGCCCAAGCTGTTTCTGCTGCCTGGAATGCTTTTTCTCCTTTATCTCATGGGTCCCTTAGCTCCCTTCAAAGTTCAGTTCAAATACCACTTCCTTCTAGGGCCCTTTCATGATTCCTCCATGTGTTAATCCTCCTCTTCCAAATAACCAAATATACCATATATACCCTGCATTTATCTCTAAACATGAAGCAGTTAGATGGTTCAATGGATAAAGCACCGCTCCTGGAACCAAAGACCTGAGTTCAAATTCAGCTTCAGACTTATTAGCTGTGTGACCCTGAACAAGTCACTTACTTGCCTTAATCCACCATGGAAGGAAATGGCAAACTACTCCATATCTTTGCCAAGAAAACCCTAGGGAAAGTATGATTTATGAGTTACAGAGATGAACATGTCTGATAATATAAACATGTTGCATCCCCCTAAAATGTAATCTCTTTGAGGGAGGGACTATTTCATCTCTGCCTTAGAGTCTCTGATGCTTGGTACACAATAGGTACTTTTTAAAAAAATTTTTTTAGTAGATGCTTTTAAATGTGAGTTTGATTACATAGATTCATAGAAACAGATTTGGAAGCTACCTCATACTCCTTGTGGTCCAGCTCATGCCTGAAACAACAATCCATTTCCTACATCATCACAAATAATCCATTATTTGATCTTGTTTAAAAACATCCAGTTTTCAAGAATGGAATTGGGTTGTGTGTTTTTATGGGGGGAGCAGTGCCCAGTACTTGAAGCAATGGCTGCTCTAATTCTACTTTGCAATAACTATTATTGCTAGATTTTTTTCTTTACATTGCCCCTAAATCTGCTTTTCTGCAACCTCCACATATTGCTACTATTTCTGACCTCTGAGAACAGGCAGAACAAATCTAATTTGCCCTCTTGTACATGATAGTCTTTCAAATTTTTGAATCTAGTTATCCTGTTGCCCGCTGTCTTCTTTGCTCCAGGCTAAATGTCCCCACTTTCTTCATATGATCTCCACTAACTTCTGGCCTGCTCTTTTCCCTTTTTTACCATCCTACCTTTTTATTGTATCAATGTTGTCATTTTCTCATTTTGATGATTAAATTGAGTTGGATTAAATGCTATTTACTTCCTTGAATGTAAGCTCCTTGAAGGCAGGAACTATTTTGTTTCTGACTATGAATCTTTAGCATTCCATCTGGTACCTTGCACATAGTTGGTGCTTTTAAAATTAAATTGCAGGGTATTTCATTTTTCCCTTCTGGGTTCTGTGGAATAGGATTAGGCTACTCTCTTTTCCTCAGAAACATAAATTTCTCTTAAAAAAAAAAAGCTTTAATTTCCCAAATCCTTTGTGGGTGGGAAGGAGGGCAAAGGGCTAGTTCCTTCACACCAACTTCAAGAACTGGCTGAAAATTTCACATCTTCCTTTATCAGGGTTGAGGGAGTTCTCCAACATCCCACCCCCATCCCTAACTGCTCCAGTCCCAGGGAAGGAGGAAAAGGAAAGTAAAAAGATAAGGATTTTCCCTAACCAACCTCCAATCTCCATTTCCTTCTAATTGCTCCCCGGGTGAAGTTTCACAGGCCTCTTCAGCCTCAACCTACTCAGTTCTCCACCTTGCTCATAGGACCCAGAAGCAGTATGGTACCATGGAAAGGGTACTGAGTCTAAGGTGGAATTCTGAATATGGTGCTGAATGTCTGTGTGACCTTAAATATGAAGGTTAGGCGAAATAGTCTTTAAGGCTCCTTCCAATTCTACATCTATGGAACTGGGGGAAAAAAACTCTGAGAAACTCATTCAGCTTACCCCTTTTATTCTACAGCTAAAGAAACTGAGGTATTGGGTCAAGTGACCACCCCTAAAAATCATAGTTAATACTTACCAAAACTAGGATTTGAACCCACTTTTACTGACTCTGATTTTTCCCATCCTATCCTACTTTTTTATTGTTTTAATTATGTCATATTGTCACGTTTTAATGTTGGTTTGAAGTAAGTGCCATTTATTTCCCTGTATAAAGTTATTTGGTTTTTTTCCTCTTAACTAAAGTAGTTAAATATAGATGGATAAACCAAAGCCCCAAAATCTATCTACCTTCTGGAAAATGCTGAAATGCAAGAGCAGGAGCTTTCCTTCAATCCAGCCCCAACCTTACCTGGTGTATTCACTGGTTTACCACCAAAAAACACCGACTTCCATAGGATACCTGATGATTTCCCACCTCCCTCTACTCCCAAAGCTACCAGGCAAACATGCTGATCCTTAGTCACAAGCTCAGCTGGCTCTTATCTCCTGGAAGCCAGTAGGTTAGGGTTCAAGAACTCAAGTCAAGCCTTCTTAAGATTTGCTTAAATGGGTGACAGTCTCCATCCCTCAAGCCCTCTACATTCCTGGTCTGTGTGTTGGAGAGCAGGACCTGGCAACTCCTGCATGATGGGGCAAGACAGTCTGCACTCTCCAATGGAGTTCCAATAGCACTGAGTTGAAATTAGGATGAGTGTGTATGTGAACCAACCAGGAGCTGATGTTCTGAGGTGAGAGTCCTCTACAGGAATCTTCTCTTGGGATCAAGGAGCTCTTAAATTTTTGTAGTCCAGTATGGTGGATTTTGAGCCAGAGGATCTGGTGTGAATCCTGACTCTGCTACTTGTGACATCTTGGGGAAGTCATTGATCATCTCTAACTATTGATTACCTCATCTTTAAAAATGAGGAGGTTGGGGGCAGCTAAATGACACAGTGGATACCAGTCCTGAAGTCAGAAGGACCTGAGTTCAAATCCAGCCTCAGACACTTAATACTTCCTAGTTGTGTGACCCTGGGCAAATCACTTACGCTCAATTGCCTCAGCAAAAAAAAAAACAAACAAACAAACAAAAAAAAAAACTGAGGAGGTTGGACTAGATGATGATAATAGCTACCATTTAGGTAGTGTTTTGAGGTTTACAAAGCACTTTACATATATTCTCTCATAACCCTGAAAGGGAGGAGCTCTTATTATCCCCATTTTACAGATGAAGAAACTGAAGTTGAAAGGTCAAATGGTTTATTAGTAAATGTCTGAAACAGGATTTGAACTCAGGTCTTTCTGGCTCCAGCTCAGACTGGCAAGGTCTATTCCAGGTCAGGTTTCTGCCAGCACTCTTATTTCCAGACCAGAACTGGTAGGTTAGGACCCTGTGGAAGTCATGGCTATAATCAGAATCAGAAATCAGTGACAGATTTCACTTTCTTCAGCTTCTTGAACCTCAGAAAAATCAGATCCATAGGAGGAATTTGAGCTCCAGACTGCAGGGCTGTCCAGCAGACAGCAATGACAAGTGGTACGGAAGCCATAGGACCCCCAGAGACTATCCCTAATCAGAGCTGTGTGTATTTGGTTATGTTTCCCTCCTGTAGAGGCTCCAGAGTGTCCACTCTTTTCTCTAGCACAGAAAGTCAGTTCTGTAAAAAAAACACATCTCAGTAATGGACTATTGATAAATAATTAGCTTTTGTTGATTGCATTGATCTGGATGGGCCCATCCTCATTAGCATTTTCCCTGAGCAGAGGCTATTTTTTTCTGCCTTCCCTCTTTTCTTCCAACAGAAAGAAACAGCAGCTTAGAGTGGACCAGATGTAATGTCAGGAAACAGTCCCTTCATCTCCTTTGCTCTGGGGACAAGCAAAGAGCACACAGCAAGTGGTTTCCACTCAGTTGTACTCAATCAGCAGCCCTCATCCTTCTTAGCAAGCCTGGGCAGTTTATTTTGGGGGAGGAGGGACACAAACTTCCCCCTGTTCAGCTAAGCCTTTGTACCTCCTGGCTAGGTCTGAGGAAGGATTCATGAAACACTGCCAGGGAGGTTCCCAGGGGTACCAGTGTTTGTCAGTGGAAAATGCTGAGTTCACAGTGCCGGCCCCGGGGAGCTAGCTGTGGGCCCAAGATACATTCCTGTCCCTCCCTGATGGGGAATTGCTCTTCAGCTTTTCTTGTCTTCCCCATCCAGGACAGGACAGAGCAAGGCTGAGGTTCACAGCTGGTGCCCTCTTGGATTCTCCTTGGCACACTAGAGGGCTGTGTCCCCTGCCTCTCATCTTCACCTGGCATATAATATAGTAAATGTCACCCCTGGCATAAGCACAGGTGGCCCCAAGGTAGAAGGGACCTCTCTAAGATCAATTTATAGAGAGAAAATCAGGTAGGGGCAAATTGGTTGTCTTGGTCAAGATCACATGGGGAATAAATAAAACCTGGCATTTCCCCGCCTCAGCCTTGGGCGCTTTCTTCGAGCCACTCACCCCTCTCCCTTCTCCTTAAACTCAAGCTTTTGCCTTAAACCCAAGCTTTTGCCCTCTCTGCAGACTACTCTCTCGCAGCTCCATTCAGTCCATGCAGGTGAGGAGGGCACTCAGAGGCCTGAGGGCAGAAATCTCCTTGGAATCCTGCCCAGAGGCACACTGGGCAGCCAGTGTCCTCGGCAGGTGGTCATCGGTTGCACACCTCAGGCATCCTGGGCCAGACATACCTGTGAGCCAGACAGCCCCAGGCATGGGTCATGCAGATGCCCCAGACAGGTCATGGACCAGATGCTCCCAACCAGAGGCCAGCTTTAAGAACAGGACTAGAAGGAAATGACCTTTAGTACAAATATAGATCTTTTTTAATGAAACCAGAACAGGCGGAGATTGGACAGAGGGAGGGGTGTTAAAGGTGTGGGGCAGCCTAGAGTTCTGGTACAAGGATCGTCAGGCTTTATGGAACTCAGGGATCCCTCAATAGAGACAGGGACCATAGGGAGATTAGGGCCTGGGAGACAAGAGCCCTTGCTTTGGAAAAGTATCTGCAGCTCCCTAACCTGGTGCCGGAGCCTCAGGCAGAGCTGTCCTTGGTGAGCGGAGAGGCCATGGAGCCCCACAGAACCTGGAGATTCCTGTTCCCCACCTAAGTAGACACCAAGGAGAGAGACACGGGATACCGGGATTCCCTTTCCCCCATGAGAGCCAAGAGCTCTGGGAGGTATTCCTTCACACACTTTCCTTGGATAGGGGAAGGCAAGAAGAAGATGGACAGCTCCTCTAGACCAGGAGGACCCAGGACCAAGTGGAGAAAAGGTGGGGGCCTGGACCGAGAAAGGGAATTCGATCTTTGCAGTCCTTGCCCCAACATGGTGCTCTGCACACAAGAGGTGATTCATCCAGTCACTGGATTGAACTGGAACAGGTCTGGGGGTCTCCTTGGGGTGGGCTGTGACACTCTGCTTGGAGAGCTAAGCCAAGGGCCCTAGGATACAGGCAAGGGCCAGTGCTGCAGCCAACAGGGCTGGGGCTGGGGCTGGGGAGCCAGGAGACGAAGACCCTTGCAGGGTCTCCTGGTTGGTCTCCTCACTGGCGACACCCCTGACGTTACTTGGGGGGAAAGGCCGAGAGCTGCACAGGTCATGTAGGTTGCCCGGGTATTGGGCCTTTCGGGATTCTTCTTTCAGTGACGCCCAGATGGCAGTCGCCTCCTGTGGGCAGTTGGCCAGGACCCCATTGGCACAGGTCTGAAAGTTTTCCCATGACCTGAAAGGAGAGGAGGAGGGTCAGGAATGAGCCAGAAGGCTGGAGATGGGAGGAGGGGAGCAGGGGTGATATTTACTGTATTATATACATGATGAGATGACAAACAGAAGCTAAGGGTCAGAGTAGACTAGTTAGGGACGGGTAGGGTGGGGAGTGGGGGCCAGTGGTGCAGGGCTGAGGCTCGGGAATGAGGAAGCTCCGGAGGATAAAGTGGAGAACAGAATGATGGGGGATGGACAGCCCAAGAGATTCTTGTCCAGGACTTTGCAAGCTCTCACCTGCAGATGGATTCAAGTTCAGGGGGTGTGAGGTCAGTCCCCTTGTCAGACTGCCCACTCTGGACCATACTGTTCCCAAGTTTGATCAGACAATCAGCAAAGCCCTTGTAAATAGTATCACATCTGTTAGAGGTGGCAGCGGTCCCAGGACCAGGGGCCAGGACTGTGGAAAGAAAAAGACATTAAGCTGGGCACATACCCTCAAGTCCCTGGGGGAGCCCTGTTTACCAGAGCAACAGCTCAGCCCAAGGGATGCAACTCAGCTAGAGTCTGTGGCAATGTCACTGATGACTTGCTGAGGGAAGTAGTTTCACAAACCCCTGGGTCCCCCTCTCAATTCTACAAACACTTATTAATCACGTGCTATGCTCATGGTGCTGGGATGGCTGGGGTAGGTATGAAAATAAAATCGAGCTTTCTGTTCTTTTAAAGAGCTGACAAATAAGGGAATCCCAGTGCAGCATATATACATATGTATACACACACAATAAGTAAAGCCTGATAGAAGACAAGCAGAGATTCAAGAATTGAGATTAAGAAAATCTTAGGGGAAAATCATCTTCAGCTGGGGAGAGTGGTTCAGAGGAACTTCATCAAGACATCTAAATTGGCATCTGAAAGAAAAGGATTTCAGTAGGAGCTGAAGTGGGGGTGGATTTTAGGGAAGCAAGACAGCCTCCCAGCAGGGGCCCCTAAAACCTATATGGGAGATTGGGTATACCATTCAGGCTGTGGGACTTAGACTACACTCTATAGACTCCTCACTCCTGCCCTCTTCTACCAACAGAAACTGAACGGGGAAAGAACAGAGACCATTTCTTAAAGAGGTCTATCCAATTCCACAGCAATCCCAGAGGCTTCCCAGAGAACAAGCTTTTTCCCAAGTCTCCTAATATATGTATTTATAGGAATATATTCCTAATTCTGCTCAATACCATTACTGAACTCTTTGAGACCACTGTGGGGTCTGAGCTGGGAAGGGCCATCATGCTCATCTGTGACTAGGAATGGATGGAAGCCTGGGGGTGCAGTTCACCACAAAACATGCTCCTTGCCAAGCTTGGTCCCAGAGGAGAGAGGAGAGCTATAGCTCCCTCCCTGCCTTGCAGTAGTGGAAGATTAGGAAACCCCTGAACATTGTATATGCTGTTTAGCTCCTGGAAGTGTTAATTAGTTCTGCTGGACGAGAGATGGTTAATTGGGGCAGGGAAGAAGAGGGATATTTGGAAATGAAGGTGATGTTAAAGCAAACAGTATTAATAAAAACTAAAAAATTTAACTGCACTCCCTAATCCCTAATCGATGTAAATGACCAGTCCCCAAAAGCTTTGATGCTCCCATCTAACAGAACCGTCTTCTCTTCAGATTGGCAATCAATCTGGGGAAGGGGGGAGGGAGAGATGAGGGATGGGGAGCCGTGCCTTTGGCTCTGGGTAATGGTAACTGGGGAGGGTAGAGAGGTACCTCCTGAACTAGGAGAATGGCCTCTTCCTCATCCTTAGGGGATCAGCCAGGCTCTAGACTGGGGAGCAGAAGAAGACTGGTCGTGGGTGCTGATAGAAGCTGTTGAAAACTGGTGAAGAGCGACCCAAGGAGATCCAGGATCCCCTTCCCTCAAAACGCCTTTAAGCAGTCCCATCTCCTTGAGACTCACCCCAGCAAGAACTTTGGCAGAGAAGGGGTGTAAAGGCAGAATCCGTGGGATCCGAGATCCGAGGACCTCAGGGGAAGAGCTGGAAGAATCCTTCCAAAGGGGTTGGACTCGCCCAGCGTCACACGGGGGGTTAGCTGGGCACTCTTTTCAAAATGTGGCTAGCACTTTTCTGGTCAGGACAGACAATTGAGGGGCGGGGTGTAGTGTCCCGTCCCATAGCCCCTCTTGCCTTACCTCCCCTGTCCCCATCTCCCCATCAGGCCACTAGAAAGAGGGACCCCTTTCCGAGAACTCGGCTCGTAGTTCCCCGGGACTTACTGAGCTGCAGTAGCAAGAAGCCGGGGAAGGGGAGTGGTCTCCAACAGCAGCGGCGGCGGCGGCGGCGGCAGCAGGGGCGCATTGTCCCGGGGCACTGGGCACGGCGGCGCCGCGAGCCCGCTCCCGCCTCGTCCCAGCGGCTCCAAAGCCCGAGTGCCAGCGCGGAGCCTGCGATCTGGGGCTAGGCAAGCGCCACGGCCCGCCCCCCCGAAGCCCCGCCCTCCGCCCGCCTCCCTCCGCCCCTCTGGGTCTCTGCTTCCGTTAGTCTATTTCCCAAAGCAATTGAATTCCGGACCCAGGCATCCTCAGCATCGTCCCACGGGGTGTCAGCGCTGCTGCTCCACCCCGCTATGGACTCCATGAGAGGTCGATTGGGGGGGACACCCCAGCCCCATGGAAACTAAAACTGCTTCCCCACCTCTGGCCCGTGAATGTCAATTCTGCTCTCCTTACCCCCCAGCCTCACAGGATGTTTTTTCTGCTGCCCCCTCACCCAGCTCCACTGAATTAACGCTGTCTCCTTTCCCCATCGATGTCAATCCTGTCCCCCCACCCACTCCAGCCCCACAGATGTCAATGCCGTCTCCCACCTGCTGGCCCCCATTGAAAATCAATTCTGCCCCCCTCTGGCAGAACAGACCGTCTATGCTGGTCCATCACTCCATCTCCATAGGCTGTCAATGCGGCTTGCTGGCTTCCCACTGGAAGCTGGGAGCCTTAAATTAAGTGCAGGGGGGCTCAATGTGGGCATGAGGATTTGCCAGATGATCAGAGATAGGAGGAGGGGGATGGTTGTCCCAGCAGGTTAGAAAATAGGGCAAAGGCGCCCTGAGCTTCTGCTAATTGGCAGACACCGGTTGAAGGAGGCTGGCCACCCACATCAAAAGGATCATGTTCTCTAATGAAAAAACATACCTTCTCAACATCCCTCAAATAAGTGTGATAATGTTCTAACTGGTCTAAGTAAGGGTGCAGCTGGAGTAGGGGGTAGTGTGGAGGACCAAGTGAAAGAAGACGGGTTCAAGATGTGGAGAACCAGACTGGAGAGGACAGAGGGTAGTGACATCACCCCCCAGCTCTCAGAGACCTCCGGTCCCTCCCTTCCACAGTTCTCTCTTAAAGAAGTCAGGCCCCATCTTGGTGGACAATAGCCTGGCTTGACCTATCCTGGCTACAGTACAGCAGGGATTGAAACATAGGACAGCCTAGCAGAGGGTTTTATCTAAAAAGCATTTAATTGAATTTTTTGTTCAATGTTTCTCAAAAACAGAAAGATTCAAATTGGAGGTAAAAAGGAACATGTAAAATTCAACTCAAGTTATAATAGTTGATTCCGGAAACATGCTCCCTAGTGATGAAGCCTGGGAGGGCATGCCCAGATTTCCCAACCTCCCTAGTCAGAGCTGGAAGCCACAGCCCCTTTGGCCTGAGGAGCCAACCTGAGAGAACAGCAGGGAGATCTCTTCTGCTCTGGAGGCATCACCAGAACTGATCTCCCAAGGTCAGTCAGGGTCAACCAGCTGTTGGCTCCTCTAACAGAGGAGAGGAGGGGCTGGCAAAGTTCTAGCTTTGGACTTTTCTTTATCACTAAGTTTCAAAGAAACTCAGTGTTTCCTTAATCCCCGAGACCTGGAGTCATCACAGTTGGGTACTGCAACTCCTCTTCCCTCCTCTGGTGGGTCACCTAAGGTGCCTGTGTCCACCTAGTTGAGCCCAGGGACAGCCAGCCCCTGAAGCATGATGGTGAGACGCCGGGCAGACTTGCTGAGGGAGTTGTGAGGTTCAGCCTGTAGGAACTGGAACAGCTTCTGCCGCACCTGGGCCATGACTGAGCCCATATGGTCCCTGGTGATGGGGTCGCTGTGGTCCAAGTGCATCACAGCTTCCTCCAAGTAGCTATGGGTGAAGAAGAGATGCTGGATTCAGAGGTAAGGAAGGCTCCCTTGGGCAGCACATGGCCTCTGGAATCCCCTATGTCCTATGAGCTGTAAGGTTCCCTTTACCGGGAGTAGGGAGGTAGAAGCCCATGGGCATGTTAAGCTTTGCCACAGACTCCCTAGTTGGTTCTTGGGGCAAGGTGGGGAGTCCAGCCCACTCTGTTCCAGAGAAGGTACCCAAAGAGAGATCTGTCTTTCCACCCCCCCTTGCCCTGGTTCGTTCACACCGACCTGAATTTGAGCTCTGTGCGGGTTCCCAGGTCAGAGGAAAGCTGCTGAATGAGGGAAAGCAGGACAGGCTGGGACAGGGGACAAGGTGGCTGGCCAAACACCTGCTGGGGGTCCACAGTCTCACACACAAAGAGCACCAGGTTCAGGTCAGCTGCTGTCAGAGCCTGAGGAGACAGAAGAGGTGAGACAGAAAAGAAGCGCGATAGAAGTATCCCAAGAAGAAACACTAGGGAAGATATTTCAGGGCAGATCATTAGAGGAAGAATAAAAGGTTGGGGGTAATTGGTGATGAGGGAGAGCAGATTCGTGCTAGAAGAAGCAGATGAAATAGTGGGTAAAACCTGGCAAGTGAAAAGCTAGAAGGGGCAGAAATGGGAGGAAGGGTCTCTGATAACAAGGCTGAAGAAAAAGGGAGAGTAAGCATCTGTGCCCATAGGAGAGGAGCTGCTGGAACCCTGGGAGCTCAGAGTAAGTCGTCTTGCTCCCCCTGCTGGCAAACTGAAGTACAGTCCTCAGTCAAGATGAGTAGGGTATGGTACCTGTTGGAAAGCTTGGTTGACATGGCCCTGCTGGAGCATCTGCAGGATGTGTGCCTGCTGGGCCTGGCAGTCAAGGTGGGCCGCTGGGATAGGTGTGCCAGCAGCAGAGCGCATCGCCTGCATGATGCTGGAAGTGACTGCTGCCTGTTGCTCCTTCATGGCCAGGCTCACCTCCCCCTTGATAATGCGCTGAACTTGGGAAAGGATCGACTCCTGCATACTGGGAGAAGAGAGGAGGAAGGCCGAAGATAAAGGCACAAACCAAGGCCATGAACAGCAACCCACAGTAATGCCAGTGTTAACAGGGACCTTTGAAACTGTCCATTCCAAATTTCAATTGCATACAAATTTAAAAGTTTTTATATCTATAAAACCAATGGAACTAAAATTTGAAGGGAAAGTTAGGGAAAAATCTCTGCAATGAGTTTCTATGATAAAGATTTCATTTTCAAGATGTATAAAGATTCCAATTTTCTCCAGTTGATAAAAGGTAAAATAATATAAATAAGTAGTTTTTAGAAGAAAAAATCCAAAGTATCAATAGCAATATGAAAAACTGCTTCAAGTTATTAAAAATTAGAGAAATGTAAATAAAAGTGTGAAGTTCTACCTCACTCGTCACATTGTAAAAGATGATTTTTTAATAATGACAAATACCAGGATTGTAGGAAAACAGATAAATGAATGAATACAATGTAGACATTAAGTGACTAAAATGCACACCCTTTGACCCAGAGATGTTAAGCTTATAATCCAAAGATATCAAAGAAAAAAGAAAAGGACCTTTATGCATGAAAATATTTATAGCAGTTCTTTCTGTGGTGGCAAAAATTTGGAAAATGAGTAGATACCCATCAATTGGGGAATGGCTGAACAAGTTATGTTTCTATGAATATGACGGAATGTTACTGGATGTAAGAAATAGTGACAGAGTATCACCTCTGGAGTTGTGAGGGCCTGAGCTCAAATCCAGACTCAGACATGTAATATTTACTAGCTGAGTGACTCTAGGCAAGTCATTTAAAAGGAAGTTAGGAGGAAAGGAAGGAAGTTAGGAGGGAGGGACAGAGAGACGGGGGGAGGAGAGAGAGAGGAAGGAAGGAAGATGGTTTCAGAGAAGACTATAAAAACTTGTGTGAACTGATTTAGAATAGAGTGAGTAGAACCAGGAGAAAAATTTATAAAGTAACAAAAGCATCATAAAGACAAACAACTTTCAAAAAATTCAAACTTCTGGTCAATAAAATGATCCAGCACAATTCCGGAGGATCACTGAATGCTAGAGGTGATGATCTCATGATGCAGAAAGAAAAAAAGACACTTTTAGATATGGTTAATATAGTAATTTGTTTTGTTTGATTACATATTTATTATAAGCATTGTGGATTTTTGATGTGCTGGGGGACTTTTTGTTTGTTTTTTAAAATGGAGGCAAAGAAAAGATTGGATGGAGAGAAATTAAATGCTTGTTAATCAAGAAAAAAAAAGATTTGAAAAAGATTTAGCCTACTATTCTTTTTCCCCCTTTCACCTCTCCCATTTTTTTTTAAAGCAAAATATAAAAAGAGAAAAAAATAATAAAGAAAAAAGATTTAGACTAAACTCATTTTACAGGTAAGGGAAAGGAAACGTGCCAAGCACTGTGCCAAGAAGCACTTTACAAATATCATCTCATTTGATCTTCACAACAATTTATGGGGCTGGGGGATAGGTCCTGTTAACATCCCTATTTAATAGTTAAGGAAACTGTGACAACCAGAGGATTGTCAACCAACAGGTGGGTATAAGCATCTGAGGCTGGATTTGAACTTAGGTAGTCTTGACTCCAGCCTATCTACTGGGCCATCAGCTGCCTCTGGAGACCTAAGGAAACTGAAGGGACATGGCAAGAGCCCAAAGCAGCCAGCCAGTCTTCTCCAGAGCTGGGAGAGAAACAAATGTAAATTTCACTTCCTACCATACACAGCAGATCTCTGGGCTGGCCCCTCCCTGGTGTCTAGAGTTTACCAACTAGCTGGGTGACTGTGGGCAGATCCTTCCTCAGCACTCATGTGACCTCCCTCCTCGTGCCCTGCCTCTGGGTCACTGATCCCCCTTTCTCCGTGGGAGCTCCTGTCCCCAACTCACTTGCTCACAGCAATGTGGAGCTGGTGCTGGACCTCGGCCCGCACACTGCTGCTCACGGTGGCTGCCATCTGTTCTGTGGCACTCTGCAAGGTGCCCACCAGGCCTCGAAGCTGAGCCAGCACTGGCTCGCGGGCTTCCTGTTCTCTCGCCTTCCGACTCTTCATGTGGTTCTCTAACTGCTGCAGATCTGAAGTTGGGGAGGGAGCTTGGGTATCACTGAGTCCCCAGATTAGACAGCCCCAGATTCCCAGTGGGAGTCCCGGGCTCCTCCTTGTGGCCAGGCCCTGGGGGAAAGGGGAAGATTCCACTTACATTCTTGGGTACCCAGCTTGAAGCTGTCGTTGATCTGCTGGAACATGGCCTGACAGCTCTTCTCAAAAGTGGGCAGCACAATGCTCTGGAAGGCCTCACGGTAGGCAGCCTGCATGGGTCCCTGTAGTGTGTCTGCAGCTGCGCGGGCGATTGTGTCAGTCAGATTCTGGGGAAGGTGACAGAGGACCGGCAGCAGCCTGTGAGCCCATGAAGAGGAACCTGCCTGAACCCCTCCTGCAGGCCCACCCCCAGACAGGCTCCACACCTTGGACTTGACCAGCTTGGTGACATTCTCCTTGAGGGTGCCTTCTACCGCGGTCAGCTTGGCGGCCACGGTGCTACTCAGCTGGCCTGTCACTGGCTCCAAGCTTTTGGAGACACCTTTACCAGGACAGAAATAACACAGGAAAGGTGTGAGTTGGAGTTCTTATGTAGGGACCTACATGAGCTCCTCGCCTCCCTCGCTTACGCTCCCAAATCCCACCATACTCACACTGGGGAATGGTCTTCTTCATCTCTTCTCTAACTGTGCGCTCCAGCCGGCCTGCCACAGCCGAGGACAGGGCCTGGGACAACTGCTGTGACAAATGCTCCTGCAGCTGCCCGCTACGCTGCTGCCCCTCAGCCAGGGCCCGCTCTAACCGTCTCTCTGCATGGCCGGCTAAGGAACTCAGCAGCCCAATGGAGACCAAGGAACATACAACATCCCTCCACCTGTCTCTAGCAGACAGGAGGAAGCCCACAGGTGCATATGTTGAGGGTCTCCTAAAACATCTTAAGAAAGCATGAGCTTCTAGCTGTGTGATCCTGGGCAAGTCACTTACCCCCAACTTCCTCAACAACAACAACAAAAGCAAGCACGACCTCTGGGCCCTTGGACATCCCCAGTAACTCTGGGCTACATGTGCCACAAAAGTCATCATTCCCATTTTACAAAGGAGAAAAGCAGCTCAAAGTGCCCCAAGGATTGGAGCCCAATGCTTGGAGTTTGTCCTTTGCCATCACTATGTGGTCAGCTCCTTG
Source organism: Antechinus flavipes (assembly GCF_016432865.1). Taxonomy (NCBI): domain Eukaryota; kingdom Metazoa; phylum Chordata; class Mammalia; order Dasyuromorphia; family Dasyuridae; genus Antechinus; species Antechinus flavipes. The sequence goes on from NC_067399.1 coordinate 60,266,206, forward strand.
ATGTCCTGGCCCCATGGAGTGGGCAGACAGCTCCCTTCCCACTGGCACCTAAGGATACGCTCGTGTTCTTGTCGAGACTCCAGGACCCTCTCCACGTGGCCCATGATAGAACTCTGCACCGCATCCAGCTGGTCCGTTAGCCGCTGCAGCAACTCGGCGTGACTCTGCCGCAGCTCAGCAAGCTCCCGCTGCTGCCCCCGAACCACGGCCAACCACTCTTCAGGAGGTTCTGTTGCCTGGCATGGGGACATGTGTATCACACTGGGCTGAGGGCGCCAAGCCCTCTTCTGCCTGGGATGTCTAAGAGTCCAGGCCTGCAGAGAAGGCAGCCTTCCGAGACTTCCCAGGGGACAGAGGAGAATACTGGCCAGACGAGCTGCCCAGGCAGGCAGAAAGGAGAGAAAAGGGTCCAGTGAGAGGAAGGCCAGGGGTGGGGGGTAGAGACATAAGAGCTCACCTGGTGTTCTACCAGCCAGGGGCCTTGCGCCAGGTCCCTGAAACAAGAAAAGAGTCTGATGAAACCTGATCACTAAGGACCCAAAGGAGGTGGGTGGCTGGGAAGAGCAAGGGACAGAGCCAGGACAACGGGCCTGGGGCCTACCTGCTGCCCTCCAGCTCCACCTACCCATCATCCTTCTTGCCTTTCCTCTTCAGCTTGGGGGAGGCCCGGGGAGATCCCTTGGTTTTCCAGTCCTTCACTGGCAGTCGCGGGGCTGTTGCTTTGGCAACAAAGCCAGCTGAGGTCGAGGCCAAGCTGGCCACCTCGTCATCATGGTCACTGTGGAGGTGGGAGAAGACACTTTATACCTCCCTGCCCTCACTGCCCAAGAGCCCCCCACGGACAAGATGGACACAGGCACCAAGGAGGAGGACCAGGTCACTGTGGAGGTGGGATGGGGGAGCAGTGGGGCATGCAGGAGTGGGGAGCACCTCTGCTCAGCACTGGCATCCTGACTGTCCTGTTGCAGCAGATGGTAGGCGTGCCGGTGGTAGGAAGAGGCCTTGTGCTTCTCCTGAACATCATCCCTGGGACTGCGTGGCAAGGTGAGGGTGAGGAAGGAGATGTTGAAAAAGGCCAGAGAGCAAAGAACCCCCGCATGCTCTGTCCACAGGCCCTGTTCTAGGGGCATAAGCAAGGACAGGACAGAAGTCCCCCACCCCTTTCCTAAGCCTGTGCCTGGTGGGAGTCTGGGGGAGAAGGGCCAAGGCCAAGATGCTGCCACATGTGTTCAAGACCAGCATGACTAAGAACAGTATAGGAAACTAGCACAGGCAGAGCTGCAGCTCGAGAAGGAGGAAGAGGAATAGGAGGGAGACAAAGCAGAGCAGCCCACTCCACCTTGCCCGTTACCTGTCAGCCAGGCTATTGCGGGTTTCCCGGGTGATGTCAGGTGCAGCAGGCCAGGCCTTGCTGTCAGCAGCACTAGTCTCCTGGCTCAGCGCCGTCTCCAGCAGAGAAGGGGTGCTCCGCTTCTCTCCCTCCCCAGGACTCCCATCCAGACTGTGCTGGGGGCCGTGCTCGGGGCCAGGCCGGGGCCGAGGAGATAACAGGTGCAGGGCCGAGGCAGCAGACGCCATGCTGTCAGGCTCGAGCCCCTCTGGAGCGGCGGTGCCGAATCCTCGGGGCAGCGCCTCTGAGGCAATCTCAGGGATGTCCTGGGACAGGGCTGTGGAGGCTGAGGAGATGACGTCGGGGGAGCGGGCCCGGGTCGGAGAGGCCTGTGGCACCACCAAGGGCTCTACCTCCTGCAGCTCCAGGGACAGTGATGGGTTCCCTTGTGGGACCTGCCCAGAGAGCTCCCACTTAACCGCTGCCCATCTCCCTCCTAACCCCCAGCCTTCCCACTTCCCAGAAGCTGCTAACCCACCTGGCTGGGCCCTTTGGTCGTTAGTTTATCAGAGAGGCCTGGGATGAGGACGCTGTGGCCACGGGGACTAGCCTGCAGGCTGCTACTGCTGCTGCTCAGGGTCAGACTGCTGTCTAGCTGCAGCTTGGGGCTCAGGGTCAGCTCCTCAGATGACCTGGATCAGGGGAAAAAGGCCCATCTTACAGAGAAGTCCTTTAACCCCTAACTTGGGCTTCCTGAACGGCCCTTTGCAAGACCAGGCTCCTTCCTCTTACCTGGGCATGGCCGTGTCTGTGGCCGAGGTGGTATTCAAGGATGTCACAGCTGTTAAAGAACTCCCACTGCTTCCTGGGGACACAGTGATCTATGGAGACATGACAGGAGGACGGTGGGGTGGCTGACCTGAGAGCACAGACTGAGAAAGGTTCGGAGCTCTGGGAGCTTGGACAAGATCTTCATCTTTCCTGGATCAGGTGTCTTGCTTCTGACCGTGGGCCCTCTCCCAGCCAGGCACGTACCTGCTGCAAGGAGACGCTTGGAGTCATGAAGGCATCAGGGGTCATGAGCTTGGGCTTGGCCTCATTAGTCAGGCTGAGAAAGTCGGAAGGGACAGGCAGGTCAGCGATGCGCCTGAGGTCAGCCTGAGAGCCCTGGCCAGAACCCTGACCGGAGGCCAGACTCTCCGAGTTCAGCTCTGGCAGGTGCTCTCCAAACCCTGAGGGAAGAAAGAACACCCCTGAGGCCTGACCCCTTCAGAGAAAGACAGACAGAAAAATAAAGCAGGACCCTTCTCCTTCTGCTCTGCCACAAGGAGTCTGAGCCCCGCCACTCACCAAAATCTTCTCGAGCCGAGTGGGAAGGGAGGGGAGCCACCACGTCAGGACTCTGCTGCGGCTGGAAACGGATCTGGACATCCTGCAGAGCCCTGTCAGGGAAGGAGAGCTCAGGGCTGCCCAGGAGCAGCCCTCTGGGCCAGAATCTGGGCTCATCCAGACCTCGGGAACCAAGGCTCATCACAGCCCAAAGGTGTCTGGGGGGGGAGGGACTTACTTGGTGTGGACACAGAAGAGCTTGATAAGTACACCTGCTGCTGACTCCACAGCCCCTGCACCATGGGAGCCCTCTGTAAAGATAGTGACACAGCTGGAGAATCAGCTTGCTCTTCCTCTCATTTCTATGGCTCCCGAGCCGATCCAGAGCACTTGGCTTGCCTCCGTGGAGGGGCTGGGCTTAGGGGAGTAAATGTTAACTCTCACCTGTGCTCAAACTGTCACCTTCCTCCTCAGCTGGGAGAACCTCCGTGTGCCGCAGGCGGCAACGGCTCACAACCTGAATGCCAAAGCTTAGCACGGGGTGGGTGAGCAGGAACTCGGAGATGGAACTGAAGTAGGCCCTGCCTTCCTCCTGGTTCTGCAGCAGCTCCATCACATACAGCACCTGTGCATGGCACCCAACAAAGGGCTCAGACTCAATCCCAAAGGGGAGGATCTTGAATGAAAAAGCCACTTCTCTGGAGCTGCCATCCTTCTCCTGGGTAATCCCTAATTTCCCCACCTCCTCCTACCTTTCTCTGCACATCACTGAGGATCAGGTATTCAGCTGAAAGGTCTAGGCAGGCCTTGAGGCTGGGAGGCACACTCACTGGGTACATGTCTGGACAAAAGCTAAAGGGACACAGAGGAGATAGGCTTCAGTACTACCCAAGAGTGGTCAGGGCCTACAGCCATCAAAATTGCCTTTCTCCCTGCCTCTGGCCCAAAGCCTCAGCCCCACTACCCACTCACCGAATGGTTTGCAAGCAGGTCCAGGACACTGTGCACCACATCTTCAGTTCCCGGTTTTGGTCAGCTCCTGTGATGAGGAACCTCCAGAAGGGGACTCTGCGAAACAAGGAGGAGCTTGGGGGTGGGGTGGGGGAGTGGGCATGGGCTCTTGGGGCCTCATTTGCCATTACCCACCCTCCCTTCTCTGATGGCAGTATCTCCCTATCCTTTGCTCCATAGGCCTTATTCTGTGATAACCTTCCCCCCCAAAGTGCCCAGGGACCATTTATTGCTACTCTCAGTATTCCTGGCCTGAATCTTCTAGAGAGCCCAAAAGTAAAGGAAAAGGGAGGGGGCAGGCTCACTCAGGGTCTTGTTTCTTGTGATTATCACAAAAAAGGAGGCAGGAGAGAGGCCTGCCATCATGAGGCTTCCATTCATGAAGACACCTGCAAGGAAAATTGTGGAAAGATGGTCCTGGTACATAGGCTACAGCAGCATCACAGACATCCTGCTTTCTAGACTAGGCAGTCGATTCCCAGTCCTCAGCTTGATTATGCTCAACCACTCACAGTCTTCCATATCCAAACAAGCCAGTCTCTAGACACCAAAGAACTTCCAAACCCTAACTCATCTTACCGTGGTTCATCTTGGCCCTCGATATAGATCTGCCAGAATTTGACAAAGCCATCATGACTTGCAGTGGCTAAAACAGTTCCATCAGGGGAGAGAGCTCCTTCACTCAGGCACTAGAAAGGAAAAAGACTCAATCATCATCCAACCCCAGGGACCCAGAGAAGGGGATAATTAACAATTATCATCAACATAGTTTCGGCACATTGCTAGACACACAGCACTAGGAAATGCATTGTAGCATAAAAGAAATACGTATGCACACACATGTAAATATGTACACATAACCAATGATAAATTCTAAGAGGAAAATACTGATTGTTGGGATTAATAATTAGGGAGATTAAAGGATATCCCAGGCTCTTCCTAGGTGAGAGGTCATTTTCAGCTTCTCTTTAAGGGCATTTTACTCTTATGAGATGAAGATTATGTTTCAAAGAATTCTCCTTTAAGAGGCCATGAACACAATTAAAATTCAATGCTTTTATTAATAACTTAAGTGAAATATGGATGAAAGTATGATTATCCAATTTACTTAAGAAAAACTACAGCTCATACCCTGAATTCTAAAGTAAGGATCCAAACTAATTTCTAGTTTCAAGCAACAATCTGATCTTATAAAGATTAAATTTTAAAGAGATTCATGTAAAATGCCACATCTATATTAGATATCTATCACAAATATGGAAGGTGTGGTTAGGTTCTTTGGGAAAAAACTGAGTGAGTAGGGAGTGGTGGAGGGATCCCAAGTTCAAAGAGCTGGCACCATCCAGGTTTACATTCAGAGTAGAAGTATCTTGAAGGAGAGATAAGCATTCTTGAACACTGTTCTGATCAGAACATCCATGGAGCCCTATGTTCAGTGAGCTTTAGAAGGATACTGAGGCTAGCTCCATTCTAAGAGCTCCCATTTTTTTTTTTTTAATTCTTACCACCTAGTACAATACCTGGCACATGGTAAACACTTCAGTGATTGTTGATCAATAGAATGAACTTCTGCACAAGTACAAGTCATAGCATAAGACCTCAGGAAATCAATGTTTCTAAAAGTACCTGGCATTTCTAGGCCATGATCCTGACATTTGGGTTTGTTGGTCAACCAATAAATAAAAGTGACAGAGGGTGTGCCCTCACCAATAACACCTCAAAGATTCCCTGGAAAAGAAGCTCCTACCATTAGGAATAAGGGCCTGAATTCTCACCGTGCTATGGCCCTTAACCACAATGAAGCCTTCCTTGATGTGGCTGACATCCACAGGCCAGGAACTATTGTTGGCTCGGAGAATGTCCAGGTCCCATACCTCAGCCTAAGCAAAGGAAAAATGAAGTTGAGACCTCAGAGAAATGGGAAATTTCAAGTCTATAAACCAGAAAGCAGCCAGAATATCCTATGGGTTGTTACAGAGAACTTTAAGGCTGTCAGCCTGATATGAGCAGAAAGAGGCAAAAAGTATAAGGAATCCAGAGGATAGGAAAAGGAAGAGGGAAGAGAGGGAGAGAAAGAGAATGGGGGATGGGGAGAAGGGAGAGACTGATTCTGTACAAGAGCATTAGCTCTCTAGCTAGTGACAGGGTGAAAGAAGATAGATTATGGTTATTGAGACATATTTTGAAAACCCCAAATCCAGCAGGAAAAATAAAACAGAATAGAATAAAAAACCTAATTTTAAATATCTGGGTTTCCTGATGCCTATTAAGTTGTAAAAAGGCTATTCCTAAGGAAGGCTGCTTTATTTAGTCTTTTGCTAATCCCTCCATGTGGACAGAGGTTCTTCCTACTCTGACCCACTCCCCACCCTGGCTGACTTATAGGCTCTCCAAAGTCCTTGCTCCTTACCCTGTCTTCATGTAGCAGGGCCAGAGTCTGGCTGCCTTCTTCACTGCTTTCTTCATTCTCTTCTGGGATATATGGACACCAGATGATCCTTCGGAAGTGATTCAAAGGTGTGCCCTCTGAACGCTTAATGTTCACCACAATTTCCTCTCTGGAACAAAGCTAAGGCTTGGCAGATGCCTGATTCAGAATACAGGTTCAGGTTCCTGGCTTTCCTCTTTCCTAGCTCAGAGCCCAGGAGGTCTGAGTCCCTGGTTGTTCCCACTACCCTCAATGCTTAGCCCAGTGGGCAGAACCAAGAAAGATGGGAGCTTCTCAGGGAAATTATAGGATATTATGTGAGAATAGCAAGACCTTCAATTTTACCAAGTACCCCCAGTCCCTTAGCCACTCTGAGATAAATTCCAAACAGATCCCCACCCACCCAAGGAAGGATACTGGATCTTGTTGTTCTCCATGGCCAGGCGCCACACAAAAAGGCTGCCCGATTCATCCAGGCAAGCCAGCTGGGGTGAGTTGAGGTGAGCAAAGGCTAAGTCGGCCACACTTCCTGTGAAGCCCTTTAGCAATGTTCGCTCTGCTGTGCTGACGCTGATCACCCGCACCATGGCTGAGCCATTGCTGGCACCTAAGGACATCAGAAGGCATAACTCCTGGCCTAGCCCCTCCAAGCTCCCCCAGCAAAGCCCTCCAAGATAAAAGGCAGCAGTCACAGCCTGATTCCAACTTCATTCTGAATCCAACTCTGCAAGTCCCCAGAAAACACTCTACATAGCCTTGTGAAGAGCTCCCTGTGCCATCCCTCTGATTCAACAACAAGGCTCTAATCTGCCCACTCAACAATGTTCCCCCCACCCCTGTCACGGCAGACAATTCCTCTACTGTGTCCTAAAAGGTCAGAGCTGGGATGGGTGGACACAGCTTGGGGTGTTTCCTGCGGTCAAGCACTTTCCTCATACTCATGAAGCTTCTTGGGACAATCAAACAGTTTTACTTCCTAGGCAGGGAAAATCAAGATCTCAGATGGGGTTTTCCAGGGGCCTATGGCCTAAACAAAGAGTTCCAAATGTCCTGTCTCACTGCTGCCAGATCCCAGGAGGACCTGGCCATGAGAAGGAAAGTTCTCACTAAGGAAGTCTTTGGTCCCAAGGGCAACAGCTCACCTCGGATGGCATATGCCAAGAATGAATTGGACACAGCGATCAGGTTGCCATAATAGTATTTTTGTTCCCAGTCATACTTGGCCACTGGCTGGATTTTTACCTGAGATCAAGAGCAAAAAAAGGTCTTAAGGTCCTGAGTAGTAACCAAGCAGAGCTCATTCCCAGTTACTCTTACTCCCTTATCTCCACAAAGAGATCAGCCACTTTCCCAAATTCCAATCTTTGCTTTATTCATCTTGTCTGCCTCTCTCTCATCACAAGGGACTTGCAGGTTCCCAACATCTCCAGAGAGATGGGAGACAGGATGGAGGGGGACAGCAACTAACCAAGTTCTGGGGAGGTTTTAACCCTTCTACACTCCCACAGGAACCTTTAATCTTCAAAAGGGAAAGGAGATGCCACAAGCCCAAACCCAGGCATGCATCAGTCCAGGACATCAGATATAGAGAAGGGAGAAAGAGACAGAGAATAGCAATAGGGGATAACCCAAAAAGAGGGCCCCCTCAGAGATAATGGGAGAGCTGGTAAGGATGGGGAAAAAAAAACAGACTGAAGACATTACCACAGCAGTTCTAAATGCTTCCATTCTGTACCTTGTTGCTCCCCCGAGCCTTGCTTAAGATGTTGGAGTCACTGCTAGCTACTATCTCCACCTCTTTTGCTGAAATTCCAATGCATGTTGAGCTGTCATCTCCAGAAAGGCAGCTGGATGGGGAAAGAGAAAGGACAGGCCCCACAGCTTTGGCTCAGGCACCTAAACTCTGCAGTGTGTAGGAACACCCATAAAGGGGGCTGAGGGAGACAAGCCCACCCACTTAAGCCACCTTCCAGATTTCCTCAGCTACACCTGGACTAGTCTTAAGGATGTGTTCCCCATTCCTCAGTGTACCTTATGGTCATCCATAACCCTACATGGAAGGGGGAGAGGGAATCAGAGTTGACAAATATCAGCTATCCCATCACCCTAATTTTATAGTCAAGGACATGGGGTGTGTGGATTTAGGACAGAGCAGTAACTATAAACTCAACCCAATGCTCCACACCTTATACTTCTATAGTACTTTAAAGGATTACAAAGTACTTTTTCCAAGACAATCTAATGTTTGTTAGTCAGTATGAGTATTGTTAACTTTATGTCAGAAAAGAGATAACTGGCTCAAACCAGTGAGAATAATAACAACACTTACCTCCCAGGGCTGTTGTGAGGATCGAATGAGATACCTTAGCACACAGGAAACGCTATATAAATGTTAGCTCTTACTATGTTTCCAGCATGCCATTAGCCATGGGATGGTGTGGGGTAGAAAAGGGAGTTGATGATTTAATTTACATATGAAGGCTCTAATGGACAAAGACATGCTTTAACATAGCCAGCCCACTGCCTGGCTAGCAAGCACTGGCCCAAATATAGATAGTCCCCTTAAAATGAGTTTTTTCTGAAAGAAAACAAATACCAATAAATGCCACTCTAGTCATTATTATTATAGCTAATGATATGATCATGCCACTACAGGTCACACTTTGGAGTGAAAAGGTAACTTCAACTTGGGTCTATATTGTACAAATATTCTAGTTCATGCTAAATATTAACATTCCTCCTACCTTTGCTGAAATACAATTGTAATTTTAAAACTTATCTTGGTGCTAGATTTGTCTCCTCATTATAGATAAGTAAATTCTCCAAAAAATCCTTCTAGTTCTAGATACAATATAACTCTGTAATGAGGTTATCATGTATCACTGTATAACATAGCTATCTGTGTTGGTGTCATGTTCACCTACTGTCAGTATCCCAAGGGAAAGATTGTTTCTTCTTGAAGCTTTGTACATCCCACAGTTCCTAACTCAGTGCTCGAGGCTTGACATGTATTTAATCAACGTTTTCTGTGTTATACTCCTGTCTGAGGTGGAGCAAAGTCCAAGAGGGAAGGAACCCAGTCCTGTCCCCCAAGACCATTTCCTCATTGTCCAAGGCACTTACATGACCTGCTTCTCCTCCAGGTTGGCCAATGGTGCTGTTCGGTGACTTGGCTTGGACAGTACAGTTCCATCACCAGAAGAAAGGGGATCTGGCACCAGAAGTCCATTTAAGTCTCCATTGTAGGAGCTGGATGTCCGCTGGCTCTCTGTACCTGAGCCTAATGCCAGAGGAAAAGGAAGATCTCGTCTCTTAACTGCTCCTAGGCACTTGCCCTCAGCTCCAAAGAGGCCAGTCTCCTAAACTTCCCTCCACCTCTCACCTCTGTGCTTTTGTTCTTGCTGCTCCCAAATGGAATGCAGCTCTCCTGCATCTTCTATTTAAATCTTGTCAACCTCTGAAGGCCAGTCGAAATGCTGTCTCTTCCACAAAACCTCCCCACACCCCCAAGTGATGTTTCTGTCCTCTAAATCCTATGGCTCTTCTTGTCAACTCCACCACTCACTTTCTTGCCCAGTGTTCTAATTTAACTTTTTAAAGTAGCAATCTTCCCCCTAAGTATTCTATATGCTCCTTGAGGACAGGGATGATGTTTGATATACAGGATTACAAAGGAGGGGCATAGTCTGAGAGATGTAAGGGACAAGACAGATTATCTAGTCCAACCTCTTATTTTACAAATGAGGAAAACAAATCTGCTCAATGTTCCATGATTTGCCCATGGTCACACGGTTGTAAATGACCAAGCCGAGATCTGAATGCAAGTCCTTTGATTCCAAAAGCAGCACACAATTTTCACAATATGAGTTCTCCCAGGAATGTCTGGTCTGGCACATACTAGCTATTCAGGAAATATTTATTTCTGCCAATTTAAAGAAGATAAGGCCTCTGCCAAATCCATTAGAACAAATGACTACTGTATTGACTCCCTTGATACTTGACCAAGATAGTGAGATTGTTGTTTTCTTCTCTTTAAGTACCATTCTGGGGCTGAGCAGCTATAGATCTGGGGTTCTGGTTTTCTCCCTCACTGGCTTATCTGCTGCTGTGCTGTAAAATCACAAATCTCCCTCCTAACATGTAAAACAAAACAATAGAACTCTTAGCTCTTCTAGAAACACCATGAAGAATGCTACTTAGTGGCTGAGAGAGTTCAGAAGAAATTGGGAAAGGGGAGAGGGAACAGGATCAGTTTTCCTGGGGAAACATACAGGACTCAGGAAAGAACTAACTGAGAAGCTCAGTGGTTGACAATGGAAATGCACATACATGCATGGAAACTCTTGGGTAATTTGTCATAACTGTTTCCTAGACACTAACCATCTCTAACAGGCTCAGAGCCAGGTCAGGGACTAGGGTGCCCAAGAGGCTTTAAGCACCTGCTCACCTAATTTCAAAAGACAGAAGAAAAGGAAGTAAACGTCACCTATTTTCACAGATAATAATCCTCACTAAAATATAACTTAAACTCCAAAATAAAAGGGAAAAAAGTCTCAAAAGACAATAAATATAGGAGTCCTGAGGAGGAAACTCCTTGGCAGTAAGGGAGAGATTAAAAGTGGCTATTTCTAATTTCTTCTGTATCAGAAAAGATTAAAGGGTCAAGTAGGATTTTGTGGGGACATGAGACTGATTTTTCTGAAAACTTATTTAAAAATTTCTTAATGTTTACAAATGGGCCTATTACTCTAACAACTGGCTATCTCAATTGCCCAAACATGAAAGTTGGTTCCTTCAACAGAAATTCTAAGTTTATCCAATCCGGGGAGTACCTAGGATAAACAAAAAGCTGCAGAGATTGCAGGGGTAGCCAAATTTGGGCTCTACAAAAATCATTAGAGGTACTAGGAGTACCCTATGTATAGTCAACCTACAACAACTAGGAAAAGCACATCAAATAAACTGAATAGGAGCAAGAAGGGTTTTGCCTGATATTCTGTAGCTCCCTCAGATCAGTAAAACCCTGGACCCCCTAGAGGAAAAAAAAAGAAAAAAAAAGACCTAACCAGTCAAGTGAGGTCAATGCCAGACTTTTCAGCAATGCCTCCAGTGTTCCTCAGGAAGAGTAGAAGATACCTAAGACCCAACCATCTCCAGAGCTCTTGTCTCCCCTAATAAGGCATGGAAGCAATGCTCAATAGGGATCTTTGGAGGGTCTTAAGTGAGAAATGAGTATATTAAGTCAGCTGGTGGAGGAAGTGTGAAGCCCCAGTGCCTAAGATCCTCATCTGAATAACAAGAGGGACTCTTAGGCCAAGAAATGATTTTTGTCTGTGTTTCTTTAATCAGTTGTTCTGTAGAACATGGAACAGTTTGCCCTTCATGCTTTGACCACTTTTCCAGCTCAAAGCTCAAGACTAAGTTGTAAAGCCTACGCTGTTCCTTCCTCCTCCATCTGCCTCAGTTGGGCTACATGAAACAAATGAGTGCTGGCTGTGGCTCCCCAGGAAGAGAGAAATGCTCAGAGGGGATGAGAGAGGGGAGAAGGGAAAAAGAGGAAAAACTCCAGTTCATTCTGCTTATCCATTTTTTGGCTTCCCTGAACATGCTGTCTTTTCAAAAAGAAAGAATGAGGGTGGAGATGAAACGGAATAGTAAGTACTGCCTGCTAAGAACCACTAGGCCTTATGCTGAATAAGCAACTCACAAGTTAGTCTGACATAAGAATAAAGCGCAGAGCGGGACCTTCAGAGGCCCAAGGATTATATGGATACAAGAAAAAACTCCTGAAAAGCAGTGAGAAATGAAAAAGCAGCAAAAGAACAAACTCCTCTAGTACCAAAGGCAGCTATGACTCAGGAATTGCAAACTACTCAAGAAAAGGTAATCCGTCTTCTCTCTTACCCCCTCCCATAGTAAATGAGGGTCCTTTCACTCCCCAGTGCTTTGCACACAGAACGAGTTTAATAAATGCTTTTCCATTCCATTCTATTCCCAGAGCTAAGATGATTGGGATCAGAACACCTTAAGAAATCATCTAATCTAGGGCATTAATTTTTTACAGGTGAGAAACCCAGAAGCCCCATTTTACAATTTCTAATATGAAAACAATCTCATAAGTACATAATGCTTGAAGGTTTACAGACAGCTTTTAATGTGTATCTATATGTATCTACGTGTATAGCTATTTATATGTAAGATTTCATTGAAACCTCCTAATTCTGGGAGGTGAATAGTTTGAGAATGATTGTCCCCATTCTGTAGATGGGAAAACTGAAGGATGACCCGCAGAGACGCTAAGAAGTCCCAGGACACTCCTTTCCAGCTCTCCTGGAGGGGATAGAAGGTAGCGGGGAAAGGGGGAAGGAGAAAAGGGGGGGCGGGGCGCGAGATGCTCCTGCCACGATCTTCTCGCCTTTCTTTGTATCCCCACCGCTTAGCACCGTGCCCGGCACACAGTGGGTGTTTCACCAATGCTTACTGACCGCGGCCTGAGGAGACCCGGGCTGGCATCCCGGCTGTTTCCCTTGGCAGCTGTGTGACCTTGGCCTGGTCACTTCGTCTCGGGAGGCCTCAGCTTCCTCGTCTGTAAAACGAGGGGCTGGACCACATGGTCTGCAAGGTCCGGCCCAGCCCCAGGTCCTGGCTTCGCCCCCCTCCCCCGCCCTCCCCGCCGCGTCACTCCGGGCAGGGGTCGTCGCCCTTCCCCCTTCCCCCCTTCCCCTTCTCCGCGCGTGCCCTCTGACCTCCGGGCGGACGGTCCAGTTTCAGGATGTCCCGCAGATGCTGCGTGGCGTCTTCGATATCGATGCTGGTGCAGGACGAGGCCATGGGGCCGGGCGACGGGGCCTCGGCTCCGCGAGGGCGTCACCGTCACCGTTCTTTCCTTCACGTCCTCCCCGCCAGGCCAGGCCGGGCCGGGCCAGACCGGACCGCCGCACCGCCGCCACTCCTTCTCCGCCTCCGCGCCTCCTCCCTCCTCCGCAGCTGTGGCGGGTGCCAAGACTCCTCCGTCTGCTCGCTCCCTCGCTCGGCGTTCCCTCCGCCCCGCCAACCCCACCAACCGCCTCCACTTCCGGTCCGCCGCACGCCGAGCTCCCCCCACCGCCCTCGGAGCACGCGCCGCGCCACGAAGGTTCCGGGCTGCGCAGGTTCCGGCCCGGAGGCTGCGCTGACTCGCGCGCCCGCCCGGAGTCCTGGAGCGAGCGCCGCCGCCGTTCTGGGAAAGCCGAAGAGGGCGCTAGCTTCGCCCTGATTGTGGGCGGTACAATTTTAACCCGTCCCATTACAGAAAAAAAGGAGCCGCCCCATCAAGTTAAAATGACAGACCGTAGCATCACCGAACTGGACGGGTCTCGTAGAGGGGCCCAAGGTCACCCAGGCTCGTCCAGAGCAATCAACTCCGCCCTTGCGTTTGACTCCTAGCCCCTGACGCGTCTCTGGCGCGAAGGGCGAGCCACTTCCTGGACCCCAGTTTCCTCATCTGTAGGATTAGGTGGTCTCTAAATCCTAAAACCCTGTGAGGTCCTTCCATGGCTTTGGGGCCGGGTGCTGGGGTAGGAATGATCCCCGGCTCTGTTTAGGGAAGTCTCAAAATCGGAATGGTGTCTATTAAGAGATTCCATTCAGCAAGAGGAAAAACGAGGCCCAAGATGCCCGGCGGGAGCGCTGGGCGAGGAATCAGAAACCCTGTCAATCAATCACACAGGTCCCCATCTGCTAGCAAGCAGTAGGTGCTCGTAAACGCTTGCTCCCTTCCATTTACATAGCATTATAGGGTTTACAAAGGCCCTTCTTCAATTCTTTATTTCAGTATTCTTTCCACTACGCTCTGTCGTCATCAAAGGCTATCGGAGAGCTTTTCCCACTGATCTAAGCCCAAAACCTGAAAAAGGAAAATCGTAGGGATTAGTTTGGGGGGCTGAGCAGTCCTATACCACCTACAGATAAATCTTTCTCACGTGTTCAAGAAGTTTCACATCATCCAGTATTTGGGAGGGTAGGGAGGAGGGAATCCATAAATTCTGCAGTCAGGAGACTCCAGGGCTTGGGACTTGATTCTTTGGAGATGGCCTGACCTTCTCTAAAAAAGGAAAGTGCAAAGCTTTTATCCATGAGAAAACACTTTCTGTTGTGAAACTAAATTTACCAAAGGTTACACAAGACAACTGGAAGCCAGATCCTTTTGACTTACAGTTCCAGTAACTTGCTGTCCATCATTTTGAGAGCAGGAAGATTTATGTCATCAATTCCCCCTCCCTATATGGATACTAATAAAGCTGTTAACTATAAAGGACAGAAAGGCAGATCAGATTCATTGACAGCCCCCGGCTTTTAGAGTTAAGACTCTTATAATCAGGGAAATGACAAGGTTTTCATGTATTCCATACAAAAGAGCTAAGATTCAAACCCAGATAGCTCGACTTTCTACTACAACCAGAAAAACAGAATTTAAGAGCTTGAAAGGACCTTAGAGTATCTACTCCAAAACCCTCATTTTATAGGTGAAGGCTGAGGCTTCAAGGGGAGAGGTGACTTGCTCCTGGCCATGTTGTTAGTAACCATAAGGACTGAAATTCAAGTCACTGGATTCCAAATTCAATATTTTTTCCACTATGCCCTATTGCTGTCTAAGGCCAGATGCCTATTGGAGAATTTCACCTAATCATACAAGCTTCAATGCCTGAAAAAGGGAAATCATTGGAATTAGGTTGGGGTACAGAGAGAGAGCAGCCCAATGCCAGCTCCTACTAGAAGTCTTTCTCATATGCCCAAGAATCTCTGCATTGTCCATTATGGCACAAGCATTTAGGAAGAAAAATTCCTGAATCCAGAATAAATCATGGTTTCAGGAGATTACAGGCCTTGGGCCTTGGTTTTTTTGGGAAATGGTTTGATCTTCCCCAGAGAAAAAATACTTTTAGGTTTTTAGAGAATTGGTATGTTCTTTCCCACCTAAAAAGAGGGGTGATCAATGTTAAGTATACAAAAAGGACAAAGCACTTTGAGCAAACTAAGGGGATCCAGAAAATCAAAAACAAAAATAAAGAACAAGACTCTGAATTCCTACATTTCAACATACTAGTTAAGAGTACATATTTGACAAAGATGGCCACCAAGCAGGGGACTCCTATCTCCAAAGACGGGCCTGCCTGGAGTGGAATTTCCTAAGGAAAAGGAGGGAGGCTTCCAGGTAGCCCAGGTTTTGGAGTTCCCTGCATAACTATTCTCCCATGCTCAGATATTCCCCTACCTTACCAAGTAAGACACACTTTTGTTGTTTAAAAAAAAAACACAACCAACTCTTTATTGATTACACATTTCAGGCACAGGTACACATCATTGCGGCTGTCATATAGAGTTGATATAGCGGTTCTATTAGGTCAATTCAAAGTAAGCAGACACCTGATTGATCCTTTCTCTCTGTCAAATAGTATCTATAACCCCGTTTTTCAGAGGCATCTCTACATTGAAATATACAGCATGTCTGTTCAAATAAGCAACATGCAAGAGCCCACATCTCCAAAAATTTGTTGTCCCAGAAAAGATGACAGTCATCAACCAAATACAGACAGGAAACCATGTTATATAAATGTACAACTTAGTTTTACATTACAGGCCTAAAGCAACTCTGCAGGCGTTTCAGGGCAGAAGTGAGTGGTGTATTTCAGGATAGGTAATCCTCTTCTCCCCAGAGCTGGGGGTAGATCTAAATGTGAGGAAGACTTTGCCAATCAATTGTTATCACTGGGCAAAGGACCAGCTCAATGCTGGTTTCTACCAATTGCTGCTCCTGCTAATACACTGGGAACTAACTACATTAAATCGGGCCTGAAAGGCCCTTTGAGAGGCAGCATGGTGTTGTGGGAAGATCTCTGGCTTGGGAGGTCTAGATTAGGCTCTGCCACTGTCTATCTATCTAACTATGCAGGGTAATCTAAACTAAGCAAGCGATTTCATCTCTCTGAAAAATGAGGGAACTTAACAAGATGACTGAAGTGTCCTTCCTGTTTTAACACTATAAAATGGGAGACTACTTTAAGACCTGGGGTGGAAAAAGGAATTGAGAATGGTTTTGGTCCTAGTTTAGCAGGGGATTTATCATTTAAACAATTTAACAATCTGGGGGGTACTTGCTACAGGAACTAGTGTATAAAGAACAGAAGTACAAAGGGACCTTAATTTGTATCCTCTTATGGCAATAAATCTCTACACCAACAGATTTTAAGGATAATGGATGAGTCCAGGTTATGGAATGGTGCAATGGGGATGGAGGAAAATGAGCAGAAACCAACCAAGTAGAGAGGGTCTGTGTGTGTACAAATTATAAAATTGTTTTCTACTACTTCCTTCCAAAGTTAAATGCCAACAAAGTAATTAAGCTTGTGCTGCCACCAGAAGGGTATTTTAGGGATAGCCATATACTACTGCATAATAAGTCCAATGATGTGGTGGGTATCAGTGGAAAGGAGGAAAGGAAGGAATCGAGAGGAAATTCAGCCCTCAGGTTTGCCCCTGAGAGATTTACTCTCCCAAATCAATCCTGTGCTGGCTTTCCCACTTTGCAGTCTTGATGCTGTAAGTATCCTGGTACACACAGAAAGAGCTAACTAGCTGGCAAGGGCACAGGATCATATGTAGCTTAGAAAAAAAGAAAACCAAATCTCAATATGGCCTTTCTTCCTTCACCCAGTTCCAAGTCAGAATGGAAAGGAAAATTAGTTCAGTCCTGTACCCAGAGGAAGCCTCCAGAGGCCACAACTGGGTCACCTCTGGAGAAGCAGCTATTTTGCCTCCACCTTTCTGGCAGAAGCAGCCTCTCTAAGAGCTATCCCCATTCTTCTTCTTTCTGCCCCTTTGCCTTTCAGGTGAATGCTGCTTCTATGGGCATTTTCTAGAGGGAGAATTCAGTTGCTTTAAGAACCTACTTCTATATAAAAGAACAGCTCTAGAGGAGGTATCCCCATTCTATCCCTTGTGTGCCAGAAGAGGAGTTATCTTCCCCCGATTCTCTTACAGGCTCAACGGGAGCTGGTGATCAGTTAAAGTCAAAGAGAAGCCAGAGTCCTTCCTGTAAGGTGCTGACAGGACCCACTGGGAAGCAAGATCACAGATCAACCCTCTTGACACTAAGATCTTTGACCTTGGAAAGACAATGTGCAAAGACAGAAGCCCAGCATTAAACATGGTGGAAACAGTGGGGAGATGCTGGAAATGGGACATTTGTAGGGTAGCGGAGTATTCTTGAAGGTATAGGATAAAAAGAGAGGTGTTTGCCCAGACCAGGAACCCATACGTCCTATGCCATCCTGACACCCCCTCCCCCAAATAAGGGCACCCACTCCTTTAGGAATTATGGGCGTTGGGAACAGATGTTTCTGGCCTCCCCTCAGACCTTCTCAGGCTCTGATGTTTCAGGAAGAGGCAAAACAGAGGAAAAATGAGGGAAGCTACAGAGATCTTCATTTTGTAAACACTGTTCAGGGGAAAATTAAATAAGAGAAAAGCAAAATTAGAGCATTACCTGTTGGGTTGTTTAGGCCCTAAACAGTCAGCTAGTTAAACTAATTAAAACAATATAAACTGTTAAGAAAATTTTCATGGTTTTATTGTATAATGAGGCATTGGAACATCTGAACAAATCAAGATCTGGGCTGCACACGCAGCTGCTGCTTTCTCCTTCGTTTCTTTGGGTTACTAGAGCAACTTGTCAGTACATTAAAAAAAAAAGACAACCTTTTGCATTACTTAGTCTTTCTAAGGCATGCGCTGGTACAACACAAACTTCTCCTGTCAGATGCAGCTAGTCTAATGTCCAAACATCATGCACAACACACTCAAATAGTGATGCCTCTGCCACCACCGCGGTGTCCGCCCACCGCGGCCTTGCAGGCTTGTGTATGATATTTGGAGTGTTCGGAGGGGGCTGGGGAGAGGAAGTGTGAATAATATCAGGAAGAGGAGAGAGAAGGAAACAGCGTGGGTGCCTTGGGAAGAGGAGGCTCAGCCAAAGTTGTGCAGCGCTAGCCTGAACATGTCGTTGGTACACACCCAAGCATCATTGATGTTCTTTAATAGAAATATCTGGTGGAATCCCATGATGGGGTCTTCATCAGCCTGTGAGGAAAGAGGAAAGACACCTGTGAACCATGTGGAAAGTGATGCAGAAATCAGAACTGGCCCCTTCGTGTTTTTTATAACAAACACCACAATCATGCCATGTTCCCTTCAGGCAACAGAAAGGTCAGTCGGGGATCTGGAGTCCAAAGCTGGGCAATGCTCCTTAACAGAACCTATGTACCCGTGGTCAAAACACTTCTCCTCCTCTCGGTTTTCAAAGCTATAAAACAGGTTTAGAACCAGTTGGTTTCTCAGGTCCCCTTCTGGCTCTAAAACCTGGGATCCCATTAAATAAGAAATTCAAGGCTATGCTAATGGGCACATCCCACAGTTCCAGTGCCCTGAATCTCTAGGACACTCCTCTGAGAGTTTCGGTCATCTAACACTTGGCCTTCTGTTTCCTTGAGAGCACACGAACCACAACCAATAATAGTTCAGCCACTCTTGGAGGCATGGTTGTCTGTGAAAATTGGAGAAAAAGCTCTTTGAAAGGAGAGCTTTTCATTTAGACTTAGTCCAAGTGCTTGGCTACAGCTAGAATCACTTAGAAAAAAACATGCAAAGGCTGTAAATCCCTGCAGGATCATGGGAGGGAGAGCCAGAAATTTACCAATCACTGGCCTTGAACCCAAGATAGCCTAGTCCCTAGAGCAGCATAGGCTATCCTTGGATACAGGGAACCACATCCCATGAAAAGGCAACACAGCAGCATCAGATCAGAAACCAAGAGGCTAGAAGCAACATGCACCCACTGGGCAGCTTGGGATGTTCCCTTCAACTGTGATAGGGGAAACAGGAACCCATCCAATAGGCAGGCCTCTGGGGAGAAGGGCAGGGATAGGGTAGGAGGAAAAGAGCCAGGAAACAGGTCCTTCCCAGCCCTGTGCCAGCTCAGGCTAAAGGAAAAGATTTGGATTTTCCAAATGTATAAAAAGTATGCTCTTTTTAAGAGATTCCTGGCCCTCAAAATCCTTTCAGATATCCTAAGTAACATGCTTCATATGTATTCCAAGCAATTTTTATAAAAGTCAGACACTGCCTCTAAACATATCTGAAGTGAAGCAGTAGGTCGTCTGTGAGGGCACATCCTCTATCCCAACTCTCAGACCTAAGTTTGGCCCCAATGCCCTGTGCACAGAAATCCTAGAGCTCAGCCAGGTGACTCAGAGCAGGTGCCAATAGGGAGGGATGAGAAGGAACAGTTATTCCCTTCCTTGTTTATTTGGCCTGGATGGAAGGGGATGAAAGGGGATAGAAGCAGCTCTCTGAGCTCAGGGTACCATATAATATCAGTAAAAGGTATGAAGATAGACAGAGGTTCACCATGCTCAATAAGCAACTTGTAAGATCAGAATGTGATTTGAGCACCACAAAATAAGAAATCACTCGTAGACGCTGCTCAGGAAGATTTTTGGGGGAAACTAAGGGAAGGGAACTGACAGGGATAAAAGTCGATCAGGACAGAGTGGGAGAAAAGAACTGGAAAAAACCAGGTAAGAACCAAAGAACAAGCCATGTAAAAGGGGTCAGATAGCCAGCAATGTTTATGGCAATACATAAGAACATACATATCCCTGGCATAAAATGCTAAGCCCATCAACAAGATCCCCTCATTGGATGGAAGGAAAAGGGAGGGAAGCAAGGTTTTATCTGTTTCTTTTTCACATACTACCTGCCCAAACTGAGGTGCCCCGAGGGAAGCCAGATAATAATAATCTCACATGGAGGCATCACTTTTAAAGTTTATAAGCACTTTCTTCACATTAGTCCTATGAAGTTGAGAGTGTAATTTTCATCAGTCCTACTTTCCAGATGAGAAAATAGACAAAAAGAGGTTAAATAACTTGCCCAAAGTCATAGACATATGAAGAGAGCCAAACTGGAGCCCGGCCTCCTGCCCTCAGACCCAAGGCTTCCAGGAGCAAAGCTGGTACAATGCCAGTGATATCTCAGCTGGAGGTGCAACCCACTCCCCAATCTGTGCTGATGTTTCTACATGAGGGAACTCTCCCAGTTCTTATGAGAAGAACACATCCAATCCTGGCTCTGATGTCCCCGGAGGTTTAAATCAATCTTAAGACAGATTCCTTGGCAGGAACCTGAAGTTGGCAAGCACCCCCAGGTGGAATTCCACTTGTACTTTTGGACATTCCTTCTCTTTCAAGATGGCCCTGACTGTTCATTTTGCCCTGATTCCACCTATTCCACTATTCTGAGGTGATAGAAAACAAATACAATAGAACTTATGAAAAAGTTCCAGAGATTTTAGTGGAATGCAAACTTAATGAGTCAATGGTTTTATATGGCAGCCAAAATGCCCCCATCTAATCTTTAACTGGCCTGAGAAACCCAATATCCAGAATGAGGGAGTTAAGAGTCAGTCCCGCTGTCCTGTGCCCTGATCAGAGCATAGTCTGGACACCACATTTTCACAAGGACAGTGAGAAGCTGCAGTTAATTAAAGGGGACCAGACTGAAGAATCAATTAGAGACGGTGTCCCTCTACAGATTAGTTGCAGGAATTGGGGATGTTTAGCATAGAGAAAAGAAGGCTTGGTAGAAGGAGGAAGAATGAGCACCGTCTTCGAGTATCTGAGGGATTGTTTTCATGTGGAAAAGATGTAAGAATTGCTCTTTTTGGTCATGGGGGCAAAACTAGGAGCCAAGGGCAGAAATTGCACAGGCCGATGCAAGTTCAAAGTATAAAGGAAAACTTCCTCCTCGTGAGAGCTCTCCAAAATTAGAATGGGCTGCCCCCCCTAACTGGAGGATGGATGACCATTTGGAGAGGAGATTGTAAAGGGAATGAAGTATGAGCTATACTAAAGATTAGGGACTCCAAGGTCCCTTCCAACTCTATGCACCTGTTCGGATCATCACCCCTCAAATCTAAAACCCCAATGCTCAGTGGGGATGTGGGTCTGCTCTACTCAGCCAAGACACCCAGGGCAGTTGTGAAGACAGAGATGTAGAGGGGAGACATGCCCCATAGCAAGCTTTAGAGAAAGTCTGACAAGATCCCCCAAAATGGCAGCTTTCATTCTATGTACCTCTGAAGCAGGAAACAATGGAGGCAGGAGACAGAATAACCCTTATGCCTGTTATCCACAGGCAGCGGCAAGATGTAGTAGAAAGAGCGCTGGACTGGAGTCAGGAGAGACCTGGATTCGAATCCTGCCTCCGACACTTACTTGCGATGTGACTATGGGCAAGTCACTTAACCTCTCTGAGCCTCAGTTTCTTCATCTGTAAAATGGGGATAACAACACCTGTAGTACCTACCTCACAGGGTTGTGGTGAAGATCAAATGAGATGGTGGACATAAAGGCCCTAATGGGCTTTACGGCAGCTCGTCAGGCGAGGTTGAAATCCCCCCACCCTGTTAGCCCCTAACTGAATACAAAGGATCCCACCTGCTGTGGAGGTAGACTGCTCACCTTTAGCTGCCCCACCACCATGCTGAGTATACAGCTGTCAGGGGTGGGCTGGTGGTCCTGAGCTGTGATGCTGTGCTGTATTTTCTGAAATGGAAGGCTCTGAAAGAGAAGGAGAGGCGAACATGAGCCACAATCAGGAGCACAGTCATCTTGGACCCCCAAACCAGCCGGCAAACAGAGGCGGGGCTCATACTTACAGACAATTTCTCCACGATGGCTGCTTTGCCTTGGAATTGCTGCCCCTCCCATGTAAGGCAAGATGCATCAATCTGGGGGGAAACATTCAGAATCTACTATCAGGACCTGACTAGACAAGGGTCAAGGCCTTAGGCCAGGGGACCGAGGAAGCACAAGCTCCTTATCACTACAACCCTTTTAAGACTTAATCTAATTTTTCCTCTCCAGTGGAATCAGAAAGGAAAGTGAGCTGTCTCTCTATGAACTGGCACCTTCCTCACTCTTGGGAAATGAAGAGACTGACTCAAAGCAAAGCCCCCACAAGTGGCCCAAGGCCCCTTTGCACTCAACAGCATTCCTGCTGGAGCTCCCCACCAGACATCCAGACTTTCTTACTCAACAAGCTCTGAGAATCTCTTCTGGTCTATAGTGGTAGTCTTTTTCACTTTCCATTTCTCTTTTTTCATTTCTTTCTTTCTTTTTTTTCTGTGAAGCAATTAGGGCTAAGTGAGTTGCCCAAGATCACATGGCTAGGAAATATTAAGTATCTTGAGGCCGGATTTGAAATTCAGGTTCCCCTGACTCCAAGGCCTGTATTGTGTGTGTGTGTGTGTGTGTGTGTGTGTGTGTGTGTGTGTGTGTGTGTGTGTGTCTGCATGCACATGCACATGCAAGACATTAGGGTTAAGTGGCTTGCCCAGGGTCACACAACTAGGAAGCATTCTTTTTTCCATTTCACAATTCTTACTAAACCTCTCTCAGAGGCAGTATTCAAACCACTGGGAGAGAAAGCTATTTGGAGCTTTCTCTTTCTTAAGGCTTTTCTAACTTCATCCAGATAGCCTGGTTTGGGGAGCACTCCAATACTGAAGGAGAGATTCTGCACAATTATAAGAGTAATGGAAGACAAAATGGAAGACAGAAATGTCAATTTAATTACATAATCTATAAATATTTGGGAGCTTTGCCAATTTAGTTATGACATTCAATAGATTTTTTTTTTTAATCATAGAATCACAGATTTGGAACCAAAGGATCTCAAGCTTCACTTTCTCATTCTATAGATGAAGAACAGGTTAAGTGCCTGGGAGTACATGTCAGGCAGACTCTTTTCATTGTAAAAACTGTGTTTTGCCAATCTCCTCACTCCACCTTGCCCATGTAAACAGGTACTGTTCTGTCAATGAAACTGCTGGGTTGAGGCAGCATTGACATCAAGCTTGAATGTAATCTGTACTACTAAATTTAGTTTCCAAGAGCTTTCCCTTAAGACCTACAAAAGCAACAGTTCCTAATTTTATAACCCTCAATAGTTTACAAAGCACCTTCTTCCCACTGACTCTAGAAAAGCAGTAAAGTCAGAAGTTGAGAATCTGAACAACATTTCTCCATAGAAACAATGTTATAAGTGGCAATTAGGTTCTCAGACTACTCACAAAAAAGTTCATCTAACCCAGCATGTCCCTGAAGCATACTACTACTAGCATTTCATTTAACCACATGTTATAACATTGTTTCCATGAGAAAATGTATGAAGTTCTTCCAAGTAGAATGTGTAAGAGATACTGGTAGGTGTTTAATAAATGTTTGCTGAACCCAGACACAGAGAATACTCCCACCTCAGAAACATCTGGCAAACTGGTAAAGAGAAAGAATCCTTGATTTAAATGATTTGTTCCCTCTTTTCAGCTATATAAGAAAAGGAGTATTTTGGAAGGAACCTCCTTTCCATTTCAATAATAATATGCAATAATAACCTCTCTCTAGATAATTTATTCTACAGGTGCTCTAAACTAAAACCGCTTAAACTACCATTCACAACCCATCTGGTTTTTGTAACTGATTGTGGGAGTCATGAAATTATGATTTATTATCAATAAATGTTTGAGTTACATACTATTTGATATACCTATATACCCAGAGTCACATAAAAATTTCGGAGACAAAAAGGGGTTGTGAGTGAACAAAGTTTAAGCAGCCCTTTCTAAACTATGTAATAAAGTGGAGATGAAGTCTGTGAGCAGGTCTTTCTTTTATGATCATTTCTCCATTGAGTACAGAAGTAATTACAGTTAAAAAAAAAAGGGGGGGGGGAGGAGGGAAATTAGGAAGCTAGAAAATAGTATGACAATATCAAACCAAAACAATTATGAGCCAAAGAATCACAAATTTGGAAGGGATATTAATTTAATCTTCTCTTTTTGCAGAGATGGAGAAAAAGTGTCTCAAGGACTTTCTCAAAGTCATGGAACCTTATTGAATAAGCAGCAATACCAAAATCAGAAGCCAGATCTTCTTACATTCCAGTCTCTGGTAAAACTGACTGATACAATTCTACCTACCTACCTACCTACAAAGATCTGGTGGAGGAACAATGGCTAATGTCAGCCATCCCCACCTGCAGAAAATGAATTCTGTCCCAACCCCATTATCCCACTCCCCAACCACTTACATATATTGCTCCTAATTGGGTTCTGTCATTATCAAATAACTGGTAGTAATGTTGAACAAAGCTGGATCCAATCTGCTCCCAAATCGGCTTGTCTCCCATTCTGGATCCTCACCTAGCAGCAGAAACTGAAAAAGCAGAAAGAGAGAACGAGAACATTGGTATCAATTACTAGGCAAAAGAGTTTGAAAAGCTTATTATATCTAACTCTGGGCTCCTCTGCCCTCTTCCATAGTCCTTTGTTCAGACAGCATTGGATACAGAGTAGCCTCTGATCAAAAACCTTGTTCTAGGTCCATTATCAGGATGTCATGAGATGGTCCCTTTGGAAGACTTTGCTAATCTTACACATGATTTTTTATATGAATGTAAATAAATAGTCACGCAGCATTTTTTTGAGGATATTGTTTTGGACTTGGAGAAAGACGATAATTAGAAACCATCTTCTGCCTTTGATGGTCTTACAATTTAGGGGAGCCCATTTGCTAGTACAAGAACTCTAGGAGGTTTCCTAGAATATCCTCATCAGGACTATGAGGCAACCTATAAAAGAAGCTTCTAATATTTTAGTTACAAGATTAATTCATACAGCAACCAGAGCCTTTTCTGTATGACCCCTGGGACTAATGAACTGCAATCAAAGTCAGCCCACCGAAGGGCTGTGGTTAAAAGCAACCTATTCACCAAGCTAGCATAGGCCCTACAGACTTGTCCTTTCCTACTTCCAGAAAGTCTATGGTCATTTTTCAGGGAAAGGTAGGTCAGAAACACACTGCCCAAGATCTCTGTAGGAAAAGCCGTCTCTTCTACCCTCACTTTCACAAGGAAAAACAAAAATCTCTAGGAACATTAACCAACCTGCACCTAGAATGAGGTTCCCCAAACAGAGAAGCAAAGGGCTGATAGCCAGGAGAGGCCTGTGCCAGCTTGCTCTGCAGTCTGTTATTCTGAAGCAAGTTTCCCTTTCAAATAGGCTACAGACCATTCCTTGTAGTTCTGGCTTGAATAACTTTCTCATCCTGTCATGCCTCATAGGGATAAGATGGGTGGCAATAGAACTTCAATGCTAATAGGCAAGAGGAGAGACAGGGACCCCTAAGTCCCTTTTGAGCCACAATAACCGGTTTCACTGGCAGTTACAACCATCATGAAGCAAATACAATTGGTAAATCACAAATATAAACAGCTGGGGAGTAGTTAAAAGACAAATGGTGGGTGGGTGCTCAATGTTTTCCAACTTCCTAAGCAGCAAACAGAATACCTTCCTAAATGGGAATAAAGATGGAGAGACTTTTCCATGAGCACCTATGTTTAGCTGAGAGTGGGGAAGAAAGAAAAGATCTGGACTTCTCCCTTTTCCACATTTATTTGTACATAAGTATGATTCCTGGGAGAGAGAGCTCCCTTTATATATAGCTGATGGATAGAGTCCCTGGGACTGGCCTAGGAAGGGACAAAGGGTGAATCTCCTTGTTGTCTGCCTTCCTTCCAAAACTTCAAGTAGATTATTTTCAGGCCTAGCCAGAGATAAGGGTTTAGACTATGGTGAGTATTTAGCTTAGTCTTGGTCATCCCTGGGTCCCATGCCCTAGACCCAGCAACCACTTGATATGAACTTCCAAGTTGGCAGAAGGGGAAATGGTCCTTCCAATTTCTGGATAAAGAAAGCAGAACACTTTGCAGCTCACGAGATGCAAGGTTTGCAATTTCTCAATGAGCCAGCAACTTCTAAAAGCACCTGCCAGCAGCAAGGTGGGGAGTCCCCAAAGACCACCTACCCTAGGGTTCTCTTCTGTGGAGTGCTGGTTAACAGAGGACAAGTTTCCTCTATATGCTGAAAGGAGCAGCACAAGCAAACCTGATTCCTTAATACTGTAATGCTGTTTGCTCCAGAGGCCACAGGAGGGAGCTGGCTGCATTAGACAGGGAGGACACTTAATGCAGACAGACAGACTTAGGATCTGAGACTTAAATAGAGAAGGGACTCAAAGAGATCATCTGGTCCAATCTCCTCCTTTTGCAGTTGTGAAAACTAAGGCACAGAGACCTGTCTACAGTCACACTGGGAATAAAGAATCTAAATTTCAACTCAGATCCTGCCATTCCAGATGACTTTTCCACTGAACCGAGTTCTCAAATCTCCCCCTCCCCCTCCCAAGAGGCTGAGGGCTAGATAAGAGGACAGTTTTATTTTTAGCCAACATAAAAATATTTCACCATGCTGGCTGTTCTAAAAATAAAGCCAACATGCTTACATGACTAATAAATCCATGTCTAGGAAGTCTAAAACTAGCTGCTATGAATGAGAACTGAAGCAGGACTGGGTAAGCTTTGTTTTAGTGAGCACAAGGTGAGCTTTGGCTCACCCATCGCTTAAGATTTATTCAGTTGAATCCTATAGCTGCTTAATGTCAAGCCCTATCTCTCCTGATTTGACCTGCTTTCAAAAACCTGGAGTAACAGCAAAGTGTCAGGCCACCAAAGGGCAGTTACAATGGGATCCCAGGCTGCTGGGAAAATACTGTGCACTGAAGTACCTTCTATTCAAAGTGCCTCCCAAGACAGAAGAGACATGGGGGTATTTCAGTCCCAATGCGATCAACTGCTTTCAAATCTCTCATTCACTCTTATCTTTCCTCTTTTCCTCCTCTGTCAATTCTGTCAATTGAGAGAGGGATCACCTTTTCAAGTTCAAAGGAATTATAAGTTGGTAGGGACTGATTATACCCCCTCATTTGAAGAAAAGAAGCCACCCTCTAGAGCAGGGGTCCTCAAACTATGGCCCACGGGCTAGATGCGGCAGCTGAGGACGTTTATCCCCCTCACCCAGGGCTATGAAGTTTCTTTATTTAAAAGTCCACAAAACAAAGTTTTTGTTTTTACTATAGTCCGGCCCTCTAACAGTCTGAGGGACAGTGAACTGGCCCCCTATTTAAAAAGTTTGAGGACCCCTGCTCTAGAGGTTCCAGGAATTAAGAAGCCTAGTCTTGGGTTCCATGCCAGGCATCCTGACCTGGATTCTGAGCTTTCTACACATATGCTGCACTGCTGCTCCTCAGTCCCTCCTATTCGAGACTGGACAAGCACTAAATGAAGAAGCCCCTCTTCCAGCGCTCCTTTCAAGTCTGCCTCTCCTTCCCATGCTAAGTGCCATAAATAAGCTTACTCCTTTCCTTTCCCTTCCCTTCCACAGGCTGATCCTTAGGTATCAAACCTGAAGCTGCAAAATTCCTGAATGCTACTGAATCAAACTAATCTCGAATTGGGAAGTGTTTAACAAAATAAAAAATATAATACAAGTGATCATGTTAATTTGTGAGTTTCTAAGTCAATAGGAGCATTTCTATTGGAATTTGACCCCACTGGTCAAGTATGACTTCTGAAGTATGTCAAAAACCTCACCTTCACCTCCTAATTTTGCTCAAATTCATTCCTTTTGAGAACTCTGAACTGAGGGAAATCGCCAAAAGACGGACACTGCTGTACTCAAAGGCATAGCCCCCCCATCTCTCTAATTATGGCCCTCCTAATATTCATGAAAAAAACACAAGCATATGACTTTCTGAAGAGCTCTCCGATTACTGTACAGCATCCCGAAGAGAAGGACTATTTTTAAAAGTGTAATTACTTGGGAAGAGGATGGAGGAAAACTCTAAGGCAATCCTTGACTATTTAAAAGAACTTAACCTTAGACTGTAGTGTTATGTGAAGAACTCAGAAATGACAACCCAGATCCAAACCAGAGTTCAGCCAAGGCAATATGCTGGAGTGAGATGGGCAACACTATCCACACGACATCCAAAGGGGCCTTTTTTAACTTCAGTTGAATTAGTTCCAAGGAAACATTCATGTTTACATGATTCCAGGGAAAAGCAGACAGAATCATAAATTGAATTGTAAAAATGGAGAACAATTTATGAACCTAATAGATAACAAAGTCCAGGAACAAATTTATCAGCTATTGTGCCAAGCAATGGGAAAGGCTCAGAGACAAATGGCTTTATATAAAAAAGGAGATGGCGTCCAGTCAAAGGAACCTTTGTAAGGCAATGGAAAAAATGATTTTTAAAAAATCTTAACACTTCTATAGGTTTTTTAAAAGTATGAGACAACAAATATATTAATATGACATGGAGATGATAGCTTCAAACTTTTCTAAAAAGACCACATATTTCTCTATGGCCTGAAGCAGCATATGAAGAGAATAAACTTGCCATAAATATTTTTTGAGGACCTGATCTTTCCTATAATTCAGAGAGAATAAAGAAAACCCCGTACTTATTTGGACTAAAATACCTTCCAACACATTACAGAAGTTTAGCTTCTGCTAGCAAAACCTGAATTTGGGTCTTTGGGGATAAAGCACTTTTTAACAATCATGTAGGGAGAGGAGAGATAATGAACCTGATCAATCCACACTTCTGGGTAAGTCTGTGCAGAGTCAAGACTTTGTCACTTCTTAAAAATGCAATTATTTCCAGAAAATAAATAAACAAGAAGGAAGATCAACTTCCAAATAAAAAGATAGGCTGGAAGAGCTCCATCTGATGACTGTCTTCAGAGGTGCTCACAAAGGAGTTAGTCTCCTCAGAGGGCAGGCAGAGGTCAACTTTCACACCAACTGTCAGCTCCATGGTAACCTCTGATTGAAGAAAGAGAGGAAATTTCCCACATTAATATAGCTTAATCTGTAAAGAATCCTAGGAACAACTAAAGAATAAAGAGATCTCAAATCTAAGCCATTAGCCAAAGAACTATGTTTCATAAACTTTAAAAAACATGATCTCATTGTTTCTTTAAGCTTTCAAAGTCACAAAATCTAGTCAAATTATGAAGCAAACACCCCATCTAGCCTTTGCTCTGATTGTCAGTGAGAGAGAAAGAAACAAGACACTCAATTCAATCTAAATGATGGACAGTGTAATATCTGGGCTAGGTTTCTTGAGGTCCTCTGGACAGGCCTTGGTCTCAGCAGGATAGTCACCATGAAGATAGTCAGGAATAGAGTCTAAAGTTTTTATTGTCTCCTTCACAGTCTATTCACTCTGACTGACTGACTCCCCAAGTCTCTCAGCCCTTAAATACCCTATTACAATTACATCATTACAGCATATTGAGTATATGCCAACTAGAGTGATTCTATCATTATATCAAACTAGAGTGATTCTATCATTATATCATACTAGATATGTGTGAACTAGAGAACCATTATCTCATCAATTATACTGAGTTAACACTTTGTTGTAAGTATTCTTGTTTCCAAGTATACTCCTCCAGAGTTTAGGCCCTCCGTAGGGCAGGATTTACAAAAAGCACAGAACTTATAAAGATTAGAGGCCAAGTCTAGCAGCGTGGTTAAAAACATAGAAATAAAACTCAGAATTAGGAGATGGGTCTTGCCAACCCCAAAGCCCAAACTCTCTCCCCCACACCCTATGAAAGCCAGGTCATTGGAGACATTTGGATTCAACCATGACTCTTTATTTAGAAAAGCCCACTCAAAAAGAAAGGAAAAACTCTATGCTTACTGACTTTAAGTCAGAGAACAAAAATCTGCTTATCTGGACCAAATCTAACTTCATTTTATAGATAAACTGAAGTTTAAAGAGGTTTTTAATCCTGTAAGAGTCCCAGGAAACCCAAAAGGGGGTCTTCCTGATCTTTCAGGCTGCCAGAATGGGCTAGTGCTCAACTGGCCTCTTAACTATAAGATAGCTTGTATTTGTCCACCTCCAGAAATACCAACAAACAAAATGAGAAAGACATGAAAATTGATATAAACTTCATGGTGAGGGTAACATGATAAAGTCTAGACCAAATGACTATCAATCCTCCAAACAATTTTTTTAAAAGCATGTTTAGAGCAATGTGCCAGACTGAAGTTTAGGAAGATGTGAGTTAGAATTTCTTTTAGGACCTTACAAGATAAAAATCTCTTTGAACAACAGTTTCTCTATCTGTAAAATGAAGTTAGATTTGACGACCTCTCAAGTCCTAAGCCAGGTAAAGTGAAGAGAGTACTGGGCCTGGAGTCAGAAAGACCTGATTTCAAATCTGGCCTCAGACATTTCCTAGCTGTGTGACCCTGAGCAAATTACTTAGCCATCTTTACCTCTGTTTCCTCATATGTAAAATGAGTTGGAGAAGAAAATGGAAAACCACTGCAGTACTTTTGTCAAAGAAAGTCAGATCTGACTGAAATGACTCAACAAGATACTTTCCAATGATTCTAAATCTAAGATCCTATAATTTGATTCATAAGATTTATACTATTACAGCTTCACTTACTGTATCCCCCTTCAATTTCATATAACCTTTGTACCTCTCCTATGTACTTAGGTATCATACTATAATTATTTCAGAGGATTTATGATTTATAGCTAGAAAAAACCTTTTAAGATGATCTAGTTCTACAGCCAGCACAGATATTACATATTAGGAAATTGGGGCCTAAAGAACTTTTTAGTGACTTGCCCAAGGAAAAAAAAATAAAAAGAACCAATGAATGATTTCCACTTCCCCTCCCCAAGCCTGCTTTCTCTGCAGCTGGACTTTCCCAACCTCTAGAGAAGTACTTTACTGATCCTCAAATCCCACCTTCTGCCAGAGGCTTTTTCTGGTCCTCCTCCTCACTCCACTGATCTGATTTATCTTTTTATAAGGACAGTCACCCTTTCCCGTTAGCCTCTAAGCTCCTTGAGGAAAGGAAGCTGGTGGGCACTTAACAAGTGCCTGGCAGTTCTACCAAGAACTACCCAATTTGTGAACTAAGCCAACCAGAGCAATTTGGAACTATGTCCAAAAGGTTACCAAATTGTGAATATCTTTTGATCCAGCAGTGTCTCTACTGGGCTTGTATCCCAAAAAATCATAAAGAAGGGAAAGGGATCCACATATACAAAAATGTTTGGCAGCCTTTTTTGTAGTGGCAAGGAACTGGAAACTGAGTGGATAGCCCTCAATTGGAGAATGGCTGAATAAGTTATGGTATATGAGTGTAATGGAATGTTATTGTTCTATAAGAAATGATCAGCAAGATGATTTTAGAAAGTCCTGGAAAGACTTATAGGAACTGATGCTGAGTGAAGTGAGTAGAATCCAAAGAACATTGTATAAGATAACAATAAGATTATGTGATGATCGACTGCGATAAACTTGGCTCTCTTGAACAAGGAGGTGATTCAGTTCAATTCCAAAAGACTTGTGGAGAGAGCCATCTGCATCTAGAAATAAGACTAAGGGGACTAAATATGAATCACGATATAGTATTTTCACTTTTTTGTTGCTGTTTGCTTGCTTTTCTTTCTTTCTCATTTTTATTTCCTTTTTGATCTGATTTTTCTTGTGCAGCATGATAAATGTGGAAATATATATAGAAGAATTACAGATATTTAACATATATTGGATTGCTTGCTGAGGATGGGGAAAGGGAAAAATTTGGAACACAAGGTTTTGCTAGGGCAAATATTGAAAACTACCTTTTAATAGATTTTTATTTTCAAAATATATGCAAAGAGAGAGAATGAGAGAGAGAGAGAGAGAGAGAGAGAGAGAGATGGAAAGAAAGGGGGAGAGAAAAGGGGAGGAGAGCGACCAAGCAAGAGCACCCACCTAAAGCAACAACATCTGATCCTGACCAAGGAACTGGACAGAGGCAAGTCCTACCAAATACCCACAAGCTCATCAACTAAAAGTGTCTTTTTCTCTTTAAAATTGGCATATTAGTCTAGTTGGGATACACTTGAGTCAGCTGACACAAATTCTAATGCTGCAGACTGAAAAAAATTTGGTCAATCCAAGGAGAGCCTGGGCAGAAATCACGTAAATCCAGCACAATACTATGTATATAGTGACCACTTGTGGAATTATGTGCCCTAAAACCAGAAAAGATTCCAAAGACCACCTGTTTCCACTCTCATTTTATAGATAAGGAGCCTGACAGGACACAAAAATGTGTTCATGGCCATAAAGCTAATTAACACAAGCCCTAGGATTCACCTCCCCACCCCCCCCAGCACAAACTCCAGATCAAGAGCACTTTCCACTGAGCCATTCCAATACCTTACAGCCCCAAAGTTGAAGAAGCTGTTCTCAGGATATTTCAATGGAAAGTTGGGTTTGAAGGTAAAAATGCTAAATCAAGAGAATTATACCTAATTCTAGGGAGAAGTCTGAGAGCTAGATCCAGGAAAACTCTTCTCACCTAAGCAAATGGCTTTCCCAGATGAGACAGGTAGTCGACTTGGCTTCCAGTGTACTTAAATCAAAATACAGAGATCGAAAAAAGGCTAGTATCACCACCACCCTCATCCACACAATAGGAATCAATCAAAATGTATATTTTAAGACAAAAAAAAAAACACTGTCTACAATCCACTCTACCCTGAAAACTCAGGCTCTTATAATTTGGTCAATTGCTACTGATTGTTCACCCTGACCTGCAAAAGAATATTCAAAGAAACACATCCTCTACCATCTCTTGGCTGGCATCTGAAAGACTCAGGGCCCACAGAACCCTAAGTACTAAATAATGATGTATTAGGTGGTTGATTATAAACAATTCCAAACATAAAAGGAATACTATTTCTTTTCCATTGTTATACCTGGCAAGAGCAGGAAGAAAAAGTACTAAGGCCTGAATTAGGACATTTATTCTGCATCTCCACTTCTGCTGTGGGTGACTTTGGTCAGTTCAATTCTGGTTTCCCTAATTCTACAGAGAATTGAAACTCGATAAACCTATTCATCATTAAGATCGTAGAAAGATACTTGAATTTAGGGCCATAATGGTCCTTAAAGATCATCTAGTCCAAGATTTTATCTTACAAGTAAGGAAGCTAGAGCCTATATTAGTAACGAAGCATAGCCATTATAAGGAAAAATTTCCAGATGAGACCCTAGTAGAAGTGTATCGATTTAAGTATGTTTTTATGGATTCCCAGTTGGGAGTGGGGTACAAGTGTGGAGAGCCAGACTGCCAATGAACAAAGACCATCAAAGAACAGAATCTGAAGAGTGAGAACAGTCCTTGGAAGTCTTGCCTACTTTTCCAATCCTATAGACCATTGGTGTCAAACTGTGGACCATAAACTATCCTAGAAACCACAAATTAAGATTATCTATGTTGTATTTTTATTTATTTTGTTAAATATTCCCCAATGAGACACTGATACATTGTTGGTGGAATTGTGAACATATCCAACCATTCTGGAGAGCAATTTGGAACTATGATCAAAAAGTTATCAAACTGTGCATACCCTTTGATCCAGCAGTGTTTCTACTGGGTTTATACACCAAAGAGATACTAAAGAAGGGAAAGGGACCTGTATGTGCCAAAATGTTTGTGGCAGCCCTGTTTGTAGTGACTAGAAGCTGGAACTTGAATGGATGCCCATCAATTGGAGAATGGTTGAGTAAATTGTGGTATATGAACACTATGGAATATTATTGTTCTGTAAGAAATGACCAGCAGGATGAATACAGAGAGGACTGGGGAGACTTACATGAACTGATGCTAAGTGAAATGAGCAGAACCAGGAGATCATTATATACCTCAACAACGATTCTGTATGAGGATGTATTCTGATGGAAGTGGATTTCTTTGACAAAGAGATCTAACTCAATTTCAACTGATCAAGGATGGACAGAAGCAGCTACACCCAAAGAAAGAACACTGGGAAATGAATATAAACTACTTGCATTTTTGTTTCTCTTCCTGGGTTATTTATACCTTCTGAATTCAATTCTCCCTGTGCAACAAGAGAACTGTTCAGTTCT
This sequence comes from Antechinus flavipes, assembly GCF_016432865.1. NCBI lineage: Eukaryota > Metazoa > Chordata > Mammalia > Dasyuromorphia > Dasyuridae > Antechinus > Antechinus flavipes. The sequence goes on from NC_067399.1 coordinate 60,300,264, forward strand.
GCACACATATACTGTATCTAGGATATACTGTAACCTATTCAACATGTAAAGGACTGCTTGCCATTTGGGGGAGGGGGTGAAGGGAGGGAGGGGAAAAATCAGAACAGAAGTGAGTGCAAGGGATAATGTTGTAAAAAATTACCCTGGCATGGGTTCTGTCAATAAAAAGTTATTAAAAATAAATAAATGAATATTCCCCAATGACATTTTAATCTAGTTGCAGTACACCCACTTGGGAGTTCTGCAGACCCCTTGCAACTTAAGCATTTGACATGTCTTCCCTACACTATAACATCCCTTCCAGGAGGTTATTCAGCTCTTGTACTTGAACAGTCAGAGACAGGATGTCCACCACCTAACGCATTACCTCATGCTGCAACTCCTTCTATTCTTGTTCTGATTCTTCCTGGATCTAATTACTGAGGTGATATCCACAACAGCTAGCTACTCCAGTGAATAGACACAACAGAAATTCAAAACTCAATCCTATATCAGGGCAAGAAATAAGGAATTACAAAGATTCCTCACATTTCACTTCTATTGTACTGTTCATTTGTCCAAGAAGTCCAGACAAGGGCCACTAAGCTGTTTCATGGCATCCAAAAAGCTTGCTAGCCAGCTCTGTTCATATTGCTAATGGCTAGGAGTGGGGGCCACAATCTCAAAGCCTGGCTATTCTAGCAGTGCTTCTATCCCAAGTATCACTGCACTAAACAGGGCTTCCTACCCACAGAAGTTAACAAGCTCATTCAGAGACTTACATTTAATTCTATATTAGAATACTGGCCCTAGAAATTACACTAGAAAGTATAAAATAAACATATATACATATATAAAACCTGCAATTTTATAGCAGCTAGGTTCATTACACCATCATGGGCAGGTCCTGTTTTCAATTACTGTTGTTAATGTTTTGTCATTTTCAGGTTTATCACCCCTCTTGGTGACCTCTTTGAGATGTTGGAAAAGATACTGCAATAGTTTGTCATTTCTTTTTCTAGCTCTTTTTGATGAGGAAACTGAGACAAACAGGGTGAAATGACTTGCCCAGTTAGTAAGTGTCTGAGGCTAGATTTGAACTCAGGAACAAAGGACCCCCTGACTTCGAGTCAGGTTTTCAATCCATTGTATCACCTAGCAGCCACTGAAAAATGGAAAGGAAGCTTTCCCAGTGATCAGTACCAAATTGTAAGAAAGCAACACAGATAATTTTTTTTTAAAAGGGGGTGGGGGGGGGGGGGGGAAGCATTCTGGATTTAGAAGGAAGCTGACTTGGGATTATTTTGAAATCAATCTTTCCACATAGTAAGGTTAATTATAGGTAATAAAAAACAAAATCCAAAGAAATAATTTTTTTTTTTTTAAAGAGATGGTCAAAGATAATTCAAACCATGGACAGTCCATAGGTTGGATCATCTAAAGCTGCCTCTACTGGCCACCAATCACATGGGAATTAATGAGACAAGCTTACTAACAAGGGCTGCTCCCCAAATGAAAATAGGCCGCTTCAGGACACAGTAAGTTTTTGTCATCGGAATTCTTCACTTGAAGGCTGGATGACCCCTTATTATAGAGGGGATTCCTGCTCTGGCAAGGATTGGGTTCAGTGATCTCAGGGTATAAGTTTGAGCACTGGAAGAGACATTTGCAATCACCTAGTCCAATTCTTTCATTTTAAAGATTTGGAAACCCAAGAGGTATGACTTGCTCACAAGATCAAGGGAAATGCAGCTGAATCTTGTCATTCTACCGAATCCATGCTACCACAGTGAGCTGCAGATCCTGGCTAATTTCAAAATTCTTTGGTGTTGCTCTAAGTAAAATAGATGACCTAGTGCCCTCTGAATTTCTCTAGGGAAAAAGGGGCCACAGAAATTCCATGTTTAATACCTGCTTAATTGACCAAACATTAAAAAACAAATTCCTAACTATTCGAAGCTAAGGTTAGCCTCTTGCTTCTACTTGGTTTGCATGTATCTAGAACCATTTTTTTTTTTTTTTTGCGGGGGGGGGGGGGCGTCATGGACTTCTGCTCAGATTGATTTTAAATCATTGAAGGAAAAGCTAAATTTCAGTTAGAGCTGTGTGGAAAATAAAGGTACAACTTCTTTTCAACCCAATCAAGTTCAGAGCCCCCGATATATGTATATGCATGGACTTTGGAGGTCCATGGAGCCCAGATTTAGCACTGCTGCTCCAAAATGATCTGACTATTCAGTTTTAATCTTAACTCAATCTGAGAGTAGGGAAAGCATCAAACTTTTCCCAACACTCACTTCTTTTCCCTTCACATTAACTTCAGAAACCACAATTACAGCAGCAGTCTGACTCAATAGGCCACATAAGAAGCTGAAGGGATGAGGCTAAGCAATCTTTCTATAAAGTGGGGCTTTTCCCATTTCACTAGGTTAGAGAACACTCTACTGATATAATGGAGCCAGCCAGCCAGTCTGCAATCCCTGCTCAGTAACAAATAGACACTTTGGGAAACAGGGAAGGAAAAGGTGTCTATAAAGAAATATAGAACCAGCAAACCCCAAGATTAGCCCGGAAAAGGAGATGAAAGAACAGATAAGAGCAGGGCAAAAAGCTAATCTTTCTAGTTATGATGAGAAAACACTAGAGAGAAAAAAACAGTTGCAAATTAGAAGGTGGATGCTTAAATCATATACAGAAAAGAGAGATTAAAGTGTCCTAACTTTCTAATAATTATAGTAATTTAAAGAGACAGAGGACTAGATGTTCACTAAAACCAAGGAATTAAAAAGGATGTAAAGCCTAGATTACAACCCAATTCTTAGTCCCCTACTTCAAGCCTCTCCACTGGCTAGTATGATGCTCTCCCAAATTTAGCATGATGTCTGGCACAAAAATAACAGACACTTAATAAATAAATGTTTGTTGTTCTCACTGGAAACAGAATCCCAATCCCAGTCCTCCTACCTACTTAGAAATCAACACCTCAGGTTTAGAATCAAAAGAATTTTGAAGGAGAAAGAGAAAAGCTTCACCTAGACCATTCTTTTTATAGATTAGGAGATTGTGACAGAGATGCTAAGAAGATCCTTGTCTGAAGATCACACAGCAAGTCAGTGAGTGGTAAAGTGAAAAATCCAGATCTTCTGATATCTAGTCCACTACTGTCAAGCTATCTTTCTGATATTCATTTTTAACTTGTATATCATCCTGGACAAGTCAGCTCCAAGTTTCATTTCTTTATTATCAGGGGGAAAAAAAGAATTAAGAAATAAGAACATTTCTCTCTCCTACTGAAGCTGAAAAGAACAGATTCTGTGGTCGTTTCTTAGGTTGATTCCATACACACAAACTTACAACTCTGATCAAAGGTGCATTCTTCCCCTGAGAAAAAACCTAGAGGTAGCATTGATCTTCAACCCATTCCCATCCAATGAGAACAAAACTGACCACCAACACTCACTGAGTTCTTTCCCACCCCACCCTCCATTTGAGGGAGGATTTCCTGTCTTGCTCTAAACTGGAAAGAGACAGGGAAGAAAGCAAGGAGATAATAGGGAATGGGGATTTATTAAGCACCTCCTATATGATAGGCATCATGCTAAACACTTTACCAATATTATTTTATTAAATCTTCATAATAACCCTGGGTGCTATTGTTATTATTACCCTTATTTTACAATTGAGGAAACTGAGGCAGGCAAAAATTAAGTGATTTGCTCAAGGTCACAAGTGTCTGAATAGGATCTGAACTCTGGTCTTCTTGACTCCAAGCCCAGTACTCTCTCTATTGCACCATCTAGTTAACGGTAATGGTAAGAAACTCCCTTACAAATTTAGCCACAAAGGATTCCTAGAGAAGATTTGAAGACTATAATTCCTAAGTCCTTGACAAGGAATTTTAACTCATTCTATCCTGAAGCCTGAATAAAATGATGTGGACATTGTCATAAAACCTAGAGGACCCCAGAATGTGGATATCACAGAATCAGGGGCCTAATAGCTAGAAGGCACCCGCACAGGCATCAAGTCTCATGTTCTTAACCTAGAATTTACGAACTTTTAAAAAGTGTTTTGATAACTTTACTTCAATTTCATTGGCTTCTTTTATAAATCTGTGTATTTTATTTGATGTACTTCAAAACACTCTAGTGAGAAGAGGTCCACAGGCTTCAAGCAGGTTGCCAAAGGCATTGAGGACACAGGAAAAGTTTAAGAAGCCTTGATCTCACACAACCGTCATTTACAGATAGGCCAAAAGAGCAAGAGAGGCTTATCCCAAGTCACAGGCCAAAAATCAGGCTAAAGATTCCAAACTGGGCCTTCTGACTCCAAGTCTTGTATAGTTTTCACTGTGTCACACTCCCTTTTTATTCCTGACAGGTTGAGGTCAGGCAAATTGCTTTGTCCAAACATTCAAGATGGCTAGGTGGGGTGTCAGATAAAATATGAATGGTATGGCACATGTTATTAGGGAGGTCTGAATTCAAATTCTGCCCGATACTGACTAGTAAAACTCTGTGCCTCAGTTTCCTCATCTGTAAAATGAGTACAATAGCATTTACCTACCAAGATTGTGGGAAGGATTCAATTATCTAGCAAAGGTAAAGTGCTCAGCAAATGTTCAAGTGTTAACAATGTTATCTATGGCTATTATCTCATTGGGGCCAGAATAAGGAGGCTTTGTAACAAAAAAGGATTTCATCTGGTAAAATACTGAGAAAGCATTTTTCTTTTATCTTTATTATTCTTTATTCTTTTATTCTATTTATTCTATTATTATTATTCTTTAATCAAAAGCTAAGACTTCCACAAGGTTCATGAGAAGGCCTGATGTCCTATATATCCTAAAGGGGAGGATTTGGCTAGGGTCTAAGAAAACTGTTTTCAGCACTAAAGGATCCTGTTAACTTTCAGCCCTGCCTTCTAATTTCAGGAGCCCTATGTCCAGGCTTCCTATATCAGACACTTCAACAACTGCTGCATGGCACACATGCTAGCATCTTTAGAGAACAAGCAAATCTGGCTGATGTTGCCTCCCTAGTCCAGAGAATGAGCCTAACTTGCTCTCTGTTTGGAGAAAGGGCAATTGAGAAGTTAGGGATAAAAGGATGTGGCCACTGAACTTTGAAACAGTTTCTTTTTTCAGTCTTCTGGTCTTAGGTATGGACTGTCCCTCCTTTACCTTTCCCCCATTCTTCAAGGTGATGGGAGAAAAAAAAAAATCACCCTATGGTAAAACCATACTGGTTGATACTGATACCGATGAAAATAATACACAAAACAAAAACTGAGATAATCTTTCTTCTAAAGAATTTATAGCATCCCTATGGTCCTGGAGGCACTACAATTACCAGATGAATTAAAGTGAATGAGAAAAAGTGCAATTACTGAATCACAAAAAGAAAGCCAAGTCATAAGGAACCAGCTTTATTCCAATCAATGTTTTCCTTTAGATCAGTCTTCTCGGTACCAGCAACCAAAGACTTTCCATTAAGTGCTTATATTTTAAGCGGTGGTGTTAATTTCAATCAGATCAACTCCAACCTGTCCCAGAGGAGTAATTATTATAAGCATTTGTTATGTTAAACCGATAGAATCATACAACAAAGGACAAGGAGGCAATGACTAAAGTCAGTTACCACACCAAAAGCGATGGTGAAGGGCAGCTAGGTGGTGTAGTGGATACAGCACTGGTCCAGGAGTTAGAAGGACTGATTTCAAATCCAGTCTCAGAAATTTGACACTAGCTGTGTGACTGTGGGCAAGTCATTTAACCCTGACTACCTCATCCCCCCAAAAAAAAGTAAAAAGGGGAGGGAGATGAGTAAGGGTGGCCAGGACCAGTTCTTCAAAACTAGCCTTGTAAATAAGGAAACTTTCCCATGAATAATGTAACAAAGCCAAGCAATCAATGAAAACCAGTGACCTACTGGCCCTGTGAGTATAAGAAATTTATGGTGCAACAGATTTTAAAGCTAAAAGAGACTACACTATAAACTCATTTTGTAAATGAGGAACCTGAGTTCCAAAAGTGACTTGCAAACAGTCAGTTAAGCAACAGCACCTGGGACTGGAACACACATCCTCTAACTTTAAACACGGTCCTCTTCTTCCTATACCATAGAAGTTTTTTTTTTTTTTTTTTTTTTTAATTAAGTGTAGACACTACATTGGCTTTTAAGGCTACATAACAGAAACTGACTAAATTAAAGGGGCCAAATATCTATGAATGCCTCTTATCACCTTCTGGTTTTAGTCAAACCAAGGTGCCTCATAGGAGTCTTTCCCCACATAATTCAGGGCTATTCCTCAGAAAGAGATGACCAGTCAGGATACCTTAGCTGATCACATCAGACAGACCCTGCTGGACTTTAGAAGAACTACAGAAATTCAATCACCATCTAACAAGCCCAAGGAAGAAAAAGCAGAGCTTTAATCTGTCTGTCAGGTCACAGTGGAGGAAGTAATGTAAAAGACCATTTTAACAGACAGAGATTAAGAGTGTGATGTGCATATGCCTTCACAGTTACTATGTTATTGCCTCATAAACCAGATAAATGTCGATTGCAAACAGAATTCTGCATTTAGGATTCTGCGGCCGGGGAAGCTACATGGTGCAGTGGATAGAGGACCAGTCCTGAAGTCAGGAGGACCTGAATTCAAATCTGGTCTCAGACACTTAACACTCCCTAGCTGTGTGATCCTGGGCAAGTCACTTAATCCCAATTATCTTGGAGGGGGGGAAGAAGATTCTGAAGTCAAACTGACTATACTTAGCATCCAAATGGACAGAATTAATGAGGATTAGCATCAGAGATCCAGTTTGATACCACAGATATATTTACTAAGTATGTACTATTCTAGGCAGCGAGTTGGTAAAATGAATAGAGTACTGGCCCAAGAATCAGAAAGATCTGAGTTCAAAAATGACCCCAGACATTTACTGGCTGTGTGGACTTTGGACTGGGACTTTGCCTGGGTTTTCTCAACTGGAGAGGAAATGACAAAGCACTCCAGTACCTTTTCCAAGAGCAAAACCAACTTGAACAAAGAGCAAGGTACTATGCTAGATAATGTTCCAGGGAGCTAACATCAAAATGAAAAAAAGAGAATACCAGCCAGGTTTTAAAAACGAGATACTGGCTAAATGGCAACGTTACAGGCAGGAACAGCAAAGCCAGAAGAAAACAGCAGGCTGAGAGGGGATGATTATCAGCTGAGCTCTGGACAGCTGGGTCTCAGGGTCCTGACCATAAAATGAGAGGGTCTCTGCAGCAGCTTCCGGCTCAGTTAGGATCTGGCTCCAGACTCTGGCCTTGCACCCTAAAAAGCATGATTTCACCCCTCCAAAGGCTATAAAACCAGGGAAGTGGCCACAAGGCCCAGCCCCTTCCAGCTCCATAGGCTGGGAAACTCCCATGGAATCGGGGTTCGGATCGTGGTTCTGCTTCGACCTGAAATGTTGGAACCAGAGGAACTAGGTTTCAATCCCAGCTCCGAACTGTGTGACCTTGGGTCAAGTCTCCCTCTCTGGGCCTCAGTTTCCTCACCTGTAAAATGAGGGGATTGAATGAGAAGATGATTAAGGTCTCTTGCGGCTCTTAAGCTCTCTTAGCAATATTGGGCTCCTAGGGTAAAGGTGGGCTCCGAAGCCTGCAAGCACACACACAAGAGGACCCTCTAGAGGCAGGATTAAAGGGAAGTCCCTAGCCCACGCTGCCGGCCCCACCCCCACCCCACCCCACCCCACCCGGCTGGCCTGGCGAGAGCGGCGTGGGCCCAGACTGCACGAGGGGGGCTGGCCGAGAGAGAGCTGGGCTCGGCTCGTCAGGAAGGAAGTGGGTAATCCAAGCCGGGTCTCTCCAGGGGCCCCCTCCCAGTCCTCCGGACCCCGGCCGCCCCCGCCCATGACCGCGTGACTTTATTCCTTCTCCCCATGACCCGCCCCCGGCCCCCGGGACCACGGTCCCTCTCCAGACTGGAGCGGGCCCGGCCTCCCGGGCAGCCCCGGAATCTGAAGCGAGTGGTCAGCCCGGCCCCGGAGGCCGGGGAGGGCGGGGGCCCCGCCAGGCCCAGCCAGTCCCAGACATAGGTCTCGAAAGAGCGCTAGGGCGGGCGTGCGCCAGCCCCGGCAAGAGGAAGCGGGCGGTTCCCCGTGGTCCGGCCCCGCGCGGCCGGACAACGCGTTGCACTCACCCGACTGGCTGGCACGATGGCAGCGGCGGCGGTGGCGGCAACCGAGCGCGGTCCCGGACCGACTGTCCCCCCCCCCACCCACCTTCCCTCTCCCGCCCCGAGCCCGTTGCACTCTGGGAAATGCAGTGCGGCCGCGCTAGACTTCAGCCGAAGGTTGCAGGAACAGAACTACAATTCCCGACATGCCGTGCGGTGCGGCCCGAACGCAGTCTCCCTGCCCAGGAGAGGTGGGGAGGGAGCCGGAAGAGACGGGGCCTGGCTCGACCCCTGAGCATTGTGGGCTAGCGGAGGACCTCGGGAACTTTTCTGCCTTGGCGCCTTCCAGGAGTCAGTCCAATCCAAAGTCTTTACCTCTGAGAGCCGGATAACTCTATCCATGACACCACCCCTTTCCATCCCAGTCGTGTCAGAAAGTTTCCAGTTTGAGGGAAATCCACATTGTAGCCTTTTCATGTGTGAGCTGGAAGGGATCTTAGAGATGATTCCGCTCCATCCCCCAATTTTACAGATGAGGAAACCGAGCCCAGAGCTTAATTTCTTCCAGGTTGCCCGAGTCCAAATCCTGCATATTTCAAATAAACTCCCAAACCCTGTCGTCAAACCCCGCCTGGAAGCGTATACAGTGCTGGAGCAGAGGGGGTTTGGAAGAACGCTCGGCAGCTAGCGGACATAGAGGACGTGGCCTGGACGGGGAATGGCCCGAAGGAACTGGAGGAGGGCGTTTAGCTTGCAGAAGGGAATGTAGAAGAAAGCTTAGACTTAGTCCCTATGACTCCTAAAGGGAAGCCAATCCTGCAAGTTCCAGGGGCAGACTTCCCTGCAAACAAACTTTCCAAAAATTACTGCTGCTTAGAACAGAAGCGGCTCCCTTGGGAAACAGAGCAGAGGGAAAGGAATAATCATTTATATGGCACCTACTATGTACCAGGCATCCCACTAAGCACTTTATTTTCCAAATATCTCATTGGATCTTCACAAACTCTGGGAAGATGTTATTTGCCATTTTACAGTTAAACAAATTTAAGTTAAGTGGCAGCCAAGATCTAAAGCCAGATTTGAATTCTAATAGCCCGGCAACTGAGGAGTAACATTGAGCTCTGTGGAACAGCATTTGTTAAGCTGGCATCCATGCAGAGACTCAGGGACTCCATGGACTTGTACAAAGGAAAAAAAAAAAAAAAGGCGGCATCAGTTTTCACTAAACTCTACATGAAATTCAGCATTTCTTTTATGATTTTAAAGTCATTTAGAGAAAGGATTCAGACTGCCAGAGGAGCCCTTCGCACAAAAAAAGGTAAAGAATCCCTGCTTTAGAATGATATAACTTCCTGGGAGGTTTGCTCCCATGTGATGGTAGTTTGTGAACTGGAAATATGAGGTTAGATGGTTACCACTTCCTAAAAAGCGCAGACTTTTTCATTTTTGTAAGCTAGTATAAGGTGTAACCTAGTAGTAAACTAGTAGAGGTGTAACCAAACAGATTTAGGGAGTTTTCCTATAATCTTCTCTTTGGAAAGGACTAGTAACAATTCATCAATAATGCTAGTTTTGGTTAAAGAGAATTCACCATCTCAGTAAATTGGAAAGAATGCAAAGCAGTCTTAACACTAGAGATAAGGGGAAAAGCAGAGAATTCCTTCCATTTCTCCTCAGAGAATCCTTTTAGTGCTAAAAGGCATCTCAAGTTACATACAATAGCACAAATTCATAAATTACTTCAAAGTTTAAGAATATTTTCCCCACAACTCTGTGAGGTAAATAGTGTTAACACAGATGAGAAAAGTTCAGGGAGAAGAGTTCTGCTTAGGTCACTAATAGCAGAGCAGAAACCAGAAAAATCCCAGGTGTCCCTCTTCTGAGCCCAGGGTACTTTTTGCTCTCCTTAGTAGCATCAATAAACATAAAGCTAGCCCTTCAGGTCAGTGCTATATTAAAGTACCAGCTGTAATGCTAATGATCTTATTCAGAGTTTTCCAAATGAAGTCATGGTCCAAAGCCAGGCAAGTCCCATCAAAGATATGTACCTGGGGAAGTGACTGGGAGAAAGGAGACTATTTAAACAGACTGGTTGAGAATCTACTCCTTTCTCTCATTCCTCAGTTCTGTTTCTCTCCAAATTTCAGGTGAGGATGACATCAGTGAGCCCAGGATGCTGCAGCACAGTTGGACACTGAAAGTCCTTGAGTGCTGAGCTCAGTTTTCTTGCCTTTACTACTCAGAAAAAAGGACTGTTAGTAAAGGCAAAGCTACCAAGAAAATAAATGGGCAAAGATATCCATCAGTCTGTTGAGGCCTAAGAGTAGCAGAGGGTCATTCAATTCTTCCATGAAGCACTTCTCACCTCCAGGAAGATGGAGTTCCAAAGCTTTTCACAAATGGAATATCAGAATCGGAAGGTATCTTGGAACATGAATATTGGAACACAGAATGTTAGATTTGAAAAGAACTAGAAGGCAAGGCAGTTGTTTTTTTGTTTGTTTTTGTTTTACTTCAACAAGCTACATCTGAAGCCAGAGTACACAACGTTGTGTTGTGTTGTCTTGCTTCCTCATGTTTCCTTTGCCTCAATTTGACACTCCATGAGGTGACACATTGAGGGCAAAATAGCCTCTAAAGCCCTCTGTGGAACAGAGGCCTCTCATGGGCCTAGACAAAGGTGATAAGAAAGGAAACCATAAAACTAATCAAGGCTTCTAATATTAAAGATATCCAGTCTGAAGAGAAAACACCAACAGTTCTTACTTAATCATGGGGGTAGGAATGCGATGGTGAGAGGTGGAGCCTTGGGACCCACAATAGAACAGAAGAAAATATATCAAACAAGAGGACCAATTCCCTTTATCCACCCTGATTCCCTTCTCTTATCCCTTCTCTTCTGTTCACTACAAAAAAAGCATTAAACTAGTTTTAGAATAGATGAAAAAGTCCTTCTGTGAGACTAAGCCAGATGATGAAGACAAAGCCCCACAGCAGAGTGGAGACATCATATGCTAGAAAGTGCTGCCAATTTTTAATTTAAGATGTATAAAGGACCTCTGAGGTCTGTTCTACTCTACATCTTGGGCACACAATTATACAGATTCTGCTTAAAGTCTTCTAATGTTCTCCCCAAGCTGGGATCCCAAAGGCAAGGACAGACATAATGGGAAGGGGGTGAAGGGGTAGGGAGGCCGCACAAGTCTTTTGTTGTTTAAAAAAATTTAATTAAAAAAAAAAATTCAACAAAACCAAAATACTTAATTCAGCTCATCAAAAGGCAAGATCCTGCTGAATTTTCATGCACTCTTTTCTTCCACTGAGTCACTGTTTAGTTATGTGTAAGTGCACATATGATCTATAAACAGGTTCTCCAACTAGTACTGAAAGAACAAGGGTGATGAAAGGGCATCGGAGAGAAAAAAAAAAAAGCCTAAGATGAACTTTTAAAGTAACTACCACCATAGCCCAAGAGTCCTTTGTCCCTCACTGCCCCACTCAAAATACCGAGCAGCAAAGGCTGATACTCTTTCTTCTGGTCATTTAGCCCATTCCCCTCATTTTAATAGAGGTAACAAGTAGAGCCAAGATTCAAAACTAGGTCCTCTACAACAGAGGTCTCAAACCTAACTAGTGCAGCAGGAATCAGATTTAAATGTAATTAGAAAATATGTAACAAAATAAAAATACAATAAAACAGATAATACAAAGAGATGGTTCTCTAAATAAAGCAGTGATCTGCAGATGCTTCTGTATAATTTAATGGCTTTGTTTCTGAGTTTGACCCCACTGCTCTGTTACAGTATACTGTCTGGATTTAAACTCATGTTATTTCTCTCCCCACATAGTGCTTTTTTCACTATACCCGACATTACACCCTTCCTTTTACAGGGATCTACATTTATATTTTGAATCAAAATAAACAGATTCCAAAACAAAAGGGATTTAACTCTCAGCAACTATAGGCTTTTACAGCACTGATTTCTCTTTTTACGATTAGAAATGAGGGAACACATTCTTAGTTTTCTTTGCTTACCAAGTATAAAGATACGGGACTTGGGACTGGCATTCAAAATGACTTATTCCTAAAGGGCACTTCAGATTTGCTGCGAGTCAAAAAGGATAAAAAGATGTGGTAATATTTTGGAAATTTCATAGAAATGCAAGGAATTACTGAAATATTCTCACCCACCCCCACCCAAAGACGAACCCAGTACGTTCAATGTGTGATTATAAACATGAGATTAGGTCAGTTTTCTCCTAATGAGAATAATGCTTGCCCTTCATGCCTTCTAGACATAATTGTAGGCAGTGTTCAAATTAAAAACTTTTCATTCTCGAGGAACAATCTACAGTATCCCCAACCTGACTGTCATAAAACACTGGGAAAAAAATCTAGTCATTTGGACTGGCTCTTCCCACCTCCACCCCATTCTCTCCTCCCTCCCCCCCTCCCAGAAGTTTTTCCCACAACAGAGAGAAAAAGCTCAATTCAAAGCCCCTTCAGACCTAGACCTACATGTTGTCATTTAGCTTTGGTTTCATTTGGTCTTTCCTGGGATTTCAGGCTCTTCTCTACTATAGGAAGAACATAAGGATTGTTTGAATATAAATCTGTTAAGGGCTCAGCTTAAAAGTATCCCTCCTCACAGAAGACTGATGAATGAGTGAAGCCATTAGTTTTAAGGATAAATCCCATTTAGGATCCCAACTAGCTCTATTCATTAGCTGGGTAAGTCCCCTCCTAAGAATAACTCACATTTCTATTGCACTTTATGGTTTACAAACTACTTTCCTCACAACAGCCTTGTGTAAATATTACTAAACAGGAGCTCAGAGGGAAGTAACTCTATTGTGGCCACATATCTATTTGTCAGAGCTGGAGTTTTAACCCAAGACTGGCTGGCTTCAAGTCCAATGCTATTGATGGTATGGTAAGGATCCTTTCCTTCCTAACTCTTAACCAGGCTACTTTTCCCTCTCCCTGGTGTTGTTCTGGTCTGAAATCCCCCAACCCCATTTCCCCAAGATCTTAATAGGAATTCTGTTCCCTCTGCCCAACAACCATCAGATTAGACCTTTGGCATCTCTAGGTAATAGACTTGTGTGGACAGAATATTTTTCTTGGAAAATAAGAGCCCCCAAGCCCAAATAAAAACCTTACATTTTAATTAATTTGCTTTGCCAAACAGGACACAGTGAAAACTTTAGTCTAATTGTACAGAAAATATAATTTTTGTAACCAGTAGCAAACATATCACCAGGATGGGTTTTTTTGGAGGGGGTTATTTTAAAAAAAAAACCCAAGTCCCAGGCAAATTGGGTTTACCTCAGAAAGGTCACCCAGCTCCCCGCCAAAGACAAACTGCCAGACAAGAGACAGAGGGGAATGTCCTGCTCATACCACCCAGGAAAAAACTCAATAGATTTGATTCCAGTTCATCACATCCCCTTATTGGAATCACAGTCCAAAACTGGGATAGAAAAAGCTGAAGGGTGGAGGGCCAGGAGGAAGTGGGAATAAGCATTGGATGCTTCTTGGGATCTGGGTCCCAACTCTGTCTTTATCACTACACAGAAAGGGACTGTCTGATCAACTCCAAGGTTGAATTCCCCTGGTATGGTTCCCTGGAGCCTGCCTTCCCACCCATAACCTTAAGGATGAGTTCCAAACAGTGATCGCTTTAAATCCTATGGTCATAAAAAGAGTTCCAAACAGAAACAGCGAATAAGTCCTTCTCATACCGGCTGGCGTGGCCAATGCACAGAACCGAGGGGCCACCAGCCCAGCCCAGCCCACCTGCCTTCTTGAGGCAGTAATCATGTCAGAGGCCACCACAAGTGAGGGCACCCCGGGCTCGTTCCATCTGTGGTCCAGGACGGTGGATGCCAGGCCGGGAGTCCCACTGCAGAGAAAGGGGTAGGGGTGAGGACCAGCGTCAAAGGCAGTCCCAGGCGGGGCCAACGGCAGGTGGGAAGCCAGAGGTCTGGGGTGGGGGCAGGCAGGAGGCCGGCTCACATCCCGTGCTTCTTGCGGATAACCGCCATGGCCAAAAGCCGGTCCTTCTCTCGGAGTTCCTCCCGGAGCTTGGCCTCGGTGAGCCGCAGGTGGCGGATGCTGCCCTTCATCTCCTTCATCTTCACCTCCATCAGCGCCAGGATGTCGCGCTGCTCGTTCAGCTTCCGCAGCAGCTCCTCCTCAGTGGTGCCAGAGGACAGAGAATAAGAATGGTCCGAGCCCGTGTCGGGGAAGCCCTCCTCGCCCACCACCACCAGCCGGGGCCCCGAGGCCGCGGCAGCCACGGCCGGGACACCGAGCTCGGGCGCGGGGGCTCCCTCGGCCGAAGCGAACTCCACCTGCACGGTCAGATCGATGGGCTTCACGTCGTCCCCGGCGGGCGGCTGCGGGGGTGCAGCGGCGGCGGCTCCGCTTTCCACGGCCGCCTGCAGCGTGAGCAGCACGGCAGCCGAAGCGGACACTAGGGATGCCTGCGCCGGGGCCGGAAGCGCGGCCGGCTGAGACGGAGGCTGGGGTGGCTGCGCTGATTGCTGCTGCTGCTGCTGTTGCTGCTGCTGCTGCCTCCGCCGGGCCGCCGCCCCCGCCGCTCCGCCACCCCCGGGCCGCCGGGCCTTGCGTTCATTGACGCCGCGCAGCGGGAAGATGGTGGGGACGCGCACCGTGTAGGTCTTGCGGCCGCCCTGGAAGTGGACGCTGCACAGGCGGTGGCCGGCCGTAGGCTGGAAGGTGGAGAAGCAGCCGCTGACGCCGGCCCGGGACACGTTCTTGAGCCATTGGCGCCGCAGCTCCGCGTCCTTGGGGAAGGTGTAGAAGTGCAGCGCCTTGTCCCGGTGCGAGTTGTTGTAGCAGCCCGGCACGCAGCACGTGAAGCCCGGCATCGCGGCGGCCCCGACCCGCCGACGGCCCCGGCCTCGGGCCTCGGCCGCCGCCGCCGCCCGACCGCTCGGGCCCGGAAAGCTCCGAGGGCCTCGGCCGAGACCCCGGCCTCCGGCTCCGCCTCGGGGCCCGGCCTTACCCCCGGGCCCTGTCCTCGGGACACCGGGACACCCACCGACGGGCGAGGCCTCAGCGCCCGCACGGACGCCTTACGTCCCCCACCGGCCGGGAGGCGGCGTCCCGCCCCGCCCAGAGCGGAGCCGGACCTCGCCTCGCTCGCTCGCTCTCCTAGGGACGCTCCCCGACGGCCCCCGCGCCGTCCACCCGCCCGCCGGCAGTCTCCGCAGCCACCAGAGCCTGTCAGTCAGTCAGTCAGTCCCCGGGCCGCGACGAAGAAGCGCCCGGGAAGTCGGACTACGCCCCCCACAATGCACCGCGCCGCGCGCTTCCGCCGTTGGCCGCACTGCTTCCGGGGTCAAAACTGGAGAGAAGGTCAGAATGATTCGGCGCTCGTCCGGAAAAACCAGCCACGTGGCGTTCCACTGGGCCTACGCTCCAGCTCTGGCGAGACGAACAAAAGATATTTCCAGATGAATGAACGTAGAGTTCCTTGCATCCAGTCATACTCCATTCGGAGAACTGCTTTTCCCATGATGCACAGCTTCCCGCCCGCTCCGCCCCCCACTCAGGGGCGGGGAACTACAACTCTCGGCGTACACCGCGCGCAACAGCGGCCCCGCCTCTGCCCTGGGGAGTGCATCCCCTTCGTCAACAAGCCCACGCCTCGAGGTGGCGGGCTAGCACCCCGCGGGGGCTGGGCGGGAACGTTTCCCCGGCCCCCTCGCCCACCCGCTTCCCCCATCTGTGGCACTTAGAACCCGTCCTGGGCATAGTGAGGCCCAGAGGGGAGAAGCGAGTTGCTGTCATCCAGCCCTCGAATGACAGACAGGCAGTTATTAAGAATCTGCTGTGTGTGAGCCCAGCCGTGCCAACCGAGGCCCACTCCGGTCTGCTGGTCCAGAGCCCAGTCACCGCCCCTCCCCCGCCGCCCCTAGTCTTCATCCCGCTTTTCTCTCCATTTCCTGCCTTTCCCCATTACTCTCCGCCCCACCCCCTTCCCAGCTGGGGTTCCCCAAAGTCTTCGATTTATATCCTCCCACCTCCCCCATTTCCTTCCTTTCACTTGGATAATTTCAGGAATCCGTGATTTAGAGCCTAAGGGGTGCAAGAGCTTTGTACTGGATCCACGTGATAAGACCCCAGTATTTCCCTAAATCACGATTCTCGCCCCAAGGAAACCTGCAATCAGTGAACACAAATAATTCTAATACACATTACATGATAACCGAATTTAAGAAGAGCAAGAGGAAATGCTACTGGAAGTCCAAAGGCCAAAGTTCATGCCACTGTTTCCACCTCACATTCAAAGTTTACATAAATCATAGTCCTTGCCCAAATGAAGATTAAAGTCTAGTTGGAGACAAAAGATATACTAAATTGGAGAGGAGGAAGACTGGGTGCTACTTGAGATCCAAAAGTCAAAGGTCTTGCCACTGAATTGAATATTCTTTCAATCATCCTCTAGGCTTACCTAAAGTGGACAAATTAAATACTTTTAGCTAGACAAATTCTTTGAAAACTGCAGGATAGGTGGAATTTTATCGGTGTAATGCATATTGACATTCAGCTAAAATGGGCCATAAAGAATTCGCCAGAAGAATAGAGAAAGTTAAAAACTCATTCTGAACGAGTAAGAGATATTCATCCAATTCTCTGTGATGAGAAACACTGTGGTCTTTATTCATCTCTTAGTTCATTCAGTTAATTTTTTTTTTTTTTTTTAAGGTAGGGAATTGCTTCTGGCTCCATCAGATTGGGGCACTTGATCCTTTTCCTTTTCCTCTAAGGGACTCCTTTCCTTTGGATTCATGCATTTAGTCCATACAGAGTTCATTTCTGAGAAAACTTAACCTCTAATGGGAGGTTTTAGGTTCGCATTTATCTATTTCATTAATTATTTCTCAATTACATATAAAAATATTTTAACACTTACTTTTTAAAATTTTGAGTTTCAAATTATCCTTTCCAACTTGAGAAGGCAAGCAATATGATATAGATTATACATATGAAATCATGGGAAACATTTTCACAATAGACTGTGTTGCAGAAGAAAATAGACACAAACAAGAAAACCAAGAAAAATAAGTTAATGGGAAATGAATATAAACTGCTTGCATTTTTGTTTTTCTTCCCGGGTTACCTTCTGAATCCAATTCTCCCCGTGCAACAAGAGAACTGTTCAGTTCTGCACACATATATTGTATCTAGGATATACTGTAACCTATTCAACATGTAAAGGACTGCTTGCCATCTCGGGGAGGGGAAAAATCAGAACAGAAGCGAATGCAAGGGATAATGCTGTAAAAAATTACCCTGGCATGGGTTCTATCAATAAAAAGTTATTTAAAAAAAAAAAGAAATGTGTTTTTTAAAGAAATTAATAAATTTATAACCAGGAAAAAATAAAGCAATTTTAAAAAGAAAAAAAAAGAAAAATAAGTTAAAAGTATGCTTAAACCTGCACTCAGATTTCATCACTTCTTCCTCTGAAGACTTATGACATTGTCATCATGGATCCTTTGGAACTGTCTTGAATCAATGTCTTAATCAAAAGTTGTCCTTTAAAATTTTTTTTCTACAAACAAAAAATTATTTTTGGCCACCTTTCCCAATTAAAAAAAAAAAGGAAAACAAATCTTTTGTAGCAAATATGCATAGTCAAACAAAACAAATTCCCACACTGATTATATCCAAAATTGTATGGTTCTTGATTGAGCTTGAGTTCATCATCTTTCATTCCGAAGATGAGTAGCAATGGTTCCTCATTGAATTATAGTCAGAGTTGGTCATTACATTGATTAGAGAACTCAAGTTTTTCAAATTTATTTGCCTTGTAATGTTGTGTGTTGTATAAATTCTTCTCCTGGTTCTGCTCATTCTTTTATGGATCACTTTGCACAAGTCTTCAGAGAAATCTCTAAAACTGCTTCTTTTATAGTTTTTCAACAATGATATTGTTAACCTTTTTCTTTCACTGGCAATCCATGGAAAAACTTGCTTACTAAGGCTTAAGGTTTGCTCTGCCATAAATCGGACACAAATAATCCCTATCAACATTTAAGGTAGATTGTCTAACTTTGAGCTTCTCACATTTCTTCTAAGCTAATTCAATTCTGTTTTGCTAATAGAGCACAGTCCTTTCTCTGATGAGGGCACATCATGCTGGTTATGTGGCAGTGTCCCCCTTGTCATCCAATCAATTCTAAAGTTCTTAAGAAAGACTTTGAGAATGTCCTATCAATATTTCTGACCACCTTGTGAGAGCTTGTGAGTTCACCATAAAACAGTTTTCTTGGTAAATGTACATTTGGCATTCAAATACTGTGACAAGCCCAGTGGAATTGTACTCTCTTGGCAGTTTAGTTTGAGAAATGCCCTTAATATCCTGCCAAGTGATCTTCAGAATCTTCCTGAGACAATTTATAATCATTATAAATGGTTTAGAATGAGAAACAGTGGATTAACGTAGAGACTTAAAATGGAAAATACCTTAATCTAGTTAAAATCTTTGCCTTAGCCCCATAGCCTGAAAGAATTGGGGCAATGAGTGAACTAGGTAGGTGGTACATACTGAAGTCTGAACTTGTAGTCAGAAATATATGCTAATACTGCTTCAGTTACCTTCTATCTGAGTGAGCCTGTGAAAGTCACTTAGCCCCTCTCAGGCTCAGTTCCCTCTTCTGTAAAACACTTATAATAATAGCTGGTACCTCATCAGGTTGCTTTGAGGATTAGTTGATAGAAAGGAAGTGAACTGTTTTTTAAACCTTAAAGCTATAAATAATTGTAAGCTATTATTATGATCAGACTAAGATGTCTTGAATTCACTTTAGACCCAATAGAAAGGAAAACCTTTGAAGGTCAAAGAAAAACTTAAGGATATTAGAGAAAGAATTCTAAAAATAATTTTTGTCCTTGTTGATGAAGTTAACCAAAAGAAGTTTTATTTTACTGAGCCCTGGGACCTGAGATGAAACAAAGGAGTAGGTCATAGGATTTATGAATGTTTAAAGAGTTAGGAGCTTGAGAGACCCTTAACACTGAGGTTGAAATCTTTTGGTATATAAGGGCAGAAGAGGGTAATCTAGGTGATGAACTTTTTAAGAAAGGAGGGAAAATGACCTGGGGGGAAGAGGGACCTGTTCAGCTACCATAAATTGGAATTAGGTAGACATTGTTACTTTGGTGAATTTAAAAGGAAGAGAGAAAAGAATTCCTGAGTGACAGTGATAAAGGCAGAGTCTGGAAAAAGCTGAGAAGGAACAAGGACTATTCTGATTATCCCAGCTTCATACCTGGGACACAAAGTCCAGGAAAGGGGACAGTGAAAACAAGTTAAGGTAAGATAAGCTAGACAGGGAAAGTATTGATGCGGTTCTGGTGGTAGAGAATTGAGGTATGAGGACTCCCTTCTTGTTGGCGCATATATCCAACATGAAAGAATTCTCGAACCTGAAAAGTCTGAAATGGAAAAAGGGATTTTTATTGGCACTGAGAAGCCAGCTTTGCTAGGAAAACAGAGTCCTCAGTGGTAAGGTCCTGTCAGAGAAATAACAAAGGTTATCACTGAAAAGAGGGTATCTTCATAACAGGAAGGAGTCCTGGCAGGCAGCTGTGCCAAGAAGAGAGTTCCTTTGGCAAAGTATAATCCTCCTTTGGACTTCTGCAGAGATTTGGAGTTCAAAATTGTCTTTATTGGATGGTCTGGGACTAGTTCTTCCATTGAATGAGATTTCTCCAATGTTGTCAATGCCCCCATGTTAGAATTCTTACAAAGTGATAGGGCAGTTGTCTAATTTTAGCATCGTGCTTAGCAATTCTCTAGTTCAGAGTTCACACCTTTCACACCTTTAAGAGTTCACACATTAGCGTTTGAGATTCAGTATGTCAGGATTCAGTATGAGATGCATAAATTCAGTGGAGGAGATTCACAAGTCACAGCTCCCACAATCCCACTCTCATAGGAGGAACCCAATATAAGTTAAACACATACAGTTCTTCTACACACATTTCCACATATGTAACATATTATCTGTATATTGTTGGAAAAGTTACCTTTTCTAAGACTCAGCTTCTTCATTTGTAAAATGGGGATAAGAATGGCACCAACTTCACAGGATTGTTGTGAGGATTAAATGAGATAATATATGTAAAGTGCTTAGCATAGTGCCAGCTATATAATAGGCACTGTATAAATGCTGGTTATTATTATGTCAGATATCAAGAAACAAAGCTACTATAGCAGTATTGAGAGCTATCCACCAACTCTTGCCCCATCCCATCTTCTGTTAAATCTCTATCTCTAAGTCTTTGAGACTCTTTGCAGATTCTCCTCATTGTCACTGACAAACCAGTATGCCTCCCAGGATACATTAATCTCCTCAGTCCTAACCAACTAACCCATAATAGGAATGCAGACCTTAAAACGTGCTAGGGAACTTCAGTAGTAAATGGTACTGGAACCAAACCACTTTTTTTTCAGATTCATGTTTTTATTTTTATAATAGCTTTTAATTTTCAAAATACATGCAAAGATAGTTTTCAACATTCACCCTTGCAAAAAACCTTGTGTTCCCCTCACCAGCAAGTAATCCAATATAAGTTAAACATGTGCAAAATTCTTCTACACATAATTCCACTTTTATCATGCTACACAAGAAAAATCAGATCGAAAAGAAAAAAACAAGCAAACAACAACAAAAAAAAGATGAAAATATGTTGTGATTCACATTCAGTCTCTATAGTCCTCTTTACCAAACTATTATTTGGTCAGATAGACGAACAGAACAAACTGTTGTACACATGTACATGACATTGATACATAAAATCACAAGAACAACATTTTAAATAGATGTTGCCATATCATGTAGTCATAATCTCCAAACATCAAGGAATGAAATGTAGCATCCACTCTGGACCCACTTCCCCCATTCTTCCTCCCAGTAGCACCTCCAGAGGTTGGCTATGAACTACTGAGCTCAGGCTTCTTGGGGAAATCCTGAGGATCTGGGTTTCTAGTACTGTTGCTCCAGACCACTCTACTTCTCACCATTGTCAAACAATCCTTAGACATTAAGCATCTACTATGTGTTAAGTACTCTGCTAAGCACTGAGTTTACCAAGAGAGGATAAATAGTCCCTTCATTTAATCTTGAGGACTTCAAGTGAGGAGACAAAGAATGCAAACATCTATGTAGACAAGCTGTCCTGAAGATAAATTGTAACTAATCAAAGAATTGGAAGAAACTAACCTTTAAGGGGTTTGAGGAAAGGTTTTTAATAGAAAGTGGGATTTCTAGATGGGACTTGAAAGAAGCCAAAACATAGAGGTAAGAAAGGAGACTTTCTGGCATGTCCTTGGGAGTTTTCTCTTCCCATTCTCACTCTTGGCCAATCTGAGCTTTCAGGGGAGAAAATGGAGTGGCCGTACACCAAAGAAGGGAAATCTAAGAGGCTATGTGTAAAGACCTGCAGTTGTTTTTGGGGAGGGGGGAGGGAAATCAAAGTTTAGATAAAACACAACCCCTGCCCACTTAGAGCTTTCCTAAACAAAGACAGAAAAAAAATTTACATGTAAAACTTTGCTCATGTGTTGGAATATTTACAAACTGTTAAGTCATTAGAGTTGATAAAGACAATAATTATCTAATTTAGCATGGTTCAGTATCCTTGATCTAATCTTACAAGGAGATGTTTTGGGCCAGAACCTGAAACAAGGTACTAAGTAGAACTAATTGATACAATACTTGTGTGCATACCTTTACTTATTGGAGTTCACACATTTGGGAGATTTCAGGGTTTAGTATGAGATATTCGAATTCACATCTCCCTTGAAGCTCTTAGGGCCAGAGAGCACTATGGGAGAAAACCCATAATCCCACTCTCTGATATATATAAGAAGAAAGCAGAGGCCCAGTTAGGAGAGTTCATCTGAATTAGATTGGAGAGGAGCATGCTGGGACAGACACAGAGCACTGTGGGAGATTGAGAGCCAGAAGCCCTCTCTCAGAGGTGAGAGAGATTCATTCCATTTTCAACTTGGCTGGCTGGAGGCTGGAGAAAGTAGAGGCAGAAGCAAAGGACAATCTGCAAGAGCTCTTGGAACCAAGCAGAGAGATAGGCCTCAACTAACCGGAATGTTTTGGAAGGAGAAAATAAAGTTGGCTGCATTTGGGTGATTATTACCTTTGACTGAAACTAAGGCTGCCTCCAAAAAACCTCCCAGAGAAAACCATCTATATATTATATTTTAAAGAAGAAAAACACCACACTCATGTCTCTACTCTAGAGATTTTGAGGAATTTTTGATTTGGGTGACATCTGAGATTCTCTTAGTTGAGCTATTATGTTGCTTCCGGGAGAACTTAATTATATATAGATTTAGTATATCTATCTATCTATCTATCTATATATACTTTCTCTAGTTTCTGTTTTGCTACGAACTTGTGCTTGTTTGCTATTTCTGTTCATTGGTAGGAAGGAAGCTTTGGATTTAAAACTTGAAGCTCCCCTTTCCTGGTAAAGAAATAGCAATGGTAGCTTGAACTTAAACATTACATTCCCTTGACTAATATTTAAGGGAACAGATAAATTTTAATTCTACTGTGTTGTGTTATTTCCTCTCTCTGAGAAGAGGAAAGTAGCCAGACTCTGTCTCCAATCTCCTGCTTTCTTTCCTGGAATGAATTTAAATCTCCCTTAGAGAAGGATAGGAGGAAACACTAAATCAAAATAGACACATTACAAATACAATAACATTATTAAGAAAAACTTGTAGTAGATGATCAATACAATGACCAAGCATAATAATTCCAAAGGACTCATGATGATAAAACAAGTTTCTACTTTGCAATAGAGAGGTGATGTGCCAGAGTACATATCAAGACTTTTTTTGGACATAGAGGATTTTTTTCCCCCTGACAGTACATGTTTGTAAGAGAAGTTTTGTTTTTCTTGCTTTAGAGGAATGAAGGGAGAGAGATGGAAAGGAGAGAATCTGGACCTAAAAAATAAAGTTGATTTGTTGGTTTTTTGAAGAAAAAGTTATTTTCTTTGGTCTTAACAATAATAACAATATTTATTTAGCACTTTAAGGTTTGCAATATGCTTCATAGATATTATCTCATTTGATCCTCACAACAATCCTGGATAGGTGTTATTATTATCCTCATTTTTATGGATGAGGAGACTGAATTGTGACCTGCTTAGGAACACACTTCTAGTAAGTGTTTAAGGTGGGATTTAAACTCAGATCTTATTAATTCTGGGGCAGCTAGTACAAGTTGGATAGAATGCCAAGCCTAGAGTCAGAAAGACATCTTCCTGAGTTTAAAGATAATTATTAGTGTGGCCCTCTGAAGGTCACTTAACACTATTTGCCTCAATTTCTTCATCTGTAAAATGTGCCAGACATTATACTGAACATTGAGAATACAAAATGAGGCAAAAGATAGTTCCTGCCCTTGAAGAGCTTATCATCTAATGATAACTATCATAGGAGAAAGATTCCATGAGGTGAAGGAAGTGTTTAATATGTTTCTTGGTAGAGCCCTATAACTTGATGTTATCTATAAAATATCTATAAGTTCTTTTGGTTCATTTGAAAATCATACCATATTCTATTTAAGAGAGATGATTGTGTATTTAAGGTTGGGGAAGAACCATAATGAACTTAAACTGTCTCTTTGAAAAATGCCACACTTAATATCATTTACTCTTGATATCATGGTTGTGATTTGTTAGAGAACAGTTCTATGTGAACATCCTCACTATTATCGATCTATATATAAATATATCTGCAGTACCTTGAAGAAGAGTGTGGTTTTGTAATAACTAAAAAAAATTACAAATATAATGACATTCTCAGGCAGTTGATTCAGTAATTAGTGAATTCATAGGTTGATCTGGAAGTGTTTGACATGCTGTTTTTGTGCCTCAGTCCATATATTGAGATTTTAAAGAAGATGGTTAGGCTTGGGTTGTTTTTTTTTTTCCATTCTTTTAATATACATTTCTTTACGAATCATGTTGGGAGAAAAAATCAGAATAAAAGGGAAAAACCATGAGAGAAAAGGAAACAGGAAAAAAAAAAAAACTGTGAACAGAGAATGTGTTGATTTACATTCAGTCTCCATAGTTTTCCTCTCTGGAAGCAGATGGCATTTTCTATTCAAAGTTTATTAGAATTGCCTTGGATCATTGAACCACTGAGAAAAGCCAAATCTTTCATAGCTGGTCAATGCACAGTGTTGCTATTACTGTGTACAATGTATTCCTAGTTCTACTTGTTTTGATAAGTATTAGTTTGCATAAATCTTTCCAGACCTTTTAAAAATCAGTTTGTTCATCTTTTTTTACAGAACAATAATATTCCATTACTTTCATATGCCATAACTTAATCATTCACTCCCCAATTGATGGACATCTACAAATTTTCCAATTCTTTGCCAACACAAAAAAGTTGTTACAAACATTTTTGCACGTGTGGCTCCTTTTCCCTCCTTTTATGATTTCCTAGGAATATAGACCCAGTAGTAGCACTGCTGGATCAAAGGGTATGCACAGATTTTTTCAAATTGCTCTCCATAATGGTTGGATCATTTCACAACTCCACCAACAATGCATTAGTGTCCCAGCAATCCCCTCCAACATTTATTATTACCGTTTTCTATCATCTTAGCCAATGACAAGTGTGTAGTGATACCTCAGAATTGTTTTAATTTGCATATCTTTAATCAATAGTGATTTAGAGCATTTTTTCATACGACTATAGATAGCTTTAATTTCATCATCTGAAAATTGTTCATATTCTTTGGCTATTTATCAATTGAAGAATGACTTGTATTCTTATAAATTTGACACAGTTCTTTATATATTTTAGAAATGAGGCCTTTGTCAAAAATATTGACTGTAAAAATTTTCCCCCAACTTTGTACTTCCTTTTAAATTTTGTTTGTGTTGGTTTTGTGTATGCAAACCCTTTTTAATTTAATGCAATCAAAGTTGTCCATTTTGCATTTCATAATGTTCTATAGTTCTTTGGTCATAAATTCCTCCCTTCTCCAAAGATCTGATAGGTAAATTATCTCTTGCTCTCCTAATTTGTTTATGGTATCATCCTTTATGCTCACATCATTTATTCATTTTGATAGGGGGTGTAAGATGTAGGACTATGCCAAGTTTCTGACATTATTTTCCAGTTTTCCCAGCAATTTTTGTGAAATAGTAAGTTCTTATTCCAGAAGCTGAAATTTTGAGGTTTATCAAATACTAGATTACTATAGTCATTGATTATTGTGTAATCTGTATCTAACCTATTCCACTGACCTACCATTCTATTTCTTAGTCAGTACCAATGGTTTTGATGACTGCTGCTTAATAAAATAATTTTAGGTCTGATACTATTAGACAACCGTGCTTTGTATTTTTCCCCCCATTAATTCCCTTGATATTCTTATACTTTTGTTCTTCCAGATGAACTTTGTTATTTTTTTTTAGCTGTATAAAAATTTTTTTTGGCAGTTGGATTGGTATGGCACTGAACAAGTAGACCAATTTAAGTATAATTGTCATTTTTGTTATATTAACTCAGCCTACCCATGAACAATTGATATTTTTTGAATTGTTTAGATCAGACTTGAGTTGTGTGACAAGTGTTTTGCAAATGTGTTCATGTAGTTCCTGGGTTTGTCTTGGCAGGTAGACACTCAAATATTTTATTTTGAGTATAGTTATTTTATATGGGATTTCTCTTTCTATATCTTGTTTCTGGGCTTAGTAATATATAGAAATGCTGATGATTTGTTTGAGTTTATTTTATATCCTGCAATTTTGCTAAAGCGGTTGTTTCAAACAGGTTTTTGATGATTTTCTAGGATTCTTTAAGTGCATCATCATATCATCTGCAAAGAGTGATAGTTTTATTTATTCATTGCCTATTCTAATTCCTTTAATTTCTTTTTCTTTTCTTATTGCTAAAGCCAACATTTCTAGTACAATATTGAATAATAATGATGATAATGGGCATCCTTGTTTCACCTCTGATATTATTGGGAATGCATCCAGCTTCTCTCCATTACAAATAGTGATTGCTAGAAATGGAAATTAAGACAACTCTCAGATACCACTATACACCTGTCAAATTGCCTAAGATGATAGGAAATGATAATAATGAATGTTGGAGGGGATGTGGGAAAACTGGGACACTGATACATTGGTGGTGGAACTATGAACGGATCCAACCATTCTGGAGAGCAATTTGGAACTGAATGGGACTGATTGAATGAAGTATTTCTCAGTATTGAGTTACATGATCCTTTTTCCCAAAGCTGGGACCCTGGGGGGAGATGAGGGTTACATGATCTCTGGAGGTATGAACTTTGAACTCTGTTGCAGGAAGTGACATGACCTATGGATGGCAGCCAACACTGGTGACCATTGGTCAAGGATGATTACGTCCTGTTAGTCTATCCAATGGGAAGGCTAGGGTCTTTTGCTTTTAAGTCCTGGACAAACTGGAAGCTGGTCAGATTCCAGGAGCACATGGCAGAGTTGGGATGGTTCCCAGGTGTGTGTGTGGGCATCTCCCTGCAGGGATTAAAGAAATGCTTTCTCTTTGTACCTGAAGATGTCTCTGATTAGTTAATTAAGAAAGGGGTCTTGTGTCTGTCCCACACAGAACTATGCTCAAAAAGTTATCATACTGCATACCCTTTGATCCATGTTTCTACTGGACTTATATCCTAAAGAGATTCTAAAGGAGGGAAAGGGACCCATATGTGCAAAAATGTTTGTGGCAGCCCTTTTTGCAGTGGCAAGAAACTGAAAACTGAGTGGATGCCCATCAATTGGAGAATGGCTGAATACATTGTGGTATATGAATGTTATGGAATATTATTGTTCTGTAAGAAATGATCAGTGGAATGATTTCAGAGAAGTCTGGAGAGACTTATGTGAACTAATGCTAAGTGAAGTGAGCAGAACCAGGAGATCATTGTACACAGCAACTTTTCACTTCTGCTTTCTGGCTCCTCTGACGTTCTTAAACATTTAGTTTAACCCAGAGAGAATACTGTGGGAATTGAGTGTGCACTATTGCTTTATAAATGTTTATTGTGAACTGAGTGTGTACCACAACATAGCATTCTCACTCTCTCTGTTGTTATTTGCTTGCATTTTGTTTTCTTTCTCAGTTTTTCTTTTTCTTCCTTCTTGATCTAATTTTTCTTTTGCAGCAAGATAACTGTGTGTGTGTATATATATATATATATATATATATTGGATTTAACATGTATTTTAACATATTTAATATGTATTGACCACCTGCCAGCTAGGGGAGGGAGTGGGGGGAAGGAGGGAAAAATGTGAAACAAAAGATTTTGCAAGGGTCAATGTTGAAAAAATTACTCATACATATGTTTTGTAAATAAAAAGCTTTAATAAAAAATTTTTTTAAAACCCAAATAATGCTTGCTGATGATTTTAGATAGGTGCTGTTAATCATTTTAAGGAAAACTCCCTTTATTTCTATGCTCTGTAGTGGGTGCTATAGGAATGGGTGCTATATTTTGTCAAAAACATTTTCTGCGTTTGTTGAGATTATCATGATTTCTGTTATTATTGATAATGTCAATTATGGTAATAGTATTCCTGATATTGAACCAGTCCTGCTTTCCTGGTATAAATCCCACTTGGTCATAATATATTATCCTGATGATAAGTTGCTGTAATCTCTTTACTAATAATTTATTTAAAATTTTTGCATTGATATTCATTAGGGAGATTGGTCTGTAATATTCTTTCTCTCTTTTGACACTTCTTGATTTGGGTATCAATATCATATTTGTGTCATAGAAGGAATTTGGCAGGACTCCTTTATCTATTTTTTTCAAGTAGTTTACATAGTATTGTAATTAATTGTTCTTTAAATGTTTGGTGGAATTTCCTTGTAAATCCATCTGACCCTGGAAATTTTTTTTTTAGAGGATTCATTGATGGCTTGTTTAATTTCTTTTTCTAAAATGGGGCTATTTAAGTAATTTATTTCTTCTTCTATTAATCTGGGCAATTTATATTTTTATAAATTTTCACCTATTTCAATTAGATTGTCATATTTTCTGGCATACATTTGGGCAAAATAGCTCCTATTTATTGCTTTAATTTCTTTTTCATTGATGGTAAGTTTATCCTTTTCATTTTTGTTGCTGACAATTTTTTTTCTTTCTTTTTTCTAATCAAATTAATCAAAGGTTAATCTATTTTGTTGTTTTTTTTTTTCATAAAAATAATTCAGTTTTATTTATTCAATAATTTTCTTATTTTTAATTTTATTAAGCTCTCCTTTGAGATTCAGAATTTCAAATGTGATATTTAATTGAGGCTTTTAAATTTGTTCCTTTTCTAGCTTTTTTAGTTGCTTGCTTAATTCAGTGATCTCCTCTTTCTTTATTTTATTCATATAACTATCCAAAGAGAGAAAATTTCCCCTAAGAACTGTTTTGGTTGCATCCCATAGATTTTGATATGTTGTTTCATTATTGTCATTCTCTTAGATTAATTTACTGATTGTTTTTATGATTTGTTGCTTAACCCACTCATTCTTTAGAATTAGATTATTTGATTTCTATTGGTTTTTAGCCTGTCTTTCCTTGGTGTAATTTTTATTACATAATGGTCTTAAAAGGACATATTTACTATTTCTGCATTTCTGCATTTGATTGTGAGGTTTTTATGCTCCAATACATGATTAGTGTTTGCGTAGGTTCCTTGTACTGCTGAGAAAAAGGTACATTCTTTTCTTTCCCTATTCAATTTTCTCCAGAGGGCTATCATTTTTTCCCCTAGATTTCTATTAATTTAGGATTCTATTAACCTCCTTAGGTGCTTTCTTGGGGTTCTAATTTTGAGAAAGGGAGGTTAAGGTCCCCAAGTAATATAGTTTTGCTGTCTATTTCTTTCTGTAACTGGCTTAGCTTCTTCTCTAAGAATTTGGATGCTCTACCACTTGGTGCAAGAATACCTTTAATATCGACACTATTGTCTATGGTACCCTTTAACAAGATATAATTTCTTTCCTTATCTCTTTTTAATTAGATCTATTTTTATTTTTTTTAATCTGAGATCGGAATTGCTACCCCTGCTTTTTTTGCGTCAGCTGAAGTATAATAAATTCTGCTCTAGCCTTTTATCCTTACTCTGTATATATTTTTCTATTTCAAATGTGTTTCTTGTAAGCAAAATATTCTAGAATTCTGGTTTTTAATCCAGTCTGCTATCTGCTTTCATTTTATGGGAGAGTTCATCCTATACACATTTAAAGTTATGATTACCAGCTCTTTATTCCCCTTTATCCTATTTTCATGTCTGTGTATAATATTCTCTCTCAGTTTGTCTCCCTTTTTCTCTTCTCCCAGTACAATCCTTTTTCTACTTCTTAATGTCTTTGATATAATCATGTCAGAGTTAATTTCATATTCACACTCTGTCCATACATATTCCCTTTAATTGCCCCAATAACAGATATAATTCTCAAGATGTCATTTTTCCATCTAGGGAAACCTTTAAATTATATATATATTTCTCTATTTTCCTATGCTTCTCTTGAGTCCTGTGTTTGAAGATTAAATTTTCTGTTTAGTTCTAGTTTTTTCAATAGGAATGATTGAAAGTCTAATTATTACTTCACTGAAGATCCATCTCCTCTCTTGAAAGATGATACTCAATCTCAATAGGCCCCCCCATCATTTGTTGTAGAAACTGTCAGATCTTGGGTAATCTAGGAGCATAAATAGAGCTTCAGGGAGCCAGTCAAAAGAGTTACTTCAGAACATTGACTGGAGTCGGAGAGGAGCACTCTAGGAGGAAGCCCACAAGCCCCCTCTCCGAGACATGAGAGATTCATTGCATCTTCCACCTTGGTGTTGGCTGGAGGCTGAAGGACAAATCTTTGGATTTGGAGACATTTGGAGGGAGCTCTTAGAACCAAGGAGAGAGAGAAGCCTTTAAGAAAACTAACAGGGCTATGTTGGAGACAATAAAAGATCTGAACTTTTAGCACCTGACTGCATTTGGGTGATTATTACTTTTAACTGAAACTAAGGCTGCCTCCAGAAAACCTCTCCAAGAAACCTGCTCCCAGAGAGAACCATTATATTTTAAAGAAGAAGAAAAACACCACACTTTTGTTGGCTGTATCACATAAATCTTGGCATTTTGTCTCATTATTGGCATTCTTTTGGATGAAATTTTGATTGTTTCCATAATTTGTTGTTTGATGCAGTTATTCTTTTTATTTTTTATTTTTTTAATTCTTTTTTTTTTTTTTTTCTTTTTTTTGGCACTTATTCTTTAGAATTAGATTATTTAGTTTCCAATGAGTATTCAGTCTATGTTTCCATAATCCTTTAATACACATAATATTGCATCATAATCTCAGAAAGATGATTTAATATTTCTGCCTTTCTGCAATTGATTGTGAAGTGTTTATGCATGATCACCCTTTGTGGAGGTGCCATGTACCATTGGTATATTTCTTTCTATCTCCATTCACTTTTCTCCAGAGTTCTATCATATTGAAATATTCCAAAATTCGAGTAACCTTCTTTACTTCTTTTTTGTTTATTTTGCATTTGGATTTATGTAGTTCTGGGAGGGAGATGATGAGGTCCCCTACTAGTATAGTTTTGCTATTTCTTCCTTACATCATGCTTAGTAGCTCCAAAATTTGGATGCTATGTCACTTAGTACAATATGTTTAGTATTGCTATTACATCTTTGTCTATAATACCTTTTAGCAAGTGATAGTTTCCTTCCTTATCTCTTTTCATTAGATCTGTTTTTGCTTCTTTCTTGTTGGATATCAGAATTGCTACCCCTGGTTTTAAATTTTTTTTTAATTTTTAAAAACTTTTCTTTAAAAAAAACCCCACATATTTCCATATTAGTCATTTTATGAAAGAAAAATTAGAACAAAAGGAAAAACCATGAGAAAAAAAAGGAAATTTTTTAAAAAGATGAAAATGCTTCCATACACATTTAGTCTCTATAGTTCTCTCTCTGGATATTTTTCTATCCCAAGTCTATTGGAATTGTCTTGAATCGATGCATTGCTGAGAAGAGCCAAATCTATCATAGTTGATCATTACATAAGCATACTGCTACTGTGTAAAACATTCTCCAGGTTCTGCTCATTTTCCTCAGCATCAGCTCATGTTAAGTGTTTCCATTTTCTGAAATCAGCCTGTTCATCATTTTTTATACAACAATAATATTCCATTACATTCATATACCATAATTCAGCCATTCCCCAATTGATCGACATCCATTCATTTTCCAGTTCTTTGCCATCATAAAAAGAGGTGCTTCAAAAATTTTTGCATATATGCGTCCTTTCCCCTCTTTTATGATATTTTTGGGATATAGACCCAATAGTGAAACTACTTAATCTCAAAGGGTATGCAGTTTTATAACCTTTTGGGCATAATTCCAAATTGTTCTCCAGAATGGCTAGATCAGATCACAACTCCACCAACAAGCATAATATATATTCTCTAGTCTTTTGCTTTTACTCTATGCGTATCTCTCTGCTTCAAATGTGTTTCTTATAATGGCATATTGTAGAATTCTGGTTTTTAATCTAGTCTGCTATCTGCTTTCACTTTATGGTAGAGTTCATCTGATTCACATTCAGGATTATGACTACTAACTGTGTATTTCCCACTATCCTATTTGTTTAAACTTTTTTTTTTTCATCCTGACCTTCTTCACCAATATTTTTCTTCTGAATATTGGCTCCCTCAATCTTCCCTCCCTTCTATTTTCCACCCCTATTTCAATCCCCTTTCTTCTCCTACTTTCCTATTGGATAAAATGAATTTCTTTACTCAACTGAGTGTGTATATTATTCCCTCTTTCAGCCAAATCTGATGTGATTAAGATTTGAACAATGCTCATCCCCCCTTCTTTCCCTCTATTGTGATAAGTCTTTTGTGCCTCTGAATGCATACTCTATTTTGTCTCTCCTTTCCTTTTCCCCCAGTGTAATCTTTTTTGTCTTCCTTAAATTTTTTATATCATCACATCAGAGTCAATTTATATTTACATCTTCTGTCAATGAATATCCCTTCTAACTGTCCTAATAAATCTAGAGTTCTCAAGAGTTACAAGTATCATTTTCCCATGTAGGGATAACAAAGTTTTTTGTTTTTTTTTTTTTCCCTTTCCTGTTTACCTTTTTATGCTTCTCTGAATTCTTTATATTCATCATTTTTTCTCAGTGGAATAATATTCCATTATACTCAATACAACAATTTGTTTAGCTATTTACTGATCATTGAGTATCTATTTGTCTTCACTTCTTTGCTATCACCAAAAGTACTGCATGTATATGTGATTGTTGAAATCACAGAATTGGCAGCCATAATATATTAAAATATTTCAGTAGCACAAATACATTCCTTAAAAAAAAAAAGGATGCAGGGATATGGTGAGGTGTATATCATTTCTATTGTCCTGTCTGCATTCAGAAAATATAATTTAAGTGATCCAAAAGGGTATATGCTTTTCCCTTGTTGGAGGCAGAGCTCTAATGCTCAGAACCTTCTTAATTCTGATTCAATGTTGGGATAAAATGAGGAGCTTACAAATCATTGAATATTTAACAAAAGAAGCTTATATTATTTTAACATAGCAAGAAAATATCTTAGTCAACTTCTCTGAATATAATCTCTCTCTTCTTCATCTCAAAACACAATAGGTCAGTAGGTCATTTCAGGATATAGTATTTTATGTGCCCTAAGACATTCAAGAATTCTGAGACACAGATTCCATATGACTGAAATTTTTAACATCCTTAGATGACCTGGAAATTGCCTTAGGGAAGCTAAGGCTAATCAGATCCTTCAGGCAGATTCTATCATATACTACCTTTTTTTGTGGCAAGGTCCTAGGAATCTTCTTGAGAGGCAGTATCAAATGACAATAGAAACATGAACCATTAATCCATTACGCTGAGTATTAGCTTAGTTCTAAAATGTGATATAATCTGTGTTTTCTTATATTTTCATTCATTTTGTCAAATATTTCCTATTTACACTGTAAATCTACATTTACATTCCTGTAGTACATTTACTACATACATAGTTTTGAATGCACTTGGGAGTATTTTGGGTCACTGAGAAAAGAGGGGTAGGGCAGGAAGGGAAATAAACAAAACAAAAACAAATATATGGAAGACAATTAAAATCAATAATTTTAGGCCATTTTTCCCCCTTCAGAAGAAGCAAGTATCAAACCTTTTACTGAATAGCCCTTCTAGCACAGACAGTATCTTTATTTATTTATTTATTAATATTTTTCCTCAGTTACATTCAAAACAAAATTTTTTAAATTTTGTTTTAAACTTTTTTGAGATCTAGATTCTCTATTTTATCTCCATCCACAATGAAGAAATCACATATGAAGTTATGTAAAACATTTACATAAAAGTCAATTTGTGAAAGAAAACACAGATCTCCCACCCTAATGAAAATAAAAACCCTCAAAAAAAATGTCATATACGGTATGTTTGAAAGAAAATATAGACCAAAACAAAAACTCCAAGAAAAATTTGAAAATTATGCTTTGATCTTTCAGACTCCATCAGTTCTTTCTCTGGAGATGGAAATTAATTTTCATGATAAGTCCTTCAGAATTCTCTTGGGTCATTTTATAGTTGAAAACAGCTAAGTCATTCATAGTTGATCATTGTACAATTTTGTGGTTCTGTGTATGGTGTTCTCTTGGTTCTGCATCAATTCATGTAAATCTCTCCAGATTTTCTGAAAACATCCTATCATTTCTTTCTTTTTTTTTTTTTTTAATATAATAGCCTTTTTATTTTTCAAAATACATGCAAAAATAGTTTTCAGCATTCATCCTTGCAAAATCTTGTGTTCCAATTTTTTCTCCCTACTTTCCCTCTCCTCCTTGGATAACAAGCAATCTAATATAACTTACACATGTGCAATTCTTCTAAGAATATTTCCACTTTTATCATGCTATGCAAGAAAAATCGGATCAAAAGGGAAAAATGAGAAAGAAAAAACCAAACAAACAACAGAATAAAGGTGAAAATATTATGTTGTGATGATATACATAATTCTCTCTCTGGATACAGATGGTTCTCTCCATCACAAGTCTATTGGAATTGCCCTAAATCTCCTCATTGTTGAAAAGAGTCATACTTTTCACAGTGTGATCATCATATAATCTTGTTGTGTACAATATTGTGTTGGTTCTAGTCACTTCACTCAGCATCAGTTCATATAGTCTCTTTAGGCCTTTCTGAAATCAGTCTGCTTATCATTTCTTATAGAACAATAATGTTCCATTACATTTATATACCATAGCTTATTCAGCCTTTTCCTAACTGATGGGTATCTACTCAATTTCCAATTCCTCGCCAGTACAAAAAGGGCTGCTACAAACATTTTTGAACATGTGGGTTCTTTCCCCTCTTTTATGATCTTTTTGCGATATAGACCAAGTAGTGATACTTTTGGATGAAAGGGTATATACAATTTCATAGCTCTTTGAGTATAGTTCCAAATTGCTCTCCTGAATGATTGGATTATTTTACAATTTCACCAACAGTGCACCCACTTCTAATTTTTAAGGAATTTTCTTTAGTGAATTTTTGTTCTTCCTTTCCATTTGGCTAATTCTATATTATAAGGAGTTCTTCAGTAAATTTCTGTATGTGTTTTTCCATTTGGCCAATTCTATTTTTTAAATCATTCTTCTCTTTATGGATGGATTTTTTAAAAAAATCTTTTTACCATTTGGTCTATTCTGAGTTTTTTTATTGTTTTATTTTTCTGGTTATACATGTATGTTAACTTTTTAAACATATATATATATATATATACACATATACACACACACACACACACACACACACACACACACACACATATATATATATATATATATATATATATAATGAATCATGTTGGAAGAGAAAAATCAGAATAAAAGGGAAAAACTACAAGAGAAAAAAAACAGAAAAAAAGTGAACATAACCTGTATTAATTTGCATTCAATCTCATAGTTCTCTTTCTGAACGCAGATAGCATTTTCTATGCACAGTTTATTGGGATTGTCTTGGATCACAAACCACTAAGAACCAAGTCTTTCATAGTTGATCACTGTACAATCTTGCTGTTACTATGTACAATATATTTTTGGTTCTGTTTGTTTCACTCAGCATCAGTTCATTTAAAATTTTCCAGGCTTTTCTAAAATCTAAAATCAGCTTGTTCTATTTTTTTTTTTTCTGAGGCAATTGGGTCACACAGCTAGGAAGTGTTAAGTGTCTGAGACCAGATTTTCACTCAGATCCTCCTGACTTCAGGGCTGGTGCTCTATCCACAGCACCACCTATTTTATTCATTTTTTTTATAGAACAACAATAATGTTCTGGTTAGCTTTCTGCAGAGCCTTTGGACCAGCCTTGGTCTCAGAAGAATAATCACCATGAGAATAGTCAAGGATAAAGTCCAAAATCTTTATTGTCTCCTTCACAGGTCTGTCTCCTTCCCTGGGGCCAGGCTAGCTTTCTAGGGGACCTTTAGATGGGTCTTGGTCTCAGTGGAGGAATGCAGGAGGTAGGAGAGCCACTAGGATGTCTCTTTTCCAGTCCTTGGTGGCTCTTATATACCTTATTGTAAGTACATCATCATAGGTGTCGAATCTTGTGGAATAGGTGTCAACTTGTAGAATTATACTAAGTACTAAGTACATGTAAACCAGAGAATCATTATCTTAATTCCACTGAGTTAATATCTTGTTGTAGGATTAAGTCAATCATACTGAGCCTTAAGTATACCTTTTCAAAGTTCCTGTCCTTTATGTTCCATTACTTTCATATAACATAATTTATTCAGCTATTCCCCAATTGATGGGCATTGACTCATTTTCCAATTTTTTTGCCACCACAAAAAGAACTACTACAAACATTTCTGCACATATGATTCTTTTCCCTCCTTTATTATTTCCTTGGGATACAGATCCAGTAGTGGCACTGCTGGGTAGAAGATTACACACAGTTTGATAACTCTTTGGGCACAGTTCCAAAGTGCTCTCCAGAATGGTTGGATCATTTCATAATTCCACCAACAATACATTAGTGTCCCAGTTTGCCCACATCTTCTCTAACATTTATCATTATCTTTTCTTGCTACCTTAGTAAATCTGAGAAGTGTGAGATGGTATTCAGTTGTTTTAACT